>NW_022984779.1:0-201235 GCF_010094145.1 Didymella exigua CBS 183.55 | reverse complement strand
GTTGAGCGCGTTTTGGTGGGGTGCGCAGGATACTGATATGCGCAGCTTACTGATAGAACACGTTACTGTTATGGACAGCTTCTCTGCCATATAAATGCAATGCGCAAACGAGCTCCAATGGTATCTCCCTTGCCTTTCAAACCTGACGCTGTGAGCTCTGTGTATGCACCTGGCTAGTAGATACCTTCCTCTAGTATCGTTATGAAGTCGACCGCATCGTTTCTTACTTCCTGTGGCTTCGGTATTTCGTCCGTCAATAGCCCTTTCAACATCACGGCTTCGTCGTCTTGCCCCTCCTCTTCATCTTCGACATTCTCCACATTTCCCACCTCCTTCTCCGGCTCCTTCTGTTCTGGCTCCTGATACCACACTTCCCTCAGATTCTGCTGCACGGCTACCTGCAGAATCCGGCTCAGCGCCTGCATAACACTCCCCGCACTGCTCTCCTTCGTCTTGCTCTTCTCCAGCGTATGATGTCTGAAGAAATTCCCGTTGCACTCTGTAATCGGATAATCGCGATGCACGTCTTCCTTGAACCCCGGCCAGCCGACCGCGTCGTCACAGCTGATACCCACGATAGCCTCAGCCGAGACGTTGAACTCCGGGTCGTGTCGTATGTACTCGCTGAACGCGCGCTGCTCGTGGCTCCACCTCTGTTTCCACTTTCCACACCCGGGATACCGTGTCTCGGTCGTGCAGTCTTTCCACGCGGCGAGTATGGACATTGTCAGCGGCAGATTCTGCGCAACGACGAAGCCGGTGTTGAGGACGCGCAGGTCGTAGCTGTCGGTGCTGATGGATTTGTTGTCGTGGAATTCTTCCGTGTCCCAGGGCAACGCCATGGAGGTTTTGCGTGTTACGCCCCAGCGGTTGAACATCCATTCGAGAGGGACCTCGAGATGCGAGACTGTGACGTCGGCGTCCATGGCGACAACAAAGTCGTAGTCCGGGACCAGCTCGTGAAATACGTGAGGCATGATCCAGGTGTTGTAGTGGTCGGGGATGGACTGGGCCGAGTAGAGCTTGTAGTCGTAGCCGTGGATCTGAGCGTACAGATAGTGGTTCATGACGGCGTTGGAGACCAGCTGGCCGCCACTCATATCGAGAGAGTCCCAGTCGAGCGTACCAGGGTTGAGGATTTCGTTCGAGCCGATTGGGACACGAGTGTCGATGTCTAGAACAAGGACCTTCTTCTTCAAGGGTTCGGTCCATGTTGTCTTGCTTCCGCCTGCGAAGTATTTTCCGGTCGAGTCTCGGTATCCAGGATCGGCAGGGTCGATCCGTATGGAATCGAAGAGTGTGACGATAGCATCGCGTATAGTGGGCTTGATTATAGTGGGCTCGATAGCGGCGGTTGTGTCATGCCTGTTGACTGATCAGACGCTATGCTTCATTAATATTCAGTATCCGTACCTGTATGGCGACCGGACCAGCTCATTGTATATTACTGACTCTCTGTGGAAGAGGAAAAACGAAAAAGATACAGTGACAAGAAAGACAGCAAGTGCCAGGGAGTAGTACCGCTGAGTAGCCAGCATCATGAAATTCAAAGAGAGACTGGATGTGATATTAGACAGAAGAATAAAGAACACTAAATGCAAGGCGTGTACGGTGGGTGAAACAAGATATCACAAGCTCATATTTGTCCGGGGTATTTGAGTATGGCTGCTCGTTGTTTGAAGATGTGCGGGGGACTTCTAGGAAGCTGAGGATGTGCACGCTCTATTCTTCTACAAACACTGTGCTGGGATATGATGCTTGGGCATTGCTGACGCGGCGTCATTTCGAACCGGAATAGCCGTCGTTGGCCTCGTATCCGAGCTTAAAAGTTCAAACTTGCCGTGGCAGCGGTGATTTCTACCCACGCTCGTCGCGTGCAGGTGGGGCTTATCGCCAGCCGTTAGGCTAGGACTCATAACAATCTCAACATGTCCATCAGTGCAAATGCCGTGATGGTACAGGATGGCCAGAGGATGGGGACATGCAGTCTGTAATACACCGGATATTCGTGCACCATCGAGAATGCGGATCAGGAATTGGACCTTATTGTGGCTGGCTGGAAGAAAGCTGAAGCTGATCGTTGAGAGATATCCTCGGCCTAGGCTGAGGCTGAAGTGTTATTTTAGTGTAGCAGATGCTGATCGCCATTTGATTTCCGGTTGTGAACGTGAAGTCGGACCTTATCGTAGCTGTATGGGGATTAGTCGCAAAGTATCGTGCGAGATGGTGGCGGCTTGGCCGGCTTCCGAGGACTTCGCAAGACAGTGACGACTCGCGCGACTGCAAAACAACACCGACTCTTTTTGCTTTGCAGATGCAAAAGAACGTTTTTGCTGACGTGGCGTTGGGCGTGGATCGGAGGCTCAGAGCGTGAAGATCCGGACGCATCGCACACACTGCAAGCTGACTCAACCTTCGCGCTTGCGCTTATGAGCATTTCCGATCCACTCGACGCATCTACATCCGCCTCTTCACTCGCGTCAACGCGCGTTCGACAACGTTCCTCCCGAGTTGAGGTATGCTCTGGGCAATGTGACCTTTTGCGGCTATTCTTTCTGGTGGATCCTCCTCGTCCTGTATATCTGCAGCGACAGCTCTGACCTCGTACTGTCTTGGTGCATCTCTGAGTCCCGGCCAGATGTCGAGGGGCAAATAGTTGCCTTGGGCGAGCGCAAACTGTTTTCTTGCCCGCTCGTCCTCGGTGAAAAGCCTATCCAGCTCCTTTTGAGCTTCTTCAGCTTTGCGTTTCGCCTTCTCGTGCCGTCTCCTGCGCGAGGAAACCTCGACCAGCAGCTCAGCGTAGGCGAGATCGAAACGTTCGTAGAACTGTCGCTGTTGTTCCCACTCCTCGATGCCATTGAGGAGTGTAGGCCTTGTGTCATCCAGCCATGACCCATGAAATGTGCGCGAAGTCTGGATGTGAGACTTCACCTCAGCTGTGATCTGTGTGATCATCTGCAGGATGCTTGAAAGTGCCGAAGCTTCGTTGCGGAGGTGGTTGATATGGTTCTCGATCTGGATCAACAGGAAGGTCATTTCCGAGCCTCTCTCTCGTATCTCCGCCACAACCTCCTCGACTTCATGTGCATCCTTCTGCAGCACATTCAACATTTCCTGTCGCTCTTCCTCGCTGATGGGCTCTGGAGGCGCAGCAAACTCATCCCCAGATTGCGAGGGTGCATCGCCCGTAGCCTGGGTCGCAGCTGCTGAGCCTCCTTCTGTATGCCGCAGGGCCGTGACACACAGATCATAGTGTTGCACCAGGCCCTGGAACGCCTGTGCTGCCTCTTTCGCGTGCCCTTCGAGATGGCGGTATAGGCTCGGTATGGGGCTCGGATTCGAGGTGGTCGCAGGTGCCAAGGGTACGTTCTCGATCGAGGAGTGTAGATTGTCGAGCGAAGTGTCGAACGCATCGTTGCTCTCGCCAAGCGTGGCTGAAGCCTCGTTGTAGCGGTCTATGCAGTCGCGCAAGGTGCCTTCGAGGTTGGAGACGGTAGTGCTGTCGATGAAGTCGTAGAGGTGCTTCTGCGAAGTGCCTGGTGGCTGGAGAGCTGCCTCGATGGGAGTCTCGCGCAGCACAGCGAGCGTCGAGTTGAGGCCTGCGAAGGACGTGTCGACGTCGTGCAGCAGTTGCTTCGGCCTGTCAGCAAGTCAATGTGAGCATGGCCGTCGAGGTTACCTTGAACTCGGCCTGGACCTCAGCCTCTACTACGTCTACACCACGGCGAACAGCCTCTAGTGTGTCTACCTGCTGATCCACAATGTTTCGAATCGACGCATTCTTAGCGGCAAGGATCGCGTTCTCCTCGAGCAGCTCGCGTGCTGTCGTCACAATTTCGTTGGCGCGCCAGAGCACTGTTTGCGAGTTGAGGGACCGCTTTGCAGCAACAAAGTGGCTCACAAGACCCTCGAGCGTCTGCGAGCGGTTGCGGTCCTGCTCAAATGAATGCCTCGAGCCGGCGCTGCTGGCTGAAGCTGCAGGCGACCGTGGTGAGGCCATGATAGATGCAAGTCAAGGCAGTTGCCGTAGAGCACAGGACAAGGATCAGCTTGGAGCTACGAGTCAACACCAACCATCGTCCCGAGATGCACGATTCAATGACTTGATGGCTTGGTGACTTGATGACTTTGAGAACAACGGAGACCCAGCCCTGTGGTCGTCCTGCGACATAAGCTCCGCTCCGCTCTTACCCCAACATTCACAGTAGTCGGGGTTGCCGCTAGCGGCGTAGATAGACCCTTATCGCCTCTTCCACGAGGCCTTCCACGAGCCAAGAGCCCGGGCACGCAGCAGAGAGGCGTCCGCTGGTGCAGAACGACAAACAACAAATGCAGACGCGCGATTCAGTCTATGCGCAAAAGTCTGAACCCCAGCACGGCGATTTCTGCAGATTGCGTGCGCAGTCGGCGCTTGCCATATGGTGCCACTCGATTGCGCCATCGGCCCATCGCCCCCGAGCGCGATGACCCTGCAAGTCCTGCACCCCACGCAGTCAGTACTCGTGAGTTGATATCAAAAGCAAAGCGTCCGCTGCGCCAGCGACTGCGCTTCTTTTTCGACAATACTATTTTCTGCCATACCGCCGCCAAACTCAGCTCAACTCGCTGTTCGTCTGCACGGCATTCCCTTCCGTCGCTGGCTCTTGCTTGGCACCAGACCCTGGCGTTGTCACAGCACGCAATCCGCTTCGAGTATCTCGACAGCAGCATAAGCTCACCGCGTCCCATGATTGATGCTCCCCGGGCGCCCGCGCTCAGACGACTCCCGGCGGACGCACAGGACACATCTTATCGAACAGGCTCCTGAGAGCGTCTCTGGGGTGCTTCACACTAAGATGGCGTCAAATACCACCCATACTGTGACCGCTGTCACAACCGGCCGCAGTCGTGCGCAACCTGCCACTCGTTCTCCGAAACGACGCGGCAAGTCCTGGCGTTCCCAGTTCCCCGACGACGCAGCAATGGGTACTTCTGTCGACCCGCACGCCGCCCTGATGCAAGGCCACGACCACGAGCACGCCTCAGAGCGCTCACGACACCTCCTAGGCGAGAAAGCAGAGGAGACGGAAGAAGTGCAAGCCAGCAAGTCGAAGAAGATGCAGCAGATGATCACGCCGTACCTTGCCGAGCACATCCCGCACCAATACAATCCCACAGGCGGCGCCAATTCCTCCCCCGGTGACGCCAGCACTGACACCAAGTTCTGCTACCGCCACCGCCCCGATCTCCTGTGTCGACGACAGGCTGACGAGCCCTCGATGGAGCAGTTGCAGGAGGTACGTGCGCTTTTCGCCGACTGTATCTCAGCCGCTGACGTTGTACAGGAGCTTGGCAGAGAGTCACAGGCGGACCAGCAGAGCATCGCCAATGTGTGGTCGCTGTTCTCCGCGGCGCCCGCTCGACACCGCAATCTGATGCTCCAGGGCATCTTGGCTCAGTGCTGCTTCCCCCAGCTGTCGTTCATCGCCTCGTCCGTCCGCAACCTGATCAAGATCGACTTCATCGGCGCATTGCCCCACGAGCTGGGCTTCAAGATCCTATCCTACCTCGACACAACCTCACTGTGCAAAGCAGCCCAAGTGAATCGGAAATGGCGACAGCTCGCCGACGACGACGTGGTCTGGCACAAGATGTGCGAGCAGCACATTGACAGGAAGTGCACCAAGTGCGGCTGGGGTCTGCCGCTGCTCGATCGAGCACGTCTGCGACACGAGAAGAGGAGGATCCAGCTGCGAGCTTCAGGCCGGGGAATCAACGAGTGGTCACCCAAGATCACTCCAGTACCCGAAAACGAAGCCTTCCCCACGACACTGGTGCATCGTCACTCCGATCACTCCGATTACTCCTCCTCCTCCGAGACCACCACAGGCACCAAGCGCTCCGCTCCAGAGGATTCGTTGTCGCCGGAGATGACAGCAAAGCGCTCATGTACCGAAGCCACACACGGTGAAGCTCGTGATCAGTTAGCATCATACTTTGATCAGCCCAAGAAGCGTCCGTGGAAGGATGTCTACAAGGACCGCTTCAAGGTTGGCACCAACTGGAAGTACGGCCGCTGCTCCGTCAACATCCTGAAAGGACACACCAATGGCATCATGTCACTGCAGTTTGATGACCAGACCCTCATCACTGGATCCTACGATGCCACCGTCAAGGTGTGGGATATCAATACTGGAGAGGAAATCCGGACTCTTACAGGACATACTGCCGGCATTCGCTGCTTGCAGTTTGATGACTCAAAGCTCATCACTGGGAGTCTGGACCGCACCATCAAGGTATGGAACTGGAGGACTGGCAAATTGATCAGAACACTGAACGGCCACTCCGATGGCGTCATTGGTCTGCACTTGGCGGACAAGCTGCTCGCGTCAGGATCGTCAGACCACACCATCATGGTGCACGACTTCAACAACTTCCAACGCGTCACGTTACGAGGACACACAGACTGGGTCAACTCGGTCAAGATTGACCTCGCGTCGCGCACGCTGTTCTCGGCATCTGACGACATGACGGTCAAGTTGTGGGATCTCGATACTCACAAGGTCATCAAGACATACGAGGGCCACGTGGGTCAGGTGCAGCAGGTGTTGCCCATGCCACACGACTTTGAAATCGACCAAGATGATTTCAATGCGGCCGCCAATGCTGATGTCTCGGATACTGCGTCGCAGCCGCCGTCGGACAACGAGGGAGCTGCACAACCGCTCTCTGCCATACAAGAAGAGACGGTTTTTCCCGGCGATCCGTCACGACCCAAGCCACCGGCATACATGCTCACTGGCTCTCTCGATGGCACGATTCGCCTGTGGCATGTTCCTTCGGGCCGATGTGTCCACCGCTTCTTCGGCCACGTGGAGGGCATCTGGTCATTAGCTGCTGACTCTCTGCGCGTCGTCAGTGGTGCAGAAGACAAGACCATTAAGATATGGGACCCCCGTAGTGGCAAGCACGAGCGCACCCTGGCCGGCCACACGGGCCCAGTGACCTGCATCGGACTCAGCGACGAGCGAGTCGTCAGCGGTGGTGAGGACGGCACCGTGCGCGTTCACTGTTTTACCAGCGTGTAGCGATGTGCATTGTCAATGGCGATTTCCCCGGGCTCACACCAATTCAGACTTAGCAAGGCGTTACGGAGTGGACTTTGTTGTCTAACGGCTGCCCCAAAAGGTCACAAACTGTAGCTCTCCATTTGCTCTATGTACATGTAGTTTCCCTGGCTTCATCTGCTTTTTAGCTAGCTAGATACCCTCCCGCAATCGATCTGTTTTTCTCGAAGCCCCCCTCATCCCTTTGTCGACCGTCTTTTGCGTATGCTTTGCCAACCCCCATGCAGGACCCCTACTGCTACGCATAAGACGTGCTCTCCGTATAGGATGGCGCGAGGAGATGTGACCTGGTGGCCCGCAGCGTGTGTAACGGGGCATGCTACAAGCGGTAACCGTAGCGTAACGTACTTTGGCTCGTGTAAGCAGTTAGTGCGTAGTGAAGGGTGGGCATGGCGTGATCGTTTGCAATCCACCGCCACAGCGCACATGCAATTGTGCTCGCACGCCAGACCGAACCCTCGTCTCCCTGGTTCTGGGGACCATCGAGGTCGATCGTGTTCCTCTGATCTGGACGTCGGTCCGGAGTGGTGCTCTGGCTCGCCGGGGACGTAACAAAATGCCTCAAGCTAACTCGATCTGCGGCGCAGCTGTGCTGCAGCGCGACGTTGGGTTTTTTTTTTCGTCATCGCTGGGCTCCTCAGGGGTGTTTGCTCAGGAGGGGTAGGTATGGCGCGGGGTGGTGTCTTGCTACGGCGGTGCCCGTTGCTGCGGTGGTGCAGTGGTGCAGTGGTGCGGTATAAGGCTGCCATGTCTGCAGCTGCGCTGATGGATGCGGACTACACTGCAATCCCATGTACGCAATACCTACGACCCCGGTTTGACGATCCTACAAGCTTTGCCGTCTACAACACACCAATTCATCACAAGCCTGTCCACAATGTCGCCGTACAAGTCGACTTCATCCACCACCTCCACCTCGTCGCCGTACATGTCGACTTCATGCAGCGCCTCCGCCTCGTCACCCACATCACCCACATCGCTCACATCACTCACATCACTCACATCACTCACATCACTCACATCACCCACATCACCCACATCACCCACATCACCCACATCACCCGAGCCAAGCCACAAGGCATTGCCCCAGTCCGGTCGCCGCCCGTCCATCACGGTGCAGAACCAGCAGCTCCCTTGCTCAGACCGCGAGGCGCAGCTGTACTTCCTCATGGGGTTCAAGCCGACCGATGCGTTGACAGGACAAAGGGCAGGCTCGATTGGCAGCCTGGGCTGAGGTGGAGATTGTGTGTCGTGTCGTGGGGCGGTACCGGCGTTGCCTCCTGTTTTCCGACGGTCGTGTCTGGGCGCACCGAGTACTGCGAGGTGTGTCCTAGTGCTGCGCGCTGGGCGCCCTGCGGCCGTGGACAAAGTAGAACTTGATGTACATGTGCAGGTCCTTGCGGCGCACGTCGTTTGTGACCTGGGCGATCAGCACGCGGCACTCGTCCTCGCTCCAGCCGAGGATCTTGCCAATGAAGCCGAGCGTGTACGGCTCGATGCCCATGGCCATGTGCTCGCGCTGGTAGCGGCCAATCTCCTTCATGCGGGGGTCGCGGGGCCAGGGACCGATGGGGACCTGGGCGGCGTGTCAGCAGGGCGACATTTCAGCAGGGCGACATTTCGGCAGGGCGACATTTCAGCAGGGCGACATTTCAGCAGGGCGACATTTCAGCAGGGCGACATGTCAGCAGGGTGGCGTGTCAGCAGGGCGGCTTGGAGTGAACGGTTTAGAAAGGGAAGCTACCTTGACGACCTTCTCCGTCACGTCCACGAACCCCGCGTCCAGCATGCGCTGCTTGAGCGTGTGCGCGACGCGGATCTCCTTGGCAAACACGGTGGCGGCGTCGTTGCACAGGTCCTGCCAGCGCCTCACGGCGTGGGCATGGTCGATGGTGCCGTCGTCGCTCTCGCACAGGGCGACAGGCTCCTGGAACTCCAGCCAGGCGCCCGGCTTCAGGTGGGCGTGGCACTGGCGCATGAGGCGGTCCCAGTCGGCGATGGCGCCGGACAGGGTGCGCACATGGATGAAGTCGAAGTGCTCGTCGGGGCCGTAGACCCAGTCGCTCTCGGCGTCGTCAATGTAGAACTTGAGGTTGCCGGGCACCCAGGTGGGCTGGATGGGGCTCAGGTCGGTGCCAAGCACATCGCACCCGGGATGGGCGTCGGCGAAGTCGATGGCCCAGATGCCCGTGCCCGTGCCGAGGTCCAGGACCCGCTGCGGCGGTGGGTGGATGGGCGCGTCGTACAGGCTGCCGGCCAGGATCAGGGTGAAAATGTGGTGCAGCAGGTCGAGGCGGTCCTGCTCCTGCTCGTCGTTGGGCAGCACATAGGCGCCGGAGCGGTAGCCGTGGTAGCGCCGACCGTTGGCGTACTCGTAGTGCAGGATGGAGCTGGCGAGCGACGTGCTGGCCGCGCTATCGCCGTCGAAGGCGCTGTCCGAGTCGCTGGCCGAGTCCGGCTCGAGCTCAGTGACACTGTCGAGCGCGCCGTGCTGTCGTGCCGCAGCATCCGCGGCTGGGTCCGCGCTGCCCTCGTTGGACTCGGGCGCGGGTGCGGGCGCGGACGGGCCGGTGGCGGCCATGGTGGGCGCGGGCGAGGGCAACGGCAACGGCAACGGCAACGGCAACGGCAAGGTCAACGGCAAGGTCAACGGCAAGGGCAACGGCAAGGGCGAGGGCAACGGCAAGGGCGAGGGCGAGGGCGAGGGCGTCGATGATACTCTGCAGCATCGAGGGAGTAAGCACGGGGTAATACTAATACTAATACTAAACCGCCTGCGCAGCCGCTCTGCTCTGGCGCGAATGCATGTCTCAGTCCTGTGACCACCTCATCCCCGCCTCTCCCCAACACTGCCCATGGCCGCGGCACTCGCCCACCTGCCTGTGCTTGCAGCCGGGCTCCTGGCCTCTGTCGCTGCCCTCGTCCTTTACAGGCTCTGTCTCCACCCTCTGGCCAGGTTCCCCGGTCCGCGGCTCGCTGCCGTGACGTCCTGGTACGAGGGCTTCTATGAGATCGTCAAGAACGGCCAGTATTCGAGGAAAATCTCCAAGCTGCACGACGAATATGGTGACCATTGCCCAGTAGTCATCACCCATCCTGTGCGTCTTGTTTGTTGACATGTCACACCAGGCCCAATCATCCGCGTCGCCCCCCACGAGCTGCACATCCGCGACTCGCGCTTCTTCGAGGAATTCTATGCAAAGAACCTCCACCTCGACAAGGAGGGGTGGGACGTCCGCTTTGGGACAGAGGGCGGTGTCTTGACCACCGTCAACGCCGCGTGCCACAAGCGTCGCCGCGCCGCACTGAGTCCCATGTAAGAGCAGTCGGCCCCATGACCAATTCTGCAATTCGCAAACACCACGCGAACTGCCGTTTTCCGAGTCGTCTTCATCTGCACGGCTGAGGGCTGGCGGCTGAAGGCTGACGGCTGGCGGCTGGCGGCTGACGGCTGACGCGCACCAGGTTCTCGAGGCGGTCCATCCTGGACTTTATCCACATCATCTACCGCCACATCGACACCCTCTCTATCCGCATGCAGGAGTTTGAGGCCAGGAAGGAGCCGATAAACTTGACCCATGCGTTTCCTGCCTTGACCGGCGATATCATCATGGACTACTTTTTTGGCTTCAACTATGCTCAGCTCAAGCACCCCGAGTTTGAGTCCTTCCACGATGCCTTCCAAAAGATTGGCGGCGCTGGCCATATTGCCACTCAGTTTCCCCTGATGATTCCGGTGTGTTCAGACATGCTCCAACTGGACTTCCAAACTGACATGTTCAGATGATGAACGCCATCCCAGACGCCCTCACTGAATGGCTTCAGCCCGCCGCAAAGAACATCCTCAGGTTCAGGCGAGACCAGTGGAACAACATTAGACGGACCATGTCCGGTGAGTCTGTCAAGACCAACGATGCAAAGAAGACGATATTCCAAGAGATTCTCCAATCCAAGCTCCCAGACGAGGACAAGACACAAAAGCGCCTCGCAGAAGAAGCCCAGATCGTCGTCGGCGGTGGCGTAGAGACTACCGCCTTCTCGCTCTGCATCGCAACCTTTCACATCATCAACACACCCCGTATCTACAAACGCCTCCACGCCGACCTCGTCGCCGCATTCCCCAACCGCTCCAGCCTGGAACTGTATCCCCTCGAGCAGATGCCGTACCTCAAAGCCTGCATCATGGAGGCCGTCAGGCTGTCCTACGGCCTCAGCGCGCGCAACCCGAGAACGCGCCGCACCATGCCATTACAGTACAAGGACTGGACGATTCCACCCAATACCAACGTCTCAATGACGATCCCCGAGGTCTCGCACGATGAGTCGATATTCCCCAACTCACACGAATACATTCCTGAGCGCTGGCTCGGTAACCCCATTGCGCCGGACGGCCTGCCTCTGGAGCGCTATCTTGTGTCTTTCGGCCGCGGAACGAGGTCTTGCATGGGCATTAATTTGGCGTGGACCGAGTTGTATCTGATCCTGGGCATGTTGTTTCGCCGGTACAAATTCGAGCTGCACGAGCCGAGTCTGGAGGATGTGCAGCTTGGGCACGACTTCTTCATCCCGGTCACCAAGTTGGATGCTAGGGGCGTGAGGGTTTTTGTTGAGAGTGTGGATCATTGAGGGATGTGGAAAACTCGGTACTGAGGGTCTGACGGTCTTGTTAAATCTGCTTGCGCTTCTTCTTCGCGACGAGATACCCTATGGCTCTGTTTCAGCAACTTCCTCTGTGGAATGAGATCATGTCAGGATAAATGCGATTCTGGGCCTTTATGCACTAGACAGCCGAGTCTGTGAGGTTCACCACAATGCAGGCGAGTCACGTACGTAAGTGGCAAGAGCAGAGCAACAAGCAGAATCAGACCACTACGTCGGAAAGGAAGCAGTGTTGAGATGTCTAGGCGAACAAAGCCAGGTTCTCAATAGCTCCTCGCAACGAGCCTGTGTATGTTGATCAATCTCGCAGAAGGGCGGACGAATTGACACCCGTCTACCAACGGAAACGCCAGATCCGCCACGGATATTAGGCGCAAGACGGCATTCCGACGTAGAGCGACTGTGCATTGAATCCGGGTAGAGGAAGGCGCTCAGGGACCGAAAGGACTGTTCGCTATACATATCGTCGCACATGGTATTATAAGAAGACCGAACCGCAAAGCAGAAAAGCGGCCGAAGCCTGCGCAGTCAGTACTTACAGCCACCCCCAGACTCCCCCGCCCAGCGCTTCTCACTGCTATTCCACGGCTCAGGCACAACGCTCAGGCTGGGTGTCTTCGCCATGTCGCTGTCAGATCCCGTCTGCGACATCTTCAGCGTTGCGTCGGGCGTCTCGAGCTCCCGCGCTGCGGGCGCGCCAGGCAGCTCTACGATGCGCGCCAGCGAGGACTTGGAGTGCAGCTCGCTGAACAGACTGCGCGGGGTGCCTTTTATGTCTTCGCCGGACACTTCCGGGTGGGCGTGTGCCCATGTCTGTTGCGGTGGGGCGGTGCTGTTGACGTCCCACGAGTATGTTGGAGGTACTGTGAAGGGCTGGTCAGTCGCGTTGTAAGCGTTGCACGGAGAAGGTGCGATGTACCTGTGCCGGCGGAGATGTGCGATGCGAGTTCGCCCGTTTCAGGCTTGGTCTCTTCGATTGAGAAGGCCGATGAGTCTCTGGCACGGGCTGCTCGTTTGCGTCGCCAGAGGAGGAAGACGACTAGTGCCACCATGGCGAGGAATCCGAGTATACCTCCCACAGCGTCACCGGTGACTGCGCCGTGATTGGAGCTGCCGCCACCTGAGCCAGAGGAGGGCGATACAGATGAAGTCGATCGAGGCGCGGTCGATGACAGCAAGATGTTGAGACCTTTGAAGTACTCGTACTGATCCGCGCGGTCCCAGTATGTGGGTTCGAGCTTGCCTTCCGGACATGTCGAGTTGTTCATGCATGGGTCTTCGTTGCAGCAGCCCCTTCTTCCGTCAGCCGGGAGGAGCTCGTTAGTCTTTGAAGGTCCTCATACCAGAACGTCGGCGCTTGCTCGCAGGTCCAAAACGGTGTCTGTCCACCGCACGATCCACCTGGAGATTGACTGCCAAGCGCACTTGACCGACCCGCTGGGCGGAGACTGTCGCCGTGGCACCCATTTGTACACGGGTCTGCCGTGCAGCAACCGACGAACTTGGTGCTCGTCTCGCACATATACCTATAGGTGTCAGCATGCTGTCGTCGAAGGCGTATGATCACCGCTACTGACCATCTCCCACCATCTGGGCAAAAGAACTCGCCCGGCTGAGCCGCCCTGTACGTGGGGTCTGCCATGAGGGCGATGTGCTGGCCTGGATAGCGCCCGTACCCTCGAAGTTACAGAAGCTCGGAGACACGACCTGAGCAGATAATAGAGAGTGCAGAGAATAGACAGAGCTGGAGAAGACAGAAAGACAATGAGATAGATCCGAGCTGCGCCAGCTCATGGTTCATAACTGTGCCTCCAAGATCGCCAAGTCTCTCGCACCAGAGATAGTCCAACTCATACCTGCGAGGTATTGTTCTGAGACTGTGGCGGACATCCTTCTTTGTTGTACCCCGGCAGAGGACACACTCGGGGGCGTGGTCGAACGAGCCGTCATCACCAGACTTGGCGTAGCGGTCCGTCAAAGCCTGCGCTCACTGAGAAGTTGGCTTATAATGATCTGTTGGGTGAGAAACTCAACTGACTTATCGTGAGGCATAGGCTCACAAAGGGGGTTTAGTGGGTGGTGTTGACCAATGGGATCAGTGCCAAGCGAGAGGCGAGGGTGTGGAAGCACCCCTTGCTGAACCATCCGGTAAGCAACGTGCGGGGCGGACCGATCAGGAGACCATGTCGCTACTTATCTGGGGAAGCCCTTTATGCCCGCAAGATTACAGTCGACAGCCCTTGAGCAGTTGTATATTTCGGTTCGTGTAGCCGTTGGATCGGAAGAATACCAGAAGATACACAGAACTCTACACTTACTCATGGAGCACAAACTGCGGTTCGAGTCTGACATAGGTCTTGTGCACTACGCCGATTAGATGCAAGATGCGTCCAGCTCGCGACAAATGTAGGATGACGAATATTGCAAGCAGCGTAGGCGATGGCGGCAGACGTCGAGCTTTGTCTAGATCGTGCACCGGCAAACTCGAGAATACGTTTCTCGGTATACTGAGAGTAGCCACTGACTGTGCTTGGTAGATACTGGCCTCGCCGAATTCTCGAAGGGCATTTCGGGTCTGCCTTGTAGTCTTTCACCATCTTCCTGAAGAGGTGCCGGGCACTCGAAGCGATTGGTGGCGCACGGTCCGGATTGATTCATGATATGATAGCTGGATCCAACAGCAACAGAAGGCAGCCGTACCATCCTTGTTCAACATAAAGCAGGGTGGCTAAAACACTGAGCCGCAATCAAAGCGAGCTAAACCTTCCGATAACAGGCCGGCCAATGATGGAGTGCTGGTAAAGGGTGTATGCACGATGCTAGTTTCGAGTACCCGATAGCTGCAACTTCGGCTCACTGTTGGTGAGCGTTTTGAAGAGGACAGACTCTGAAAGGCGTCTCGTTGAACGTAGTTTGAACTACGTTCACGTTCACGTACACAACACAGCCCCAAGCCAATCTTTTGCTCTGGATGTTGCTACAGATATGTAACAGATCGACACTGCAGGCGAATCTGGACACTTTCTACTGCCTTCTAATTCACACGAGAACAGCACTATGCTCAAGTGCCCGTAGAGCGATCAATGTGGTGACGAACTGCAGTTATTGCGATCAATCTTAATATACTCCAAATGTGCAGGCATAAAGGAATCGACTCCTCTACGGTTCTTCCGGAGGGTTACAGAGCGCCGCGTGGGAACAAGGAATGGCTTGAGTTCTTGTGAGAGGGGAGCTGATTCGAAAAATGCAGAACTTGAATGTACTATAGGCCAGTTCAACAACTCGTACGCGACCTTTTATCGGTTATCACCGTAATGCGTGCGTCAATCCTGCGATACAGAAGTGCGCAGGAAGTTCAAGCTCGAGCAGGTCTTTATCATCTGCCGGCGATGGCTTAGTTGTCTGACGTGTGGTAGTTGAGTCGTACTTTGAGGTCGAGTTCCCCAAAACTTAGTGCGTAAAGAGTTTCCAGACCTAGACACTCCTCAGCCAATGCTTCACAGTCTGAGGCCAGGGCGTCTTCCATTCTCTTTGAGCTTGCGTACGAATTGATCCAAAGTGGTATGTTGTGACTCTGATATCGCACTAACAATGTTGATCTTGCACAAAAGTTTTCGATTGTCACATACACTCGTCCGCCAAGGTGATCTACTGCACTTGGCACGGCACTCCCGCGGTGTGCATCGAGGAGAGGGAGCATTGGTCGTGAAACGATTTCGGCGGAGACACAACCCTAATGCGCCTGATCGACTCTTGTACACGACAAGCAAGGAGATATAGTGCTCCAAGCTTTGTTTTGTCAGCGATGTGTCAACTGCTCATGCGACCGTTTACTATGAGAAAGCGGAGCAAACGAGGTACATATCATCTGCGTAACGTGTGGTCCTGTCCCAGACGTGACATACCAACGCAGACCATTGTTGGTTCTCCCTCTTTGAGGCATAGGCTACTGGTGTGGTGCTGCGAATGTCTTGAGGTCTCGATAGTGAACAAGGGTTGTGAAAGCTCAGTACGTGTGCCTGCTGTGTGTTGTCGCGCCAAGCATTTTCAAAGCGTCTGCTCGTTTCAACAAAGGGTGGAACAGATTACCACTAGAATGCGTGCGACCGCTGCAAGGACCACAAGGAGTGCACGGCATCAAATCGTGATCGCTGCCAAGCGCGGAAGATGACGACTTGAGGTGCCCAGAACTCCCCTGATCGCCAAGTTCACTGCAGAGGAGCAGTGCATTGCCAAGGACGAGACCGGTCCTCGATGCTTAGGATATCTGATCATCGTGGTCTTGCGGACCCAGCAGATAGTAGAGATGGATGAAACGCAACCCTCAAGGGTGCATTATGTCATTCCGTTGCAAAACTTGGGACCCTCTGCGACCGATGTTGATGATCTCTTGACCCTTGACTTGTCTCAGCTGAGGAGGCCAAGACGCCAAGGCTTCCAGCAGAGGCTTCCAGGGAGGAATGGACGGTCCTTCAGACCATGGTGTCTTCCCGCTCGGTATGCGTGGTAAAGGGAAGGTGGTATCGGCTTCGATTCCGATTGCTCGCTCCTCCAGTCTGTTGGACTGAAGAGGCTATTGGCTAATTAACGGAGAGGTGCATCACGCCGCACAACGTTGATGAGGCTCTTGGCTGTACGAAGGGTTGAGGAGGTTGCGGCGCGCTTTCCATGTTCGACGTATTTCATCCCCACAATACGCAAGCCTTTAGTCTCCACCTGTGTCGTTGTAACTCAGCAAACGTGTGAGGCAGCGAGCGGTCATAAGGAAAGACCCTGGTGTATTCGTGTTGTGCGTGCTTTTGAGAGCGTCAGAAGTATTCCGCAGACGGCTTGGGTACAGATTTGAGCTCACCGTCAGTGGCTTGCAGCACACAGTAATCCCTCATCGTAATCTGGGGCCTCATGTCATGAGGCCTCTGTCTGGCACGAGTTGAACATGGCGACACCAAGCCCGCACAATGTAGGAGCACTTGGTCATAACCTCGAGGCTTCGTTCCACTTAGTCAAACACCATCATCTTCATCAGGATTGATGTCACTTGCAAAGTCGCCTTCGAAGACTTTGTGGGGACAGATTGTGTGCTCAAACCGCCCCCACGGAATGTCGCGCATGGGTTCTTGGCGGCAATACTCCGGCCAGGACGTTCGAAGAACCGGTGCAGAAGACACAGACAAAGTCCTTGATCTTTGGCCGTAGTTACTGCTTCCGTACGAGCTGGCGCCTGTAACAGGACTGTGTCTCCATATGCATGGGGCCTGTGTGCACCTTACCACCGCCTTTCGATGCGCGGAGGTATCCTAGGCATTTGCGGGATTTACACGCATTGGGTAAAGCCATCAGGACGTCTGCAGGTGGCGGGCTGCAGGACAAGAAACAGTTTGCGTCTCCAGAACTTCCAATCCGCTCTCATTCATGGCCGATCACGCACATCAGGTTAGGTTTCTTGCGAAACCGAGGTATATCTCTGAGCTGTTGGAATCAAGTAAAGCAGTCGTGTTGAAGGAGCGTGTAACTAGAGCCGTTATGCAAGCCGTCACTGTCTGTCAGAAGCGATGGGCGAAGAATGCAACCTCAATCAAAAGCCTGCACCGACGCGAAGTCCGCTGTGGTAGATGTCTGAGATATGGCTCGAAAGCTCGGCGCTCACACAACACTTGCCTCCGATCATCTGCAGGTGCGCTCGAGCTGTGGGGGTCAAATTGCAGGGGTGCAGCTAGCGCGCCCCATCGGGCATGGCCTTCTCTGCGGGCTATTATCCTGGGACCTACATATCTCGCCCGATCCCTGGTGAAGGACCCGCATTTCAACTCTTCATTTGCACGTTTTGTTGAACATCTTTGGTAGCGTCAGACAGGATCCGGGTAAGAAGACCCTTCTTGCACTTTTCGCCATCAGCGCCAGGTTTTCCGAAATCCTTCGACCCACACTCGAAGCGAACAAGCGATCTTATACTAGCAGGGCCCCTCCATTGTTTAGTTTACTCTCGACCCCAGACCACACCTTACTTCCAGCGACAAACGACTTCTGAACCCTTACCTTCACTTGGACTGCTCCAATTACACCTACTCCGTTTGGATGGCGCATTCAAGGCTGGACACTTCTTCGACCCTCTCACGCTCGACTCTCTTCCGCTCTCTCGAATTAACATACCACCGACCAAGCCCGCTCCAACGAGCCTAACATTACAACCAATCACCAAGTCAGCGTTCGACGTCAACTTCAGCTTTACTCTACATGATCTCGTCAACACACACGTAGACGAAAGTATTCGCTCCCAACATGTCGGCGCCTAACGCAGACCTATCGATCAGGACAGACACGTTCCAGAACGAGCCTTTCGTGTCTGAACATTTGCAGCGTCGGAACTCGCGAATGGTAGAGTATCATCATGCTATCGAAGAGGAGGATGAGAGCATACGCACAGCAAGCGAGTGTGCTGAGCCCTTAACACCGATCAGCCATACCAGCGAAGGTATTTCCTTCTCGCATCCATTTCGCACAGAAGAACATGGAGATGAGCTTCACACAACACCAAAAACTGCTGCTGGACTCATGCCCATTGGTCTGACGCCGCGAGCTACGCATCCTGAAACCAATCCAGGAATGCGGCCCACGTCAGCGCATGCAGATGCAAAAGCCACGGCGCAATACGAGGATCAACTACAGACTGAGAAGCGGGGGTTCAGACAGCATATCGGATCCTTCGTGCGAAGCAAATTGCATCGACGAAATACACCCAAGGAGGATGCCAAGGAACCTAGCCAGGACGCGCAAGGCGCTCGTCAGAGCGCAGAATCAAAGGTCAAGACTAGCCCCGAAATCCCTGCAACTCCGAACGACAACACCATCGATAACAATCACTCGGCGAGCAACATGATTCAGGGCGGTAGAAGAATTAGCTCTTTCTCACTGTCTAGCAGCCCTCAAAGGACTTCAAGAGCAGCCACTCCTTCACCGCCAGCGGACTCACCAACACAGACTATATCCAATGAAGATCAAGAGAGGAAGACACGGCTTGAAAAGAAGCCTATGTCTTCTACCGCTTTGTCGAGCATGAACCCCGCAAGACCGGGTATCACTTGGGCTGATAAAGGACCTGGCAACAAGCGACATACGTGGTCACGGAGGCGGTCGGCGAGTACTGATCACATGCCACAGCTCGGGAAGGATGACGAGAAGCCTACAGCGGGCATGCTGAACACCTTTTCCAGACCACCTGAGAAAGGCGTTGGTATGAAAGCTCGGCGACTCAGTCTGAACTTGCCAAGCGACTACATCATCGACCAGTGTGAATTAGACAAAGAGTTCAAAGGCTCAAGTCTCATGCCTGGCAAGCGAGGAAAGATCCTGGGCAAGGGTGCTACAGCTGAAGTTCGTATTATGGCTCGTAGAGGTGTATCTAGAGATGAGCAACTGGTCGCTGTCAAGATCTTTCGTGAACGCAACCCGGAAGAGACCGAAGAAGATTACATCATGAAGATTAAGTCTGAGTACAGTATCGCTCGGAGCCTGCATCATCCGAACATCGTTGAGACTCTCCGTCTATGTACAAATCGCGGTCGCTGGAATCACGTTATGGAGTTTTGCACTCACGGCGAAATTTACTCCCTGGTCGAACGCAAGTTGTTCGCCAGTGGCGTCGAGGGGTTCTACAGTCGCGAGGACCGCTTGTGCTTCTTCAAGCAACTACTTCGAGGAGTCGACTACCTACACAGTCACGGAATTGCCCACCGAGACATCAAGCTGGAAAATCTTCTAGTGGACAAGAACGGCCGTCTCAAGATCTCAGACTTTGGTGTTGCAGAGGTGTTCAGCGGCGAGCATCCAGGCCTTCGCGCATCTGGAGGGCAGTGTGGCAAGAACATGGGGGGCGTTCGCCTATCAGCTATTGGAATCTGTGGTAGTCTGCCATACATTGCACCCGAAGTACTTGCGAAAAAGGGACCTTACGATCCTCGTCCACTCGATGTGTGGTCTTGTGCCATCGTCTATATCACGATGACCTTTGGCGGGTGTCCATGGCAGGCTGCTAAATCCGAGTTCGAATACTACGCCAGGTTCAAGAGGGGTTGGCAGGACTGGCTGAAGTACCACCCTGACGGCGATCTCTTCGAGGGTCCTAGAGGATATCCGGAGTGTGGCAAGCTCTTCAACATGATCGAGGGACCGGCGATCAGACATCTCATCCTCAGGATGTTACATCCTATACCTGAAAAGCGAATAACGATCCGGGACGTCTTGAACACCAGTCTCATCCGAAACGTTGACTGTTGCGCATCAGAGAGCTTCGAAGATCCTAGGTGTTGTTCCAATAGCATCAGGCCCAACTCAGCACAAGGAAGGCTTTCGCCAAAGAAACCCCAGCATCACCACATACCGCCCAAACCTGAGCACAAGTCTCGCGTACACATCTTCGAGGTGGGCGAAGCTTAGATTGCGTAATTTATTGCAATTCGTCATTGCATTAACGGGCGTTTACATCAGCGTAGCATAGCGCGGCCAAAAAGTGCCCATTTGTGTATTCTTGCCTGTCCCAAAACCAGATAGACATCAGTGTATGCATCTTAGAATCCCGTTTTGAACGAGCATCTCTCCATCTGAGCAGGCGCTTGACAGATCTGATACCACACCAAATTGCATCTCATCAAAGAATGTGTCCGTCTGGGTTCCGTTTAATAGGCAGCCTCACATCGCGTCAACTCATCTAGCACTGAAGATCATGACGTTGGTGCTTCGCGCTAAGTACTAGCCCGACCTCAAATATGTCGACTGACTGCAATACCCACGCAGGCCGATAATCGTTGTTGCTTTCTGTCTACAAATCGCCCTCCTCGTCATTGCATCGTGGCTCTTAGACTAGCAAAGAAATCACGCACCTTTCCGCTCGTCCCTTCAGCCGGCTTGGCGCCGAATGGAGGAGCGAGATAAAGCTCTTAGATCACACCACACTCTTATTCGCACCGGCACCCACATCCATCGCAACCCAGGACTTGAGTGACGCAACAGCGGGAAAGCAATGACAGGCGCCATCTGCCACCGGCCACACTTCATATCAACAGCAGTAGGTTGGTTGGGTTTACTGAGAACACGGTGTGCTTCATTACCTAGTCGAAATTGGCAGTCTGGGTTGCATTGTTGTGACTGGTGCAAGGAGACTGTCGCGATGCTTCAAGGCAGCCAACAAAAGAGATGAAGGTTAGCAACAACGTGGGATCTGGATGGACTAGAAACGTCCTCAGCATGTGTCTGAGGGTCGCTCGGTAAATGCTCCGATAAACGTGGGATTGCGGGGTCGTTCCTTGGACCGGGTGAATTGAGCGTGTCGGCGGGGCAGGTGCTCGTATCCGTATCGCTCCCGCTAATCAGATCGAAGGGCAGGAACAGCCATGGCGGAAGACGTGCAACCGTGAGCCGGAATAACAATAAACGCACACGAGGCTACGAGGAGTAGTCAGGCGGTCGCATGACTTCTTTCGTCGCATCCTGCACAACGTACGTGGAGCTGTCGCAGCCCGATATTAGAACAACTTGTCTTCCCCCTTTCTCAACTGAGGGATCTACGACCTTCGGTAGATCCTTTCTGGTGGACCCCCCTGTTGAACATTCCTTCTTGATGTAGCCGTGCCATTTCTCGGTTCTCTCGAGCTTCAGCAGCAGTCAGAGTGGACACAGAGAAGTTCAAGAAACCCGCTCGTTTCTTACTGATTATTGCTGATATCGTGCATCTTCCTGTTACACACGTTTTATGCGAAGCTCGGATCTGCAGTGGCTATCCTGCGTCAAGCTTCGGTGACAAGGGCTTTTCTCCAGCCAATGCTTGTCTCAAGCTTTAAGCCGCCGAAGAAGCAGTAGAAGGCCGAGTCGCGGAGCATAGGAGCCATTGACAACGGAATATAGTCATCCGTTGAACAAGATGGAGTCTGTTTGACCGTTTCAATATTTACTTCAACATCAAATAGCTACTTCGTATATCGACTTCCCGTGAATGTACCCGACTTTACATGAACAAGCCACCACCATCGGTCCTGATCATAGCACCATCTATATTATAATCCCTCATGATTCCCAGGAAGCTCTCAGCCACCCACTCCGGTCTTCCCGGCGTTCCTGTCGCCATCTTCTTGCTCATCTGCCCCATCAACTTGTCTTTCTCTTCCTGTGACATCTTCCAAAGCTCGGTATCAACAACTCCAGGACTGACGCCATTGACTCGGATTGGCTTCATGTCCAGTGCCAAATTTCTGACCATGGAGTGGTGACCACCCGCATAGGAGGCAATGACGCTCCAGTCCGGCATGGGTCGCTCGCTGATGCTGCCTGTAGTAATGGTGTAGCTGCTCTCGTGCGAGTTCTTGACGTATTGCGGGATGAACTTGGCTGCCAGTAGAGGAGCAAAAAAGCGGACTTGGCCAGCTTTTAGAATACTTTTCATGGTGACGTCAGCGAGCTTCGTCGTCGCAAGCGCGTCGCCTGCGGTGAATATGACATGATCCAGTTTATCGCTGCCCATCCCCTTAACAGTCTGCTCAAAAAGAGTTTCAAGCTCTGATTCCAAGGTATCGGACTTGGATAGGTCGACTGTCTGACCGTGAATGCTCGACTTCGCGGATGGGTATGATGATTGTAACTTGAAAATAGCGGCCGTAATCTTGGAAGGGTTCGAGGAGGCTATCGTAACAAGTGCACCATATTCGAGACATGCCTCAGCGATACAAAAGCCAATACCGGAGGATCCTCCGATAATTAGAACCCGCGAGCCTTGAAGCTTGTTGGAGTATCTCTTCTGGTCGGACATCTCGTTTATCGTTGTCCCTTAGCCTGCTAGTGAGTGGATGTACCCGTTGGTCATAAAAGGTATTGTTGTTGGTAATGTCGTAGTCGTCAGTACGATGCAGGGTCCATAGATATTGCGGACGCTCGCATCACCATTTGTAGGTGTTCTGAAGTACAGATGAAGAGCAGCTGCACGACAAATAAATCGGGTTTTCAGATACGCCTAACAAGTGTCGACGATCTCTTTCGTACGAAGATACTTTGTGTGGACTTAACACGGCGTCATGGTTAATTTCGTCAAAAATAAAGGTCCACGTCTTCGTAGCTCGGTCTAGACTCAAGAATGACGTCATGTTTTTTTCGGCAGTAAAACGCGGGTGCAATTGCTCAAGTGAGACATGGTCGCAGCTGATATAGAAAGCTACGGTGATTGTTGGGTTTGAAACGGTATGTGACTTCTATTCATGGGTCATGCCTCAAACCAAGGTAATGCTATGCTTGAGAATTCTAAGGTATCGTCCAAAGGGAATTGATCTGCTTTCTCCTGACCTGTACGATGTAAGCTTGCTGTTGACGAGACCATGAACAACAGAACTTACCAATGGAGCAACAAACAAAACACCGACAAACAGTGCGGCAACGGTCAGAAGCATCTGGATCTTGTTGAAACCCTTGCCCAGGATGTCAAATGCGAAACTAGGTGCGACTCGAGTACCGAAGATATCGTGACCATAAGCAAACACTAGACTGGTACTCTCGATACCACTCTCGTTCGTAATGACATCCTTGATGCCCAGGACTTCGTACTTGTGGGTGAGATGCCACTTCGAATCAAGGGGAAGCAGAGGGGTGTACTTAATGAGACCCTCCGCCTGTTCATTTGGATTTGGGTCGCGGCCGACGGGACGTCGGGGGTCAATGAACTGACGAGGAATACCGATGATGGAGCTGGTGGAAGGAATGGTGATGAGAAGCTCCCGGCTGGTGATTCCCTGCCTGGTCTGTGTCACCGCCATATGCGATATCTCCGCGGCAATCTGGTAGCTCTGTGACAGTACGTATGGCTTGGCGGCATCACCCTGAGATCTTGAAGGCTTCACTGTAGAAGAGTTTGAGGAAGCGCCCAATGGGCCCCTGTCGTCAGGGAGCGGTGATTCGTAGAGGTCCGAGACAATCAGCTGGTGACCACGAGACTCTGGTGAAGCAGTCGAGTCAATGGTCAGAGAATAACTGAACCAATTTTCTGAGATGGTAGAGGGAATCGGTCGCGACGTGTCAACATCAGAGTGCAACATAGTGTGGAGCAGCTGACCGGAAGCGGAGTCCAACAGATAGATGGACGCGGTACGAGCGAGCTCTGATACCGCCGTTACTAGCACCAGATTGGGGTTCAAGTACTTGTAAAGCACACTTCGGTCGCCCAAGACCTTGCCAATGGAGGCAACCGGATCCTTCAGTGGTCGCGCAGTGAAGCCGACAATGCGCTCCCCGCTCGGAGGCTCAAAAGCCCATACAGACTCTGTGTTTCCTCGGTTTTCTGTCTCCAGGGCTCCCTTGAGAACGCCATTTGTCAGGGTAAATGACACAAGCTTCTGTCCCTTGGCGACTTGAGGTCCGTGCAGGTGAAGGTTGACATAGGATGCCGTACCGCCTGTGGTCGAGTTGATGAACAAGGAACCTTCGAAACTTGGGTCTTTGACCTCTACATAGCCACTGTGGGCTCTCAGAGTAGGATACTCAAAGACCGTGTCGGCAAATTGCGTGAGGTGTACATTCCACAGCACCTTTCCACGAGCACCCACATCAAGGGCAGCAAGTCGACCATTTTCGGTTGCAACGATGACAAGCTTGTGAAAGCCGAATGTGTCCTGCTGGATATTATCCACGGCCGTCTGCTTCGGCTTGCCCACAACGTTACCAAGGAGACGTCGAGGAAGATTCTGCGCCCAGGCTGGGAAATGTTCGAGGTCCTGAATATGCCTCTTTACTCGGTGGATGTAAGCTGACACTACATTTTGATGTTGCTCAACTTCAAGCTCGGCAGCGAGAGACTCGACCTCTGGAAGACGGGCCCACACGGCAGACGAAGCTTGCGCCAAGAACTCAGGTCTAGTCCAGGCAATGTCACCGTTACGGACCAAGACCCACTGTCCATTGGAGAACAGGATAGCTGACCTGGCAGCAGTGGCTGTTCCGGACTTTACCACTACCTCTGAGACAGCGTGCACAGGGTAAGCTCTGGCCAAAGCGGGTGACCTGGCTGTGGGCCAACGGCCAAGTACGCCATGCGAGGCCGATGACACCACACTGACTTCGTCTTCAGTTACTCTGACGAAGTAGACGTTAGCATCCGTTGTACTGGTGGTGAATGTACCCTTGGTCTGCAGCTCGAGAAGGCTGTAAGCTTTTGACACAGTATTCTTTTTGAGATCGACGTGGAAGACTTCAGCAGAGTGCCCAAAGTATGTCTGATACTCAACGAGGAAGTGTGGCTGAGAGTTGACGTGCCCCGGAGCGTGCAGAACGACCTTCTCAATAGGGCTTTCTCCTGGTGTGTCGAAGCTCGCTACGGTCTTCGTGCCAATGATGTTGACCTTGATGACGCTGTAGTCCTTGTCTGTCCACGCCAATACAGGCGCTGCGGTGTTCGCTCCGGCAAAGACAATGTGATCTCTCGATGTGATATCGGTGTCTGAGCTGAGTGTGTACTGGTCGAGCTTCTTGCCAGTGATTGGGCTCAGCGAAGTGACCTTGAGCTTCAACCCTGCACCGATTATAGACGAGTGTAGCGAGATGTAGTAGATCGTTGTGGGCGAGGTAGATACTTGGAATGGCGTGTCGTTGCTGAGGTGGGGTCAGCCTGCTTCTCCAATACATCCCTAGGATACTAACCTGGAATCCTCATATGTCCATTTGATACGACCAGTCTTTCCATCAAGCCTCTTGACGCTATGGCTGGTACCAGATACCAGGACAATGGCGTCCTTAGCCTCGTCTTTGGTGATGCCATCCTCCTGTTCCAGAATCTCTAAATCCTCCACGACTGACCCATCAACGTTCGTTTCCCACACTAACCTGCCATCTGATGAGCTCCAGGCTGTGACTCGGTTCCCAACAGCGCTGACAACAGTGTCCTGCTCGTCTGCCGCTCTTAGGTGGCCTCTCCCGCGGGGTTCTGACGCCGGGTGCTGTCGCCAAACAAGGGTACCGTCCTTGGGGTTTATCGCGCCAATCGTTTGATTTTCGGATATCGAGTACAAAAGCGAGGCTTTCGAGGCCCCGTATGGCTTTTGGAAAAAGGTAGCATCGTGATTCGGTAAGCCTAACAGCGCATAGTGGAAGTCGATGTGATAGGCGTCATCTTCGAAGATGGCAGACACTGGCGCGAGACAAGCTGCAAGACCGAGTGCGGCATAGAGACGCATCGTGGGGTATGGATGCTGGTGTCGCGTCGACTGCTGAGCTCGACATCTGCTTGCTCCGCGATGAACTCATGCCAAGGCGGAGGAGAGACGGACCGACGACGACCTAACCCAATCGGGCCGGGCATATCCAAAGGGCATCTTGGAATTGTAGCTTCTTGGGGCAGGAAGACATCAATAATTAGTGATTGCGTACCAAGTCGCACTTCGTTGTGACTGCTCTTTGGCTGTTTTCCACCGATGTCGAACATCGTACTTCTTGGAGCTCCTGTGGCCCATGATATGCGAGCCGGCGCCTGCTACGGGGAAGCGGGCTCAAGCCGGCGGGCCTTCCTCAGATAACGGCCAACTTAAGGCACGCCCTGGCAAATTAGTATCCAGCTTCGCATTTCAAAAAGGGGATTCAACGGCTACGCGTCCCTTTCAATAATTGTCGATCATGTGCCTAAGCGCCCGGCTTTCGATTCAGGATCGAAAGCATCCAGCTCGAGTCGATATAGCACAGCTCGACGTCGATATATGCCACGTGGAAACGGCCAACAAGGATTTGTACTACACCGGTCAATGCCACCAACCCACTCTGGCGACACCGAGTCTCTCGACACTGGCGTTATTGGGTTGCCATACCTGAGCCTTCATTTCAAAACGAGTCAAGGCAGTCAGGGACCCTGTTGATCAGCCAGCTCCACCCGGCGTTATTCAGTCGCAGCAATGTTGCAAGCTGCAGCCTTACAGAGTGTATAATAGAGTTAAATAGCGATACTTGAGGCTTGATCCATCCTTGGAGCTAAGCAGTCGTGTCAAATCGCTGGGGAGACGCTACCACACCATTGGGGGTCGGGATGTCCCGAACAGCCGGTTTGGGTCCGCCTGGCGACCATGCTCCTTCAGGCATTTTGCACTGCGGGTTGGTCTGGCGATGATCTCGGTCGGACCATTCTTGCTGCTAAACCAACCGCATTGGCAAACGCTCGACCAAAAGGAGCTATTTAATAAACTACAAAGCAGCGTTTGCGCGGATCACGGCATGCGTTACACCGGCTGGCAGCTTCGAGTCGAGTTGGCATCCAGCACAGCGGCGGCACTGCACGAACGTCACAGCACACCCTCTCTACTGAGCTGTGCCAAGTACAGGGCATCTGAACACCACTTAATTGCTCCATCTCCCTTGATCTTGCACAAGCAGTCCCTCCATTACTTGCCCGTCCACCTGTCCCTCTTGTTGTGAACCTTGCTCTCGCCTTATCGATAAATACCCGCTGGAAAATTTCTTCGAGCTTCCAACCTCGCCGCAAAAGAAGGAGGTGAGTCGAGTCCAGGCGTTCAGTATGGGAGCTTCGTATCACCAATTTGCCTCAATGGCTTAACTGTGGTGCACTTGAGATCCTCATCTTGCTGATTGGATGCCACTTGCCAAAACTTTACACAGCTGACAGCTGCCGCAATCGTGTGGTAGGTTCACAGCGATCGCGCACTACTGTCTCTGCATCGCGGAACAACGCCAAACACGGTCTTTCCGCGACAGAAGTGCCGCCATCTGAAGCATCAGCATCAGGGTTGCTAAGGCCAGCTAAGCTCCGGTCGAGCCAAGGGAGCGGCGACTTTGGGCCGCTTGTCCTTCCGTGGCAGCTCGTGCCACTTTAGGGCAGGGAGATATTCTCCGCGTGCGCTGCGCTACCTTCCTCACAACCTCTCCAGGCATCTGAAGCATGTCGCAAAGAGAGTACCACATAGTTGTTCTTGGATCGGGTAAGCTAACAAACTTCCGACCGTATGCTAGGGCACGACTGACGGTGGTGGCGCCACAGGTGGAGTCGGGAAAAGTTGTCTAACAGGTACGTTGCTGGTTTGCCTGTAGTCTTAGCAGTTTCAAGGGTACTGACTGTGAGCAGCGCAATTTGTGCAAAATGTCTGGATAGAAAGCTATGATCCAACAATTGAAGATTCATACCGGAAGCAAATCGAGGTTGATGTTAGTAATCGACGAAGCACGCCAGCTCGTTCTCTAATTCGCTTCAAAGGGCCGCCATGTCATTCTGGAGATTCTCGACACAGCAGGAACAGAACAGTTCAGTGAGTTAGTCTGTTCCATATCGATGAATCACACACTGACCAGATTGCAGCTGCCATGAGGTATTGTCACCGACTACAACATACATATGAAGCTTACGGTTCACAGAGAGCTTTACATGAAGACTGGACAAGGGTTCCTCCTGGTATTTGCCATCACATCGGCATCATCATTCCACGAACTTGCCGAGCTTCGAGAGCAAATTCGACGCATCAAAGAAGACGACAACGTTCCCATGGTACTTGTTGGCAATAAATCTGACCTTGAGGAAGACCGAGCAATTCCGCGTCCAAGAGCATTTGCAACATCGCGAGAGTGGAACACGCCGTACTTCGAGACCAGTGCGAGAAGAAGAGCTAATGTGGACGAAGCCTTCGTTGATCTGTGTCGGCAGATCATTCGGAAAGACGCAAATGAACGGCGACATGTTCCCCAAGACCCAAGGGCCGGTGGAAATCCAAGACGAGGCGGTAGAAGAGGAGACAGGGACCGGCGCCAACGACACAGGCCGAAATGTACCATTCTTTGAGACACGATACCCCCATGACGAGCAACTGGAGGCGTTTGTGCCTGCTGGACCAGGCTGTTCCATTTCCTTGACCTAAGTTCCCTGGATGATTCGAGGCGCTACATATGCAATTTAGAGGCTTAAGAAGGACCGTCCAAACGACGTTTGATTCTCTCCATGCATCACGCAGTCACAACTGCCATCACAACCGCCATCACAACCACAGCCCCGAAGTATCGGTGACTGGTCTGACAACCAGAAACTCTATTATGTTTATCCCTCAAGCACATCGATCTGCACGAGAAGCCAGACCGAGCTTCCGATTCAGAGGTAGGAGCAATACAGATAATCTCGCTGAAATCACTCAGCCATACAACACCACGAATCGATAGAAAATGCTATCACGATTTGATACTGGCGTCCAACCGCTACAACGCACTCCAATGCCCAATCACACCACCATGACTCGTGGTCCATGTGAACCGGAGTTCCAGAACGAACGCTGTGACCTGTGGACAAGGCGCATAGACCTCTGAACTTTCACGAATCGATTATTTCCGGCACTCCCGTGGAAGGATGCTGTAACATTGATGACAAAGCGCCAAGTTGCGCATCTCCTGCCCCGAACAACGGTTCTCCGAGCCGATACTAGAGTACCCCGCGTTTGGAGGCGCGCTACGGAGGGCCAATCTGGGGATCTCGTCGGTTAAAGAGCGGGCAGATCGTTCACACGACTCTGCCGCGGCCCTCGCGTGGAACTGCAGTGCTACCCTAACGTCGTCATTTCGTTTGGTAGGCGATACAAACTGGTCCTTCTCGGGGATGGATTGATGGTATGCTAAGGCTCTTGCTTGGCGTCCAGTGATCTAACCTTAGACAAGTTATGACCGTCGGACGGCTACAGAATCAGTGGCATAAGGGCTCTGCATATAAGTTGTCTAGTATCGATACTCGGACAGACGTTTCCAGTGATATGTATTCAAGTTTGGAATCGTGGGTGAAGCATTAATTAGAGGTCTCACAGCCTCAATCAAGTCTTGACAAATGTTTTGGATGTTGTCTATGAAGGCATTGTTCTTTGAGTCCCTCACTTACCTTGCCTCTGAATAATCTACCTGCTCCCGTATACTCGCTAGAGCGCGGGATCGAGCTTGCCTTCATTCACACACTTGACCAGAACGGGCAGTCCTACTGGCCAAAGCCGACTGGGATGAAGCCATGTTCAGTCCTACTTCCGCAAGGCAACAGTAACTTCAACGCCCCTGGTTTGGAGGAAGCCCGCAGAATGTATCTCGTGAGCTCTGTGCAAGAAACCAGCAATGGCAGGACGTGGGCATCTGCTAGGTGATGGTTTTGCAAGCGAATTTTTGCCCTTTACGCGCAAACAAGATCTAGTATTTGACAACAGTCCGCAATTACGTGGCCTTCAAACGCATTCTATTTCGAGTGGCGTTGAGCTCTATTCCAAGCTCTTCTGCAACCTGCCGTGTTCAGCCAGCTCTGAGGTGACGGTTAGTCTCGGGCGAGGCCGGAATTGGTCAATGTGGATATCCGCCACGTATAGGCAACAAAGAGTTGGCGTCGAGACAGACGTGGAGCAGGTTGTAAGGCGAGTAGGTATGTTCATATTGCTATCAGCCTGTGAAGCTAGGCCCTCTCGTCGTAGCCATAAAGCTCACCTTCGACACACGAAACGTTGAACGTGGGGCAACTGCGTGTCTGGTACCTATAGAACCGAGGTCCGTGACGAGGCTGAGGCTATTCGTAACGGGAGATGTCATCAGAAGCGCTGTGGACGCCTGCATCGCCGGGGGTTGTCCACTCGGGCGTGGAGGAAACCCCACTGATGTGCAGCACTTGACGTCCCTTTGTACATCAATCTTCCTTCGGCTTCTTTACTTTATGCAATGCATCACGGGTTCAGTGGGTCAGAATACGTGTTGAGGAGGTGCGATACAAGTCACTGAATCTCGATCTCGATCTATGCTCGAAGCCTAGCTCAATTGAGATGAGGACAGAGTACCTACCTTGTGTTGGCTGATTCGTTGGCGGGGCGTCTAGAACTGAGCCATGAGAGCACAACCTGCACGCCTCGAACTTTGCATTCCGATCGGTGTTGGGCCTTGTCACGGCTGTAATCGGCGTAAATCCCCTTCACGTTTGCATGTGATGGTGAGAAACAATTGCACGTGTTGCTTTGTTTGCAGCTCTGTTTGTGTTGCCTTCTGCATTTTGAAGTTTGACGGGGTAGCTGCAAGTAGTGACGTAGCCTGCCCCGCTATGCCCCGCTACTCCCGCAGGCTGGAACTCGTAGTTCAGCATCGAGGAAATGACGCAGATCGGCATGGGATTTGTGCCTTGCATTAGACTTTTGCTTGCAGCATGTGATCTGAGCCCAGTCGTTTCAGGCCTGGTCTGGAGCAGTTTGTGGCTCAATGCACCTTATGACGTGCTCTGTCACTCGCGCGTTCCCTTTTTTGTGTGACGTCACCTGCTGCTTCCAGCGCTTGCACCTTCTCTCACCATGGGGTCCTTGGCCCGCCTCTCTACCCCTCCAGTTGTATATAAACAAGCCATTCCTCTCCGTCATTGCCTTATCACAACACTCAACTCAACTACTCTTCTACCTATCCACACAAATAAACAATCCACCCAAACCAACAATATGTCTGCTCCCAACGCCAACAAGCCTAACGAGGGTATCGTCGGTCAGATTGGCAACTCTATCGCCAACGCCGCCAACTACGTCTCCGAGACCGTCCAGGGCAACTCTGCTGAGGCCTCTAAGGAGGCCAATAAGCAGCAGGCTAAGGGCAACGTTCCCGGCCAGGACTCCATCGGCGACCGCGTCTCCGGTGCTCTCGGCGCCGCCGGCGACAAGATGGATCAGACCAAGCACGAGGGTGCCGCTGAGGCCAACAAGCGCTCTGTCTAAACATCTTGCTCGAATCATTTGGTAAGATTGCTCAACCTATTTCATTTGACTCCCAACCAACCTGTCACAGCGAACGTCAGTATAATACCTCATCAACCTTACGGTCGACGACTCCACAATACGGTTCGCCTGGAATATCGATAAGTCTAGGATGGGAAGCAGTGTGACACTTGTCCCTGCTGCGTGATTGTGAGGCTATGAGATACCAACGAATAAATTTCAACATCCAAAATATCTTCCAATATTCCAGCATGTGAATCATTCTAAAATCGGCCATAGCTGTGTTGGTACGAATGTGTCAGATTCAGATGCAAGTCGGCACTCGTGGCGTCCAAATTTGTTGTGTAATACATGTATCTAGCCTCAACGGTGCTGATGAGAGCGGTTGTCTGATACGTATAGCTATGTGGTTGCGGCACCCTCATCGAGAAGCGTTGCATCTAGATCCACAAATTGGGCAGGTGCATCTTGAGGGTGGGGTATTGCTTCATGTTCATTGTGCGCCTCGCCCGGTCTACGGTCTTGCAAGATGTAGAATAGTTTCGGATACCATACCTACTCCAGTCCAGCGCAGACCAATTCCTTGAGTGTGACAGACATCTAGCTAGACCTCGATGCAGGGCAAAGTACCGTATGACCCGGTGAAAGCGGGCCGTGCTGCTGCACGAATTCAGCCAGTAACTGAGCTGGAAATCCGTAGTCATCAGTATTGGGCTACAAACACCTTTCAGCCATTTGCTGAGTTCACGCAGTAGCACGGCCCATAAGGTATAACCACCACCGATGCTGTCAAGGGACGATGTCTGTAGACATGATTAGTCCTAAATTTTCCGGTACATAATCTCATCGCCCGCAAGCAGTCAGGCATGGCGAAGCATCGGGTAATGTTGAACTGTACTATTGATTGGATGAAAGCTAACTTGCTCGTGACTAACTCAATGGGGTATCGATGACATAGATTTAATGAAAACTGCCAGTTCAGCAGGCGTGGAGACCTTCCTCAGTACTGGTCCATCTTTGGTGTGCTCCATCAGAAATATAGGCATTGTGGTCGGGGCTTGTGCGGGCGAGGAGTTGGGCATCTCGCAAGGAACGTAGTCTAGCCCGGGTGATTGCAAGAAAGACGTGGGCTCGGAAACTGGTAGAAGCATGGTCTCATGTGGGGATCGAGGCAGTGGGTCAGCTGGTCGAGGGGCGGACGTTCTTGGTGCCATTAAGGGTGTTGGAGGCCAGTAGTGTCTTGATACTGGAGGTGCTCGCAAAGGATGCTCCGGCAGTCGGTCCGGCCCTCGTGATGTTGTGAGTGAGCGCAGTGCTGGCCCTTGTACTGACTCCTCCGCCGAAGAAATTGCCTGTTTCTCCAGGCATGGCCATCGAGTAACGTCCAGGTTGACATCGAACAAGATCCTCTACACAAATTCTGTCAGCACCAATGCTTCGCACTTTCTCTCTTCGTCAAAGGGAGAACACTTAGACGTGCATGCCACCCCGTCCAGTGTGTGTAGTACGTGCATTCTGGCGCTTCCAAAACAGGAAGGCGAGGTAGACTGATGTGAGGAACCACAATAGCATGTTCGTCAACAGCACCCAGACAGCATTCTTCATCCGAGTGATACCTTTGTTGCCTTCGGCGTCTTCGGGGATGTACATCTTGCCAAAGATACCGAATGCGACGAGGTAGCAGACGAAGACGAGGAAGTCCACGAAGAAGAAGAACCATTCCTTGATGAAGATTCCAACGATGGCCACGATCGCGCCCAAAGTGCCGCACACGACGGCCCATACCCATTTGGAGTCGATATATTTCCCAGCTTTGCGCGCATTGTCGAGATCGACAGCGTAGAGTCCGATGACGGTGATGCCCAGGACGAATTGGAAGAAGCGTATGAAGACCAGAAGAGCCCCTCCTATGGTAAAATGTGACCAGAATGAGGTTCCAAATGTGGCCTTCTCGCCCTTCAGCGATCTACCGAACTTAAGTGCCATAGTGAGGAGCTGAAGAATGATTAGCCTCGCTATTGCGCAGGAAATGGAACGTACTTTAGCTGTCGCTGCTCGTAGGGTAGGTTTCGTAGGAGGCGGTGAGTTTGTTGGTTTGTAGGGTTGAATGGCCTGATTTGAGTTTTGGTCTGGGAGCTTTGCGCAGTAGCAACAATAAAGCTGTCTGCAGATAAAGTCGTTGTGCGTCCACAGTGCGACTCCGGTCACAAAAACGCTGCAGGTGTTCAGGCGCGAAGTTCAATGATGCCCTTCAAGGGTTATGACGTTGTGGCGCGGGGCGTGGCTGCTAGGCCTGTTCACGAGGGCAGTGATCGACTTAGTAAAAGGGGAAGGCGCGAGGCTTGCTCTCGAATCCGTGAGAGGCACGAGACGAGAAAAACTTAAATAGCGAAAGGAACTGGAAACTAATTGCAACGAGACAGAGAGCCAAGAACGCACCTGTGCTTTTGAATCCTCAACAAAGTGCTCAACGCAGAACACCTTACATCGCAAAGAAGAAGGCCCCAGATCCGACTCCTCTATCTGTGGTTGGCGCCTGTCAAATTCGAGGAAACCAGTGAGGAGACCCTGTTCTGTAACATTCCGCTAGGGCTTGGCTGCCGTCATAGGCGCTCGGTTCGAGAAGCACGGCTCTGTAAGACTTTGATTGGCTGACAACGATCGAGGTATTGCACCATATTGTCGAGACACAACGGCGTTGTTTGAATGGCTGGAGGGCGCTTCCATCAGCAGTGAGCACGTTGTCTCCGACTAAGGCTTGGCAGCGGTAGGTCAGGACAATCTGTAGACCAAAATTGAACAGGGCACGTTTCTGGCTTCGAACATCTTCATTACACTTTCCTTCTTGCTTGTGACCCTGACAGGGTGCAGGCTAGCGCTCTATCGCGCTCTGTCCTTGTGCGCAATTGAATGCTCAAGGAGAAGAGTACTTGTATCCGTACTGCTCCTTCGCAGCCTTAACCTTCTCCCTCAGCTCACGTTCCTTCTCAGCAAACTCCTTGTCGTCCTTGAGCTTCTGCAAGTAGGTATCGTTGCCGAACCCTGACTTGGACGGAATGTTAAGCCCGCGCTGAACACCTGGGCGAGCCAGTATTCGCTCCCACCAAGCCTTTAGGCTGGGGAAGTCATCGAGCTCGACACCAGAGAAGCGAAGCATGTGGATCCAGCCGAAATTGGCGATGTCAGCAATGCTGAACTTGTTGCCAACAAGATAGTCGTTGCTCTTGAGCTGCTTTTCAAGAATACCTACAAGGCGCTCGGTCTCTCCCGTGTACCTCTGCATACCGTATGCAATGCGCTCCTTCGCGAAGCGATTGAAGTGGTTGGCCTGTCCTTGCATTGGGCCGAGGCCACCGTGCTGCCATGCCATCCATTGTTCGGCGCGGGAGACATCGAGGTCATCGGTGAAGGAAAATTTATGATCAGGGTCATAGTGACGTGTGAGGTAGGTCAATATAGCTGCAATTGTTAGCTGTATTTCTGTAATTGTCCTTCTGAGCACCTACCAAGGCCCTCTTGGACCGCGAAGTCGCCCTTGTCGTGGTCCACGATGACCGGAATACGGCCATTGGGCCCCAGCTTAGTGAACCACTCCTCTTTCTGGATGTTCTGGCTGATGTTGATGCCTTGCCAAGCGTAGTCTTTGCCGTATGCCTCCTTGAGCTCTTCCAGCAGGATCGAGGCCTTCCAACCGTTGGGTGTACCCCAGGTGAGGAGCTCAATACCCTTGTTCGCCTTCAGGCCTGTGGGTCGTTCGTCAGCCATCTCGGGAAGTACGTGTAGCGTTTGTCTGGTTGTGGTGTGGAACGGAGTTCGAAATTGGTGTTTGGGTGCTCGTATGAAGCTTCGAGTGACGAGTCTGGGCAGTCGAGAGGTTGTAGGACGGGATAGTGACATGTAGGTAAGCGTGCATGCATCAGTGAGTGGTTATAGGTCGAAACTCCTTCTTGCTACCGTTATGCGCTTAGAAATCGGTTCATACGTCACGGAAACGGTAAATCCGAGATGACGATGATGATAAAGCGGGGAATATACGGCCGCGCGGAAGTATCGGCCCATTGCTGCTCATAAGAATCGCCGTTGCAGATGCGCAATAGTGAGCCCATTGTTGAAACTGTCAGCGCAAGGCCATCTGCCCTCGTGTCGCGAAACCGCGAACGCTGACTAAGCGTAAGCTTTCCATTTTGCCTATTCGTACGGCACAAGTCGCACAACCGACCTGGAAGCGTCGCACACTTAATTTCTGGGGGTTTTGTCGACTCTGCTGCAGCAGTGGTTGCCAATATTGTCCGCGGAAAATAGAACGAGTTTCGTCCCATCTTTCCGGTGACTGGCGTGTCCTCGTCAAGACATCTTACTCATCACAAACATCATTACGACAGAAAAAGATTGCAATCGCACTGGAAGAGTCCGAGGTCTGGAGCTATGCACATCTTAAGTAGCCGAAGGCATTCGGTTTTTTACTTGTCCACCTCTACGCCTTACAGGATTTCTGTGGGCTTGACAAAGACCCAGTTCTTGTCAGCAGTCACCTCTCTCCCATTCGCCATCTGCGCAGCAGTATTGTTGCGAATCTCGCCTTGGATTCTCTCCAAGTACGCATCCCGGCGGTTGACCCAAAGATGAATACCGCCCTTTGCTGTATCAACACCATGGAACAGCATGTAACTGTCAGAGCCAGGTGTATCACCAGCCGCAAGGACCGGGCGTTTCCATTGATCGATGTAGGTCAAAACCGCAGCCCATTTTCCAGCAAACCAGGTGGCGGGTGTCCAGAGATAGGGTCCAAAGACCAGGTCGAGATAGACCTCCGGGTCATAGGTCCCATCAATGATCTCCTTACGGGCGTTGGTAAGGTACCCGGACGTCGAGTTCCGATGCACTAAATCCAGTCAGTCCACGTCACCAACACGTCTTCACCAATGTCGCGATACATACAAGTCTGAACTCCAATCACGTGCTTGGGCGGTACATTGTAGCCATACTTGGGATCGCTGGCTACCATGCGGACGAGATCCTCGTGTGCGGCACTAATGACATAGACATCGATCCCATTGTCCATCAAAGCATTGTAAAGCTCCGCCTGGCCACGGAAAACTTGAGGAGAATTGACTGTGGAGTTCGTGACCTCGTCCCCATCCCAGTATTGCGTAGGGATGGTCGAATTGAGGGTCATGAGCTCGTCGACGTAGCCTTTCAGTTCGCGCAAGGTGAATCCTGACCACACTTGGGCGATCCAAGGATAGCAAATGAAGTCATCATCTTCACACAATCGAAGATAGTAACTGTACAGCGTCTCAGTGAAGTTAGCTGTGTCCTTGAAGTCGATCAACTTCAGCGAAGGATCCAGGTTCTCACGAGTCAGGATGCCGCGGTTCTCGAGGAACGGGAGCAGAGACTCTTCGAGATCGTATCTGTAGCTTGTGTTGTCCATGTCGAATACGGCGTAGTTGCTTTGGTTCGCGTTCTTGACGATCATGTCGCTGAGGGCTCTTGACGCGTTGGCTGGCCAGTGCTTGAACCTGATTCTTGTCGCATTGGGAGAAGTGTTGTAGCTGGGAGCAGCATTGGCCGCGAGCCAGAAGGCCGCTGATATAGCTGAGGACAACTTGAAGTGCATCATGGGCTGGAAGGTCAAAGAACGTGAACAACCGATGACTGGGGCTCAGAACACAGCTTTTATATTAAGCACGGCCGTTCCTTAGGCAAACAAGCTTGAGGACGTTAGAAAAAAATTTGTATCTCAGCTCAAACTAGATAGCAACCGGTATTGTTGAGTGCCAACTTACGAGTATCACCGACAAAGCAGCGGAGAGGGCTCCCCCCACACTGCCGACACCCCGAATCCCCGACCCCCAAGTGGGGCATGTCACATTGCGCGACATCATAGGACGGAATGTTACGGCTTACCAGATAGAGTATGAGCTCGCGTGGGCACCTGCACTGAATCCTTGCGCGAAGAGGTAATCCTTTCCCAAGCCTTCAAGCCGCACGGCGTCTTCTCGTATGCTGAACATAGGCTCATGCAAGCATTGTCGAGAACGCACTTCTGTTGCAAAAGCGCGCGCTGCAATGACCGTGCCAGCTTCGCGCAGAGCGCCGCCTTCGGCATCACAAAGTCAAGGTCGATGAGGTTGGAACTACCAGCGATTTCGGCAGATGTGCATTGAAGCCATCCTATCATCGTATTCCATACTTCTTCAAACACTCTCATAGAAAAGGCTCTCGGTCGGTCGCAGACTCGCGTGCAGTGATGAAAGCAAGGCTAGTCATTGAAATGCGATAACGCGGCGCGTGTCGCCACCCCCGGCGTACGTCAACGACTTGCCGCCTTATGAACCTCACAGCAACGTTGCAACAGTCAACAAACAGGCAACCAATGTCATGGTATTGAATCAACATGAAGAACTGTGAATCATAGCGCAGGTCGTTGTTTGTAGTATACGTCCGTTTCGCTATCTCAAAGAACTGTTCAACGCACTAGAAGGATGTGAGCAATCCTCACGCAGCACTGCAAGCATCTTCAGCCCTCACTGAACACTCCACCCCATCCACTATTTACGCATGTAACAATTACTGATCATGTGCTGCAGACATAGGTAAACGCGATATCTGCTTCCGACCGGGCTTCTTGTCCAGACTCAGCAACCCTCAAAGTGTGCAGCTCGACGATAGGAACGCTGTGAGCTCCAAGCATCTACAGCCAACAGTTTGAAAATCCTCAAGAAAAGGCTAGGACTGAGGAGAGCTCCTCCTAAATTCCACTGGACTGAGTATCAGCCTCGCACAATGGCCGGCATCCTTGTCATGGGCATTGCCCTTGGTCTGCAGGAGGGGGGGAAGAAGATCAAGGAAAAGCGAGATGAGCGAAAGGCAAAGAAAGCTGCATTAGTAAGTAAGACTTCAAAGTACATGCGTACAATAATACTGACTACCACGATAGGCAACTCAAATGCATACGCTTGCCGAGTCCTCTTCCTCTGGGACCAAGCGAGGCAGCTCCACACAGAGAGATCCGAGGTCAGAGAGGAAGAGCGAGGAAGCACGGAGAGAGCAACAACGCCGTAGCTGCAGCTTGGAGAGGGCTTACGAAAGGGATGCGCCACCAAGCTACGATGAGGCAGCGCGGTTGACTTATGAAGAAGCCACCCGTGGTGACCCGCGCAGAGTCTGATATGAACTTGGGCTCATCGATATGTCAAGACGCCCGAATCTTTCTTTAACTTTTTTGCCTTCGTTTCGATGAAAACTGTAGCGCTTCCCTATTTTCTTTTTTCTTTTTTGTCTCGGAGTTAACGAATACATCATCTTTCCAGCGATGTCACACTCTACCATACCATATACCCTAGCTTGCTGACTGATTGATGCGTCGAACCACATTTCCAGAAACCTTTTTGCTTTGAAAGTGGCCGTGCAGTATACCAGCTCGTAGCTCTTGCGGTTGCGGACAATGATGCAGCAGCTGCCGAACAGCAAAAAGGCGCCTTAGGTAATGTCCGCGAGAAGGTGGAATTGCGTACCAGTGAATTACGAGGCTTCGTCGCGACGATCATCTACGCAATAATCGCTGCCCGGCTCCTACAAGGGCCCTGTAGGAGATGAGAGTGGACTGAAGATGGTGGGCTTCATCTGCGGCAGTGAAATGGCTGAGGCTGACGGAGACATGACCGAAAGCTGGCTTGGAGACTCGTGAGTCAACGCAGGAGGTTTTCGGGCAGCAAGTTCATCAGCCTCAGCTTCTGCCTCGTCACATTCTTCGACTAGAGCACGTAAGACAAGCAACTTTTCCTTAGCATCCTCCTCCGCGTTCTTCAGATTTTTTTTGATTCTTTCAGCATCAACTGCGTCGTCCCGTTATTTGGCTCCAATGCCTGCGTGGATGAACAAGCTTCAGCGGGTGAGATAACAAATTCCGGCATAAGGCCAAGGAAACGGTGAAAGGCACCGTCGAGGCTGTCTGCCGTGCTAAGTCGGGGGGTTTTACTGACAAAAGCGGCAGTAGCGTGTTCTACTGCCTGTCTCGCAAATAGCAGAAAGTCCATGGCTGGAGATGACCTTGAAGACGACGCGGTGGACACCTTCGGCAAGGTTGATGAGTATCAAGAGCTGCAAGACGAAGAATAATCTCACAATGAGCATGATTGCTTGGTTTCACGTGTGCTATGTTTTCTCCCTTTCTAAGTACTAGTTGGTAGCAATAGCACCTACATGATTGACGAACAGTATGGCAACCTTATGACTAAGATCTTTTTTGTCTGGGGTGCCACCTGCACTGCTTGTGTTTTTTCGCCTACTTCCTGGTCCCTGAGATCGAGGCTTTGTCCCTAGAGCAGATCGACAACATGCTCAAGGAGACTACACCTCGTCGCTCCACTAAGTGGGTCCCTCATTCTACCTTTGCTGGCCATGGCGAGACTTCTTCGCTCGAGTCCACTGACAAAGCTGGTATTCGTGCTCGTCACGAGGAGAATATTACCCAACCCGAGAGCAGGGTTTAGGTCTTCGGCGGATCTTTTTATGATATGATGATGGCACAAAGGCGAGTTGCGCACCATCCATGTTGTGGCGACGGTGCACGATGGGTGCTCTTTTCCTGCGCAAGGCGTTCTGCCTCTCTCATTTTATCTCATTTGGCGTACTTGACAATGTCCTTTGGCTTTTTCTACGCTTGCTAGCAAGCAACAGCGCTCATCGTCTCCGAATGATGGCATCTGATCATGACCGGATGCATACAACTGAGAAATATTTTGTGAGCATAGATAGCGGAGCATAGGTAATACATTGGACGCTATTCGTCAATCCTCACTTACTCTCTCCCGCGATCTTCCGCCTCTGAACGCCTCTGGGAACACGTAGGACCGAGCAAGCGACGATGTTGAGCCACCCCCTTCTGTCGCTCACGTTCGCCTCAGCCAACAAAAGAGCGTCTTCCAATTCAGTATTTGTATTCAGCTACTCCACACTAAGGGGAGAGTATTGGCAATCACCGCCATGATATGCTACGCTCGCTATGCCATCTTAATACAAACCTGACACGAAAAGCAGAGCTAAAAGTAAGATCACCGCAACAAGGAAACCAGCCAGAGATGTGAGATAGTATGGTACAAAAGCCGTACAAAAACGCTCCGATAATCCCCATCTCCAATCCCGATTCTGTCCATATTTACCCACCCCGAGGATCATAAACAATAGTCTGAACGGTGATGGCATTCGCTGCGCGTTTTGTTGCGCTTTTCCGTGTGCGCCGTGCTGCGACTAACACGATGAGTCGCACTCGTATAGCGTGCATTCGTGCCGGGGTTCGAGTACCTCCAGTAAGTGATCGAGAATCTCGACACCGTCGTCTTCAGCGTGCATGTCTTCGTCCTCACTCTGGTCTTCATCTTCATCGAGTCGCCGTCGGGCAGTCGGGGTTCGGTCGCCCTCTGATTGGGAAGCGTCGTTCTCAGATTCGAAACCGCTGTCATCGCCCGAGAAGCTGACCATCTCTTGTGCGCCGGCGTTGGCGTCAGAGTCGGAGGACGAGACGCTGATCTCATCGCCGTCCGTGACGCCATGCCAGCTTTGCTCGCCATCGTCATCGTCATCGGCGTCCTCTCCGTTCTCGTTGTCATCGCCGCTATCGTCGTCAGGTTCTGTGTCCCCTCCCTGGTTGTAGCCACCAAAGGCAGGGCCGCCGAGGAACGGTCCTGAAGCTGGCGTGGCGTATGCGAATGCTGCAGCGTTGCTTGCCCGAGTTGCAGAGCGTTGACTTGGACGACTGTTGACATCTGAGCTTGACCTCGGTAACGCGGGATGGGTGATGTGAGGGGAAGACGGCTCCCGTGAGCGTCGTGGAGTGGGGTTCCAGATTGTCACTGGCCCCATCTCAGGTGCAGCTGCCAATTCATGCGGTGATGATGAATCTATGACTCGTCTACGCTTCTGCCGAGCCATAGAAATGCTCGGAGCGCGTGAGTGCATTGGCTGTGATGATGCGTGCTTCGTCGGGGACGAGTTGAAACGCCGTTTCGCTGAGCCAGGTATCTCGAGAACCGAGGTGGAAGCTGTACGGCTCAAAGATCTTGGCCGTTGCTGAAATAAGCTGATGGGCGATGGAGGCTGTTGCTGCCTGTGCTTCAGGATCGAGCAGGGCGTGATAGAACGGCGCCACTGGCCGTCCGCTGGCCGCATGGATAGCTCAACCGATTGATGACTGCTAAATGACGAGTTGACGCTAACGGGAGGAGCATCGTATGTAGCAATGTACTGCCAACATGTTTCCTTAGCATCTGCCTCCGGAACCGGCTGACACTGCTCGTCGTTGCCCTCCATCTGCTCGTCTTGACCTGGCTTGAAACGAGGCAGTTGTCGCAGTTCAGGCCAAGTCCACGAGCTGCCCATCTCATCGCTGCGTTGCACGTATGCCTCTCGCTGTGTGACATACAGCCTCCTCTTACCACCTGAGACACGCATCACCACGCCAGCGGCAAGGAACTGCGCAGACCAATGTGCAGAGCTCGACATCTCACTCGGAGCAAGGAAGCGGAGCTTAGACTCTTTCATGACTTTGCGAAGTGGGATGAACGAGGCTCGTAGAGCAGGATGGGCAGCAACCATCTGGTCTTCATCGCGATCTGTAAATTGTAGCCACTCCATAACATCGCTGAAGGCATGGGACAATGTAGCCTGGATGTCACGAGCATTGGCGCTGTGCAGTGTGACGTTGCGAATGAAGCCACGACTGAGGAGGCGTTTGTACACCAAATTATTGGCACCGCAGGCCTTGGGGTATAGCCAGTCGTCGGTTGATCCAGACGCCCAATCGCTGATGGCTTGACTGCTCCATCCGCTCTCGGTATCACTGAAGATGCCCTTGGCGCCAGGATTGGGACTCGAACCAGTGTCGCGCAAGTTCTGAAGGCTCTGGGCTGGCTTCACGTTCCTAGCTTGAGTCCATTCCTCAGAGTCTTGAGTGGTGGTCTTTGACGATTCGTGCATTGGTTGATCGGGTGAAAACCATATGCCCCGCAGTTCACGGCCCCATGGCAACAGCACGACTTCGACCTCCCAAGGATTGAGTGTGGTTGGTACAGCCGCGGACTCTAACATCTCCAGGCGGCCCTTGATGTCACTAAGCTCGGCCTCTTTGTCCTTGCGTTCCATGGCTGCGAGAATCAAAGCTGAGGACGTAGTCGACTGCAGAGACTGATTGGAGCTGAACGATCCTGTGACGTTGTCAATACGACGTCGACTGTACGAGACGCTGCTATTGTCGTCAGCAAGAGCTTGATGCATCTTCTCATGCTCCTCCAGGCGATTTTCAACAGTGACGAGTCTGTCATCGTACATCTCGAGGGTTGGATGGAGGTCCTCGGGCTGCACGTAGTTGAAGGATCCATTCTCAAGCACTTCCAGACGGTATGTCAAGTCCCATATAGTCTTGGCCACGTTCGGTATAGTGCTCAGCAAATTGTGCAGCGGTGCCAGGTACGACACCAGCTTCTGGAGATCTTGAGGTGATGCTGACTTTAAGACATTCTGCAGCTGCTCTTCCTGTTGTAAAAGGGGCGAGTTTGGCTGTTGACCAGGCACAGGAGTGACATCGTCGAGCCTCTTTGGAGAGCTGCCTGGTCCTGGCTTGTTCGAAGCCAGTCGAGACAGCGTATCAATTAGCTTCTTCCCTTGCTGCACCGCACTGTCAGCAGCACCAAGGTCAGGCGTGCCTCGTATGCTGGGCGTTGCGACCTCGGTTGTGCTGTGTATGAAGTCGTGTGGATCGAGCGTGTTTGGGATCGTGTCACCGGCGACGTCAGCTTGCAGATTACGGTTGAAGTCTTTGATCTGCTCAAAGGGGCCGCGCAGGTCGCTGAGGAGCCGGATCGAGTCGACCGGTACCGAGTTCTCCCGGGTCGAGGCGCGCTCTGGCTCGGTCAAGGCTCGCTGATGCGGTGGTGGGACGCTGTCGTCGGCGATGGTGGGTGAGGCAGACTGCAGACGGTCAATATTTGGCATACTCTCCATATTCAACATGGACAGCCCGAGCCCTGCTACAATTCCGCGGGGCTGGATCGCAGCATGCCTAGCTTCGTCGCCAGCCGCTGGGCGTCGGTCATTGGAGAGCATGCACATCGAAGGGAGTCCAGGCAGGCCGGACGAGCTGACCTGCGTTGGAGCGTCCCGCCTCTGCAACACGCGACCGGGCCCGTTGGCCTCAGAAGCGGCTGTCCGCTGGTGTCGCTGGCTGCTGCCATAGAGCGACGTTTGTATCCGCTCGTCGTGGGCACTCAGAGCTTCGTCTACATTCACTTGCTGTCCCAAGTGCTTGGTGCCCATGTGCATAGCAGGTGTCGCCTGCTCCGACGCGCGCGGCGCTCTTAGATGGTAGCATGCATGATGCCCACAGACGCACCAGGGCACGCGCTCGCTCGCTGGCCGGTGGAGGGTGCTACCATCGTGCAGCTCAGCACTGCTCTTGTCCCAGAACTGGTCACATCCGCAGGAGCCAACCGAGGCATCGCGGTAATTGCAGGGCCCGCTGGGGAGCGCGCGTCGAGGAGGGGGTTCCCGTTCATGTGCTGGGCGATAAGAGGTGCGTTGCGTGGAAACCGTGTCCGGCTCTGCGAACCCTGCCATGGATGCCAGCAATTGGGCATCCCGCGGAGGGAGCGCGCGGGTTCAGTGTTTAGTACTGGGGCATTGTTTGCGCGGGACCTATGGGAAGAGCTGCCATGGCGTTAGCAGCGCGTTGGACTTTTCTGGCAGGGCCGAGCGCGTACCGAGAAAGTTGCGAGCAGAAGACGAAGGAAGCAGGTTCCTTCGAGGGGACAGGCGGGTTTTATGCTTTAAAGAGTCAATGCCTGACGATCGAGCCTTATCGCGGGAACGGGGGCGTGGTATGGAGTGGGTCGCGAGATTTGGGTGGGGAAGAGACGCTGCATTTGCCCAGAGAGGGTGTGACACTGTGACTCTGCGCTCGCATGCCGCAGCAACGGCCGCCCCTCGAGCCCTCGACGAACTCCACCGACAGCGGAAACGCGCCGACCCCTGCTGTACCGAACTATCGTCGCCATTTTGATAGGCTGCGACACGCTGGATCAGTGGATACTGGGGAGGCGGCTGCGCTAGCTAAGTTCAGCCGTGCCCTTGGGCTTACCACGTCAGTCTCCAACACAGCATCACGGCGATAGTCACGCATTTGCCTGCTTTCTGCGCCATGTCTTAAGCTGTGCGTGCGCTGTTCGGGTGCAGATGCTTGCACCGAGACAGTCGCCATGTTTATCCGTCGAGGCAGCAGCCCAGCCGCTGCAGCAATGCATTGTGCGACAAGTAGCTTTCTTCCTGCTCTGCGCGAGGCCGCTCATTGGGCACTATCTGAAGAACCATGCCGCTACTGCAGGCGAGGCCGGGATCGTTGCATAGGGCGAGGCCGGGATCGTTGCATAGGGCGACGCCTCGACCAAAGATATCGGCCTGTGGTTTGGCGAGTGCATGCCAGGCAGCGAGCGTAGTAGTACGTACGTGGCCTGCTGTCGCAGTTCTTCTACAAGGTGGTGTGCAGACGTCAGCCTTGCGTGCGGGTAGAGCGTGCGTGCTGAGCATGGATGAAGAAGGTGCAAGACGTGACGGCCAAGATCATTGCGTGGCATGCCCGAAGCTGTTTTGGAGTATTAGCATTTATGTGGGGACTGCAGCCGTGTAACATTCGCGGAGCAGCACACGGCGGAAAAAGCAGTGAGGAAACGTCAGAGATGGGCAACGGGACATTGCTGAACCGGATCTGACGGCTTGAGTGAGTATTCTGGACTATATGCTCCTTCGCCTTTGTCCTATAACTATGCTGTTTTCTTCAGATGATCGATCCAGCCCACGCTCACAACACGTGTGTGCTTGTCGTTATTCCCAGACGGTGACACCAGTCTTGATATCCATGTCCAATCTGAGCATTGCCGTGTCTTCACTTCCACATGTCAAGGTCATAGTCTTCCACAGTGCTGTAGCCCTGGCCGTCAACTCCTGCTCGCATCGTAGGCGGTCTGTGGAAGCTTCAAAGGTAAGAAAGGCGAGCAGGAAAGAGGTACTGTGTCCAAGATGGCTCATATCTATGCCATGCTCGCTATATGCTGGACTAGGAACGCAGACAAACGCACCTTTTCCTCTACTTCACCGCTAGCTTCATGTCTGTTGCACGAATCTCGGGCTGTTGCATGCCCTATGCAAGTCTCAGACTATTCTCTTTTGGCTTGAACCATTCCCTCAATAGATCCTCCAGGATACCGTTTGCACCCTTTTTCGCCTCTTCACTGGTCTTTCCTTGGCACTCAATGTACAGCTTGATCTTCGGCTCGGTTCCGCTGCCTCTAACCGTAAAGACTGCGCCATCATCCAGCTCGCAAGTGATCATCTGTGCAGTCGGATCCACAGGTAGATCAGGCATGTGGTCACTGCTCTTTGAGTCATAGCCTAGCGTAAGATCCCTCCAGCGCACGATCCTGCGGGATCCGATGGTGGTGGGGTGAGGACTGCCCAGTGCACGGACAGCCGTGAACACTGCTGTTGTAACGAGCGGTGATGGAGAGACGAGGTACGTGTTTGCATCCTCAAAGTAGCCTAGATACTCATAGAGCTCTTGCAATTTAGCGTATGGTGTCAAGCCCTTTTCAGACCACTGCGATGCTGCAGTCAGGAAGACAGCGGCGGCACTAATCGAGTCCTTGTCGTGTACTGTCTGCGGTATCATGTATCCAAGAGCCTCCTCGAAAGCGTATGCGACGGTGTAGCCTTGCGTCTCGAGGTCTCGCGCGACATTTCCGAGCCATTTGAACCCAGTCAGGGTCTCGGAGAAATGGAAGCCTTCCTTCTTGGCCAAGGCGGCAAGTGACCTCGAGCTGACTGTACTTGCCAACATAGCAAGCTTGTCTCTAGGTTTTGATGATGGGTACCGCTCGAAGATGTAGGCGCCTAGCAGCAGCCCAAGCTGGTTACCGGTGAAGATGTGCCACTTGTCACCGATCTTCTCGGCCGCAGCAAGTCGATCAGCATCCGGATCGCTGGCAAGGATGAGTTTCGCCGAAGCTGAATCAGCTGTCTGGATAGCCAGGTCTAGTGCTCCCTTCTCTTCTGGGTTTGGGAACTTGACTGTTGGGAAGTCTGGATCCGGCTGAGCTTGAGCTTCTACGACAGTCATCTGCGAGGCTACTCCCAAAGTCTCGGTGCAGCGCTTCATGGCTGGTAGTCCGACACCATGCATGGGTGTGTAGACAAACTTGAGATCCGGGCTGAGTTTAATGGCATGCTCCGGCTGAGACGCGCACAGAACGGCCTTGTGATAATTATCCCTTACCAGATCCAGAGATCCCTCGACCATAAGATTGTCCTCATCTACGATGGACGTGTCCCAAGTGACAGGCTTGAGGTTCTCTAGGATTGCTTGGGCGATTCCAGTGTCGTGCGGTGGGATGATCTGGCATCCGTTCGACCAGTATACCTTGTATCCATTGTCCTTGGCGGGGTTGTGGCTTGCCGTGACCATCACTCCAGCAGCCGCACCCAGCTCTCGTACTCCAAAAGGAACCAGCGGTGTGTGCGATGGTGTCTCGTACCACCAAACCTTGATGCCCTTCGCCACGAACGCAGCAGCTGTGAGCTTGGCAAACTTCTCTGAGTTGTGTCTTGCATCACGACCGATGACTACGCCCCGCTTTTGAACATCGTTCTCGGTTTTCAAGAGATATGCTGCCAGTCCTTGCGAGGCCTGGATGACTGTGAGGGAGTTCATGCAGGCAAATCCAGCTTGCATGGGGCCTCGCAGACCAGCAGTTCCAAACGCAATCCGGCTTCGTAGTCGTAGTTCGAGTTCGATTGCGTCGCCATGGTGGAGTAGTTGGTAGATCTCGTCTCTCGTGGTCTTATCCTGGTCGAGCTCCAACCATTCCTTAGCTAGCTCTTTGATGTCCTTCGCCATGACTGTGACTTTGTAGGGTCGATGTTCGGGGTGTCTAGGTCAAGAAAGAGAAGGGGACGAAGAGGTGGAGCGTTCATTAGCGCTTCTCGGCTGTTACCAAACGGTTGCCAGTTCTTGCAAACCTGGTGATGGCGGAGATGGCCGGGTTCAGAACAGGAGGGACACTTTGTCTCCGCACCTGCCTTGTTCCGCTGTGTCGCCACAACGTCCAGCTCAGCTTTTCACAGGCCAATCACGGTCGTTGTTCCATGTGTGATGCAATGGCAGCTACTTGATCAATAGCAATGCACTCACATGTTCTTGTCTAGGACACGAGCGCTGACTGGTTGAGAAAGCGGCCGTTTCCACCACGTGGGGCACTTTGCCACCAAACGCTGGACCCCTGCTAGATCTGCAACTCCCAACAGCCGCCAGTGATGATCCGCTTCGATCACCCTATCCTCTCCTTTCCTTGTTTGCTCTCGGAACTCTCGGGTGGGAAAATTGTTGTTCTTTGCGCACTCGCTTGAAGCATGTTCTGAGCTTTTCGCTCGCATCCGCCTTGCTGCCATATCTCGACACGCGCAATTAGACTTTGTGTAGCTCTATACCGCAACTATGGACGCGCCAGCACAGAGGAAGACCAGGGTCTTCAATCGTAGAGAGATTGAAGGTCAGATCGCCAATGGCAAGGCCATTGTCATTGTTGATAGTAAAGTCCTGAATGTGGGAGCTTGGATGCCATATCACCCTGGTGGTGACAAGGCTATGCGACACATGATCGGCCGCGATGCTACGGACGAGGTTACCAGGTATGCTGCAGAAGGCTCCCCAATGATCAGAGCTCATATGGCATACATAGGTTTCACTCTTTTCAATCTCTCGAGCTCATGAATCGCTACCAAGTCGGCCGCATCGAAGGACGCTGGACCAACTTCCTACCGCCGATCCAGGGAGGAAGGTTCAGGACACAGGAAGAGCTAGAGAAGCTCTCGGAGCAGGAATATTTGGAGTCGTGCTCGTCTTCAGACCATGAGGGAGCTAGCTCTACCTCCTCTGCAGACCAGAGTCCTATCTTCGAGCCAGCAGACAAATCGTCCTTTGTGCGCCAGCGACACACGACCAATATCACCCGCGCTTCCTCTTTATCTTCCGTATCTTCGATTGGCCTCGATGACGCGGCAGCATCGCCGAAGATGTCTGTGTTGGACAGGCGTACGCAGCAAGAGTTGGATTTCGACAAGGCGAAATATCCCTCAACAGATCCGGAGACACAAGACAAGATCACTCAGAAGTATCGGGCTCTGCAGAAGGAAATCCAGGCGCGGGGACTGTACGACTGCAGCTACGCCTCGTACGGCATAGAATGTCTGCGATATGGAGCCTTGATCGCGCTGTTCTTCTACGCCTTGTGTTCAGGCTGGTTTATTGCGAGTGCTATCCCACTCGCTTGCGTCTGGCACCAGCTCACATTTACGGTCCATGATGCTGGTCACATGGGCATCACTCACGATTTCACGACCGACACGACCATCGCCATGTTCATCGCATCCTATATGGGAGGCCTCAGTGCGTGCTGGTGGAAGTTCAACCACAATGTCCACCACCTTGTCACAAATGACCCAGAGCACGACCCTGATATCCAATACATTCCCATTTTTGCCATCACTCACCGATTCTTGGAGAGCCTTACGTCAACATACTATGAGAGGGTCATGGAGTACGATGCGGCGGCGAAGATCTTGGTGCGCATCCAGCATTATACGTACTACCCGATCATGTTGTTCGCTCGTTTCAACCTGTACAGGCTATCGTTGGAGTATCTTCTGGGAGGCAAGGGCCCAAAGAAGGGGCTGGCGCGGTGGCACCGCTACTTCGAGATGGTCGGCATGACGGTGTTTTGGACATGGTACGGCTACGGTGTCGTCTACAAGACCATGCCAGACAACTTCAGCCGCTTCTGGTTCGTCCTGATCAGCCACGCTCTCACATCGCCCTTGCACGTGCAAATCACACTGTCGCATTTCGCAATGAGTACAACGGATCTCGGCATTCACGAGTCCTTTGCTCAAAGAATGTTGCGCACAACTATGGATGTCGACTGCCCGCAGTGGCTTGACTTCTTCCACGGTGGCCTTCAGTTTCAGGCCATCCACCACTTGTACCCGAGGATTCCAAGACACAACCTCAGGGAGACGCAGAAGCTGGTGCAGGACTTTTGCAACGAGGTGGACATTCCTTATGCGCTGTATGGATTCGTGGATGGAAACAAGCAAGTTATTGGCAAGCTGGCGGACGTAGCAAGGCAGGCGGCCATTTTCGCGGAGTGTCAGAGGATCATGGCGGCAGAGGGAGACTATGGGCTGCATTAGGCCAGCTGAATCAGACGTGACCAGAAGAATACGGCACATGTGTACCCATTATTGTTTACACCGTCCTGCGGTGATGTTTGTCGACGACTCAGGTAGTCCGGTCAACAGAAGTCTGGCCCCTGATCTGCTTTTGATGCAGCGCCGCGCATGCGTGTGACACGTGTTGGGCTCTCAGCCATGGAGGCCCTGGTGGCGCCGAAGGATCCAGCGTTGGTTCTGCACGGACGGGAGCATGCCACGCCGGTACAAAGGCAGCCCTATCAAATGCGGCAGCCCTCAGGCAGAGCAAGTTTGGCATTGCAGTGTTGCAGGCAGAGCGGTGCGTCCAAGGGAGTCGCACAGCCCGTTCGGACGGCACGAGGCAGTCATCCACAATACGTCAGCTGACAGGACACAAAGCTGCTATTTACGGCGTGTGAGAAGATGCAGCAGATGCTTTCTCGATGCTGTTTTCGTTGCGCCAGCGCATCTCGTCTCGGTTCTGGTACCGGTAAGCGGCTTCGGCCGATTGCCCAGTAGTGGTAGCCATTCGACCTGGCGCGCCCTTACACATCATCACCCCAACCCATCCACATCCCTCGTTGCCAAATGCACCTGTCCTCGTCGCGCCACGGACCTTCTGCTGCGATAGCAATCTTCGCCGTCCAACGGGCGACCGCCGCGTGCTGGCGAGGGTCATTTCAGCGCTGACCGCCATTGCTCGGTTACTCGTCGCGGACTGCAGTGCTATCCAGGCATTCGTTCGGCCACCCAGTGCACCCAGCGCAGCATGACAGCGCTGCTCCGAGCGTTCCTGCCAACTAAAGTCCACGAACCGCAGCAAACATGACCTCGCCTGCTGTTACTGTTGCTGCTGCTGCTGCTGCTACCGCTGAGGACGATTTCCGGAGCATCACTGGCGCTGTCGAGAGTGCTGAGCCGCCAACGTCATCTTCGTCAACTACGCCGACGCCCACGACGGCCGCCTCGACGCGCGAGAATTCGATGTCCAGCCAGGCCTCGGTTGTGCACGTCATGCACGTCACGCATGCTCCGCAGGGCACGCCCGCAACGCAGATTCCCTCAATGCGCCGCCAGTCTCTCGCGAGGGACCGCTCGCTGAATGCGTCCGCTTCGCCGTCGCCTGCGAGCTCAGCGCTCAATTCGCGTGATGCCTCGCCTGCACGCAGTGCCCAGCGCCCCACGGCCGCGCCGCCAGGACCCAGTGCCCGCTCACAGTCGCAGTCGGCGCTGCTGTCCCGCAAGAGCAGCACCGACGTCAGCCCCAGCCGCGCGCCCAGCGCCACGTCGCCCGGCCTCTCCGCTGCCAGCATCCAGCGCGCCCTCTCGTCGGCGAGCATCCCCCAGCTACCGCCCACTGCCGCCAGCGACTCGGTCAAGGCACCGCGGCCCCTGAAGTCGCCCTCCGCCGTGCTCTCCGGCGACAGCACGCCCCATTGGCCCCTCTCGCCGCGCATCAAGTCCCCGCCGCCGCCAGACGCCCGCGCCCACTCGCGCTCACGTCGCAACTCCCTTCGCACCCAGGCCCGGAAGCCTGAGGCGCCATCGACGCCCTCTATCGTAGTCCAGCACTCGTCGCCCTCGCCCGCCTCGACACCGCGTGTGCCCGTCAGCGAGGAGGTGCTGACGCCCGGCGAGGAGGACCTGCCCACCATCATGAGCGTGAAGGGGCCTTCCCGCGGGGCCAGCGGTGTCGCGCCCAAGCTGGAGACTGTGCAGGAGTCTAGTCTGCCTGCAACACCGGGTTTCGACGGCATTGAGCCGCACAGGTAAATCCTCCCCGCAGCGCCCCACTCTTTGTCATGGCGACGCACGTTACAGCTGCGCACGGAGCGAAAAACCGCACCAGCCAACCATGCTAACGACTGTCGCAGCTTCACTTCCACAGCAACAACGTCAACACCACACAAGCAGCCCGAGGAAGCACGAAATGACGTCAGCTCGACAAAGGTTAGCGAAGACCTTAGCAGCCGCAACAACAACATGCACGCCAACACCGGAAGCGGCAGCGACAGCGGCACAAAGACTGGCAGGAAGGGCAAGATGCAGGAGCCGCGCTCGTCGTCAACCCACCGAGTGAGCAGCAATGTCTCCACCAAGCCCTCGTTGACGTCGCTGTCGTCCCGGGCCCGCGACCCACCCCTGCGCAACATGACAGTTGAGACGGAAACTGTCCCGTCGATAGCGCAGGCTACTATCAGCAACCAGGATCGCTCCGCCTCCGGACGTGTCGATGGCACCCTGCGATTAAAGCCGAGCAACGAGACGATACGGCCAAAGAAAGAGAGGAAGCCCCCGAAGCGAAAAGCGCCGTCGATCCACTCAGGCACCGGTAGGTCCTCGCAACTTTCATATCACTATCAAATTCCTAGCAGGCCCGACATGGCCCCCCGTTCGAGCACTGCGTCTTCGTTTGGGAGTCAGGTGTCACTGCGCTCCTACGACGACCGGCGATCAACGGCAACCATGTCACCACCCGCGAGCCCAGAGATGGCCGTGTCTGCTTATGCTCCGTCGTTCAGCTATTTCTATTCCAGTACTAACTCAAGTTCTCGAAAAGCCTCGTCGAAAGCCGACGTATTCGAACAGAAGGTCGCCAGCGCGGTTGACGAAGCCAATTCCTCAGACTCAGATGCCACCTTCATCTACGAGTCAAACCCTCCTGAACAGCAACCCCACCGCAGCCGGGGTGGTCACCACTCGAGAACGCCGAGCATGACATCAATTGCCAGTCTTGCAGACCCACGATTGGCGATTCGCAACGAACACAAGAACCCTGGGAAGAAGAGCAGTATGAAGTTCACGAACCCATACACCAACCCAAACTTGGACCTCGATGGCTTGGACCGCGGTGAAGGAACGATACGCCTAGGATCCGGCCGCGCTGGCACAGGCAGCCACCATCACCACATCGGTAGACATGGCCAAGGCCGCGGCGCGCTTGGTCACATCCTACTAAACGACGATGCTGCCTCAATGTCGCAGTCTTCGCGTGGCCGCGGCCCGTCTTCACGACATCCATCGCAGCCAAACAGTCCTCGCTTCCACAACTTCTCCATACAAAACGGCACAATTGCTAGCAACAGCAAGTATGGGGAACTATCTACATACGACATCGATGCGGGCATTGTGGCTGACGACGAGCGCACGCCGCTGATCCCATCGGTCCGAAGCCCTCGTGTCCGGACACCGCGCCGCAGGGACAGTGTCACACTCAGCAACCTGCAACGACAGCTGGATCATCGCAGACAGCGCAATGAAGGCGGATGGTGTCGTCGATTCGCAGGATGCCTTGTTCTCTCCATCCTGCTACTTGTTGTTGTGTTCAGCTCCGTGGGGCTAGTCTTCGCAACAACAAAGCCTCTGGACGCTGTACAGATCAGCGAGATCCGAAACGTAGTAGCTAGCCAGGAGGAGTTGATTTTGGATCTGATCGTCCATGCCGTAAATCCAAACATCATTGGGGTTACTATCACGGACATGGATGTCAGCATATTTGCAAAGAGCAAGCACGTAGGCTCTGACAAGTGGTGGCGGGAGCACGGCAACGGAGTGCCGCACGACAACGAGGAGGACTGGCCGACCATCGATTTCCCAGAAGTCGTAGCAGCAGCCTCGAAAACGCCTGATGGAGTCGACGAGGGTACAGATCCCATTGAGGATCCAACCGTCGGCGAACCTCGTACTATGTTGCTCGGCCGCATCTTTCACTTCGATTCACCTCTCACTTTCGAGGGTTCTTACTGGCATCGACGCAACGTCTCCTCGATTGGCGAGATCCGTCTGACACACCCGGGCAACAAGACGGAAGCTGGTGGTACAGAGCGATGGGAAGAGGTCTCGCAGTATCCATTCGAACTTCTCGTGCGGGGCTACTTCAAGTACCAGCTCCCACTCAGCACACGAGAATTGAAAGTCTTAGTTGGGCACGACTATCACTACGATCCAGACGCCGAGAAGAAGAAAATGATCCAGGCCATCGCGAGAACGATCGAGTCAACGAACGCAGAGCAGCCTGCAAACGCTGTATCGCCAAACACACCAGGGAGATACGACCGTAGAGCCAATCTGACCGTTCTACATCGGTAGAGGTCGCCCGTCCACTCTGTACAACATCAGTACCCGAACTCCTGAGGGGCTGCGTCCATTCGCGGTTCCAGATATCACGGCCGAAAGAAATCAGATACCCTCATACATACGATTTCACGACCCATAGACTTACACTATCCGGTCCAGCGTTCATGCCCCATCCGCAGACCTGACCGCATGATCGTCCTCACTTACGGCCTCACAGCCCAACGATTTCTTTGTGCTCTGTTTCTTGCTTTGCATTGTTAGCAGGCCGACCTTGGCGCAAGGTCGGCGACATGTATACTTTTTGGGTGTATCCGCAGCCAGCGAAGGTATTTTGTAATTGTTGGACACTTCACATTGCCGCACCATTCGGAGAGAGCGGGTCGGTCTGACCCCTTAGTTCTGATCTTCCCCTTCATGTGAGCGTTATTTAGCTGCATTACATGTTTGTACTCGGTCTCATGCCGACACTGAGCGATTGCATCGTAGGAAAAGGAATCCACATCTTATCGCGGTCTGGAGTGGCCTGCGCATTACTACTTTCACCTGCACGTCCTTCTTCGAAATTATTATTTTAGGTTCGAACCAGCATCTTGCAATGGTCAACTTCCCTGCTCGGCGGGAACAGGCACCAAGTACAGCGAGCCACACTTCTCAAGCCGGGCTGCTGGGTGGGCAGGACTGACGTAATCACAGCAAATCTTGGATGCACGAGCGGACTTAATTAAGACGCAATATAAGAGTTCACGCACCTGGCATGCGGGGTGCACACGGTACATCCTATTCCGGAAAGAGATGGACATGAACTAATTACCCCGGCTGGGCGCCTTCGGTGCATCTCCCTCCATACAAGGCTCTCCGGCAGACTCAGCAAGTCCCTTCTGCTCTACGGTTGCAATCATTCTGATATATTGGCTCACCAACTTATGAGATCTGGCCGTCGACAAAAACTTGTGGCGATAGACACAATGCACCTTTCGCGCTTGCTATCATTGGCAGTATGGGCCACAGCGACTTTAGGTGCGCGGGCATGTGCGACTGCTGATGACTGCAGTCTGAACGGTCTCTGTGTTCCCGGCAAGAACTCAAACACTACCTCAGTCTGCCGGTGTGATCCGGGCTGGTTCGGCTCTGACTGTGGGCGTCTTGATCTCGCGCCGGCTACCAGATACAGTGGCTTCAACAACACCAACTACACCGCACCAGACCACTACAACAACCGTGGTAACTCATCCTGGGGCGGTCAAGTTGTCCAAGACCAGCATGATCGCAAGCTCTTTCATCTTCTGTACGATCAATTTGCGCACGGCTGTGGATTGAGTGGATGGCGACCAATGAGCTTCATTGCAAGAGCTGAAAGTACGAGTGGACCACAAGGACCTTATTTGTGGAAGCAGAATGTGACTAGTAGCTTCAGACACAACGCGTACGTGTATTGGAGTCCGGTGGACGAGAGGTATTTGCTCTGGAGCATTGGCGTGGATGTGCCAGATCCGAAGCAGTGTGGCGGCATCAACAAGTACGTCAACCCTTGTCGAATCATATCTATGTACTCACATCTTCTAGAGCACAGTGGCCAAATAACATCTCTGTCTCTTCAGCACCCACAATCCGCGGCCCATGGTCTCCGTTCAAGATCCTCATCAATGGAACGAACCCTGCTCCTGCACCACTTTGGTCTCCTGGTAACCGAACGAGCGAGACGGTCCTCGTCGCCGAAGACCTCAAGATCTTCACTGCCCCATCTTACAACGGACCGTACACTCAAGTCTTCACTGCTCCCTGGAATACCTCAGACTACTCCCCAACGTGGGCAGAAGATCCTTTTGTATGGCACGACAAGCGTGGGAACTGGCATGCCCTTGCACATTGGATGATCGACATCACAGAGCGAAATCAGAAGTACCCTCGTGTTGGTGCGCATATGTTTGCGCGCAACTTGACTGGGCCGTGGACATTCAAGTTACAGGAAGCATTCAATTCGACCGTGAACTTTACGGACGGCAGTATTGAGACATTCAATCGGAGGGAAAGACCAAAGCTGTTCTTCAGTGATGATGGTGAGGTTACACCGTTGTACATGGTTAATGGTGTGCAGCGGCTCGGTACGACAACAGAGAGCTATACGTTGGTCCAGCCTGTCGGAACGGCTTGGAAAGATTACGAGAAGAGACTGGGGTTCTGAGGAGAATGCGATCGCATGAACTACTGAGATGTACTGCAGCATCACTCAGCAGCCTTGTGAGAGTGGGACACTTAGCATAGCAACCTAGGATCCGCTGACAACGTCCGTCACATGTCCACACTTTTCATGGGATGTTCATTGTACTTACCAAGTTCTATGAGAAATCTTTCACTCGTAGCTTTCTTCTTGAAGCTAAACAGCCCTGCACTTGCTCAACCCTTTGTTCCGAAAAGACTCGAGCCAAGGAACGAGCTCAGCACATCGACCTCATCCTTATGCAAGATGCGACCATCATTCAAACACATCACAGTATCCTTACATACTGTGCCTTTTCAATGTGAGAAATCTTCAATCAACTACAATCTAGAGACCAACCCGACATTCCACAGACTAGCAGAGGTACCAAACGCGTGACTGAGCATTCGTCCATCGTGAACGGCGTGTGTATGAAAGTCACAGACTCATCGATGTCAGTAAACACTGCAACGAGCGGTGCTGGCGTTTTCCGCAAGAAAGCTTGGAGAAAGCCATTGGAAACATACTTTTGGGGTTTCGAAGTTGGGAATGAGAGATAGATTCTGAGAGAATGTTTCAGCGAGGTGAATGATAAGAGGAGAAGGCTGTACGAGTATTTTGTTCGTCTGTAGGGTGCTGGGAGTGTAGAGTTGGTGGCTGCTGCCATCTCGGACAGTACATGTTTGCGAACAAAAGAGGACAATTGATGGAACAGAAATGTCATACACTGTTACTGTCTGGGCCTGGTCGACCCGCTGTCAATAGGCTTAACGCTCACTACACGAACCTTCATCTGAGCGGACATGACTCGCGCATGGCAGTGACTGTGCCGCAAGGGTGCACCTCCTTCACTTGGCGGAGTCAATAACGTCAAGCACTACTCGAATCTTCTTTTTTACATCCAAATGCTTCAGTTCGAGTCCTGTCGCCATTATCCCCAGTCTGGACAACCAATCTACTCGGTCAGCAATGGCAACCACATCTGCCTTAGGAGAGGAACGGACCTATCATACTACGCATTCTGTTTACGTCTTACCTAACGAGTGAGTCTATGAAAAGCAAAGTATAAAAACAATGTACTCATTGGCTTCGAGTGATCAAGAGCATCGGAGACTTCAAGCGGCGTCCGAGCGCATCCGCGAGCTTCTCGATGAGAAGATTTTCCACGCTCCTCTCGATTCGGTTTCTATCCACAGAGTGATCTATATGGGTTGTGAAATAGGTGCCATAACTGACGAACTCGGCACCACGTACTCCAAAGCAAAGATTTGCGGCGTCAATCTGTCTCCCGTCCCTGCTCTCCGTCTGCAATTGAAGAATATCGAGTACATCCAGGGCGGCATCATGGAACTTGCGGCTACAGAAAAAAACGACCGTCTGACAAAGGATACCTTTGACTACATATTCTCGAAGTTCCTGATGGGTGTTATCACAGACTGGAAGAAATATATCGAGCTATGTCTTGGTTTGGCAAGGCCTGGTGTAAGTCACACCCCTCCCCGAGCTGTCTTGGGTTATTGATGGATATGGCCAGGCCTGGATCGAAATTCAAGAGCCAGATATGGCTTACTTCTTGTCATCTTCTTCTGGGAACGCATATGATGCGATCCCGTGGTCTTGAGCCACGAATCGGCACTCTTCTTGGAGAGTACTTCGAGGGTGCAGGTATGCACGAGATTCGGGTCGAGCGTTATGTGCTTCCCTTTGGGACATGGGAGGGCATGACGGATGCACAAAGATGCATGGCCTTAATTTCATGAGGCTTTTGTAAGAGATGATGCCCCGGTCTTGATACGAACCCTAGGGAGTACAGGTTCCATTCGCAGCGAAGAGGTCGATAAGGTCATTGACGACCTAAAGCTTCTGTGGAGAGATTTGAGGGTAACAGGGAGCATGGACAGGTATATGTAGTGTATGAACGGAAATCACAGGTTGGGTAGCACGTATGAACATACTGGACAAAAGATAAGAGCTTTGTTGTATCCTAGCTTCCCCCGCATCATTCCATCAATTCAGCATGAGCGAAAATCAGTCAAAAAAGATACATACAACAGCGGATGTTCACTAGTGGTCACCCACTTGACTACTAATCCGCCGGTGCGTTGCTTAAATAGGGCTGAGCGAACGGGGAGTCTCGTTGTCTCCTGGCCGCTCACCACAAATACCCTTAATTCTACCGTATCCGGTAATGGTGTTGCGGGGTTCGAGCGAAGAGGGCGCGTGAACTAGCACTGATTACAGAAACTTGAGTGCGGTGAAGACTGGCTTGGCGTAGTGGAAGTCGTACCAAAGGTACGAAAACCCTAGTGCCCGAGTTATACAGTATTTCCAAACATCTATCCGTGACGAAATCGTTGCAGCAACAGAATCACGAAGAACAAAATGAGTGGAACCCTAACATGTAGTAACAGAATCCCATTTGGATCATTGAGGCGCACGAATAGGAGCCGGATTTCTCAGGTCTGGCAGCTCAGCGTTGACAAGGCTCCTGACATCTGATAGCTCAGTACTAATCGGGCTTCGAGAGCTTGGCAGTTCTGCGCTCATGTAGTGTTGATTCATCTGCTGATGTGCTTGTGAAGGCTCTAGAACTGGTGGATGATAGGTTTGTGGGTATGCCGGGCCGCTGTGATATGTGCAGTCGCCGTTGTTGAGAGGCGGAGATTGGTAGTAGTTCCGTTCACCATTCCAAGACACAGGTGGAGGCGGGGGTGAGGCTTGAGGCGAGTATGCAGGCGTTGGGCTCACCGAGAAGGGTCTGTTGCTGCCATCTGCGATCGCATATGTGGCAGCCGGTTTTTGAGCCATGCCCAGACCTTCTAGTTCGGACGCTCTGTTGTTGTGAATCTGTTTGATTTGGCTGTGAGTTTGCTTAAGGCGCCCGGACCGGAGGCAAGAGAAGACAACGACCACTAGCGCACCAAGCGCAACAACACCACCTATAGTCCCGCCTGCCATGGCGCCAACGTTCAGATTTTCAGTCTTTGGCTGGGATGTCGGCGCTGATATGGACGTTGCTGATGTTACTGGGATTGATTGCGTTGGTTTTCGCGGTGGGTCGTAGTTCTCATTTGTGAAAAACGCGCCCAGTGAGGGCTTAGCCCAGCCTTGCACTGGTGCAGTATTTGTGGCAGAGCCATTCTCGCTGCAATTCAATTAGCCTCAGACATGACCTTTGGAGCACACGAGACACATACTTTCCACCAACCAGTGAAACAATGTTCTCAGGTATTCGGTACCCGTTGATATCGTTTCTGAGCGCCCACCACCATTGAGCGCCTTGCTTGTCCGGATTGACCTCCATAGTTTCTTGTCCTAGAAGCAGCCCGCATTGCGAACCGATCTTTGGCTCAACGCATTGGGGTTCATCGTCATTGAATAAGCCACCCATACTGAGCATCTGGGGAAATTCTCGAACGACGTTGCAGGTTGACCATCCCCTACCTCGAGTGTAATGAGGAAGTTCAGCCTTGGTGGGCCAGATCTGAGCGTGTTAATAATCTACACATCCTTGATGATGCCTTAACATGATACTCACCATAGTCCACTGAAATAATGGGAGTGTTAGAATGTACACTTCGTCGACTCCCCGCCCGTCCGGTCCGATTCCGCCAAACATGTAGCTTGCAATGTCAGTGATGGATTCCCTACAGTGTCATCATCTTGGCCTTACAAATTAAAAGAGGATCGACCATTGGCCCAGGTGACACCTGCGCACGCCCCTTTCCTGGGCTGAGGCACATCTCCGGTAGTAGTCTGCTTGAACCATTCGCCATTGTTGATGTCATACATTTGAATTTCCTGGCCCAGAGTTACTCATGAATTTGTGCTCAAATTTCCACGTTACTTACACTCATGTTCGCCTGTAGACTATTAGTGGTGTTGCTAGCTTGTGATTTCATCTGGACTTACAAATACCATCTCTCCATTGGGATTCGTCTGTAGACCTCCAAAATATACCAACATACCTGCTTGCGAAACTGGTATATAGTGAAGCGATCCTTCAGCTCATGGAGTCGTACCTGTCATTTGATTGTACCAAGCCTGTGTATTCATGTCGAACGACACCAGTGAGCTCATCATTAGAGGGTTTGTCTTTCCCCAGCTCGGTACAGTCTTGTTATTCAGGTAGTCTCCATAGTAGTATCCAATTCCTTTCGCGTAATCGATTGTACCGGATCCAAAAGCCGGCCACGAGATATCAGATTGAATCTGCGTTGTCTGCTTCCAGGTGTTGTCGAGGACGTCGAAGTACCAGAATTTAGTGAACGGCTTGACATCAGTGACCTCAATGTACTCGCCACCATAGAGGTAAAACATTTTGTTCACATTGTCAGCCCAAAGAAAGCCACCGCTCACGGAAGGAACCTCCACATCCTGCCCAAAGTCAGTGCGTTCACAGTACCCTACGAGGAATGATACCATGATGTACTTTTCTCAGATCCTTGTACTGCTTAGGAAAAGCAGTTGCCTCATCAGTCTCCAGGACGTTCTCCCAAAGCAACCGATAGTCTGTGATAATTATCAACTGAGGGCTCATCTACTACGAGGGTTATGCACCTACTTTGCTGCGCGACACTGTTGTTACCAACCGAATTTCCGTAGTACACCTTTCAGCCGTCAATGTAGAGCTTGTCATCTATGATAGCTATCTGATGCTGGTGGCGCCGGCAGAAGTCCTCGATAGGGTCTTGTTGTTGAGTAGCTACTGGATAAATTACGCTCAGCAAGAGTAGGAGCAGCCTCATCCTCGATCGAACAGATTATTTCTGTTTGTCTGGCAGCACACGTTTTCAAGCTGGGCAGCGGGTGGGGTATGGATCGGTAGCATGTGTACTAAACGGGGCTTCACCAGGTATTAGCAGTCGCGACGGATAGCCTTGCTCGTAGTCGGTCTAGCATATTAGAGCCACTTTCTCGCCCCCGTTGTCCAGCACGGCAGACGCAGGTCATCGTACGTGCTACCATCCTTGACGTGTTGGACGCGATTGATTCGAAGGAAGGCTGGCCATCAACAACGTTTGTTGGCTTGGCATCTGAGTGCCCAGGGATCTTCATCGTGTATGGACTACTGGCCATGCCATGTCGTATTTTCGGGCCATCGACCACCAGATACGACACTTCCCTGCATCGGTATCTTGCACTACAGTGTGGTTGCACGTGCGTCAGATGGTTCTGGAGCTGTGTCGATCCATTGTACCCGACACTGGATCCAGGATTCCATCGAATGTTTCGCCTCGTGGAGTACCTTCTTTTTGCATTACAAAATCGTCCTAGTTTGCCCCAGAGACATCCATTCGGGTCCATATTTCACCCAAACAACAAATCAACACAACAATCTTTGAGAGGAGTAGTGGAGCACATGTTCTCTATGTCGGCGGGGCCGCAAGGCTGATTTTAAGGCGAGCCATCTCGTGATGTAGGTCAGAGCATCTGCAGGGAATGCATGTCAGCGTTGGCAGGAATCTAATTTCAGTCAGCGAAATGTCCTGGCCTCTTTTGAAAAGCCACACATAACCGTTGCAGGCGTTGCAGGCCTGCCATTTGTACTGTCGCCCACAGTACAATGCCACAATTCCCAGTTTCAACAATGGAAAAACTTTTCCTGATACAGGTAATTAGCTCCCCTGTGAGGTACGTTATCCAAATTATTTATATAGAGTGGCTGTTCGGCCGCTGGGTGTGGTGTAGGTGCGCAGCTTGCGTGCAGGCTTAGGTGCAACAGCATTACTACAAGTACCTGCAGCACTACGCTTTTGCTTCTTTTTAGTGTAGGAGCTTGTAAAGCTGTGCGCTTGTGCTTATTAGGCAATCAGGAGGCTTTTTAAGTGTTGTGAGCTTCTTTCTCCTCACGTCTTTGCTCTTTATAAGCATCAATAGCAGCGTGCTCTTGCTTATGCTCCTACCTCTGTATCTCTTAGTTATTAGGAACTATTTCAAGTAGTATTGGATTGTTATAGGATTGAAAGTACAAGTATATTGCAGGTTGTGCCCTGTGCTCCCACGGCGTCCATTAGCATATGAAGCGCTGAAGACTGCGGTAGCAGCGAAAAATGTGATGTGAAGCAGAGTGACACACAAGCGTATTCCTATCAGTGCATATGGCGCAGCTCTCTACTGGCAGCTGCCAAACAGCTTTCAAGGTGTGCTGAACTACTGCATCATCGCGAAAGACCGGGCGGGCGGCAATGTCAAGGGATTCCGAGCTATGGCCCTTTAGAGATGGCGGCAATCCGCTCCCAAGCATTCGTTCGGCGAGCCGCGCTAATTTATCTGGGGTGTTCGGTCATCACTCAACACGACACTACGCCGGAGAGCACAGCTCCAGACACCGCCCTCGCCCATTGCGCCGCGACACCTCGCTCCCAGCACTCAGCATTGACGGCCAGCCGGTTGCCTTGCATGGACGATCCATTCAACTCATAACAACAGCTTCTGCTTCGACCCCGAACTCGCCAGCCTGTCAACATTTGCGCCGTGCGATACCGATGAGCTCGACAGAAGCTTTTACCTCCCTCCTGCCTCCGGTGAACGTGCAGCTGCTCGAGTCGCGGACTTTAATCGAGCGTCGAATACCTTTCTTTGAGGTGTTTACAGAAGGCTGAGGACAGCAACCCGCCTAAAGTACCGCAACCATGTCTGTTGCGCCAGCTCAGCCAGGGACGGGCGCAAACGTACGTTAGACAACAAAATCCAGCTTCCAAACGCCATCTCACGCGCAATCGCAGCCTCTCGGCGCACCAGACCCCACAGCACTCCAGAGGGCACGGGTAATCCTCGCACAGCCAGTCGTTGCTTCCTTCGTAGCTGGGGGTGTCGCCGGCGCCGTTTCTCGAACCGTCGTTTCGCCGCTCGAGCGCCTCAAGATCCTCTTCCAAATTCAGAGCGTCGGCCGCGAAGAATACAAGATGTCAGTACCCAAAGCGCTGGCAAAGATGTGGAGGGAAGAGGGCTGGAGAGGATTCATGGCCGGCAATGGAACGAATTGCATACGCATTGTGCCCTACTCTGCAGTACAATTCAGCGCATACAACGTGTACAAGAGGGTAAGCAGCCCCCTTTCGCCGCGTGTAGCTTAGTACTCTCGATTGTCTGGCCGGACATTTGAAGGAGTCCTCAGACGGACACAGCTGATGGCTGTGTACGTGAAGATGAAGAAGTTCGCACAGAATTTGGCAGCGCTCGAGGACCCCCAGCAGGACATCGCCGACGCCTGTTGCTTCGATGACGAGGGTACAACCGCGATTCGATAGCTAACAACTTCAGTTCTTCGAAAGCGAACCAGGTGCCCCACTAGGCGCATATCAGCGACTCCTCTGCGGTGGTCTGGCTGGTATCACATCCGTCTCTTTCACATACCCACTCGACATCGTCCGCACGCGTTTATCAATTCAATCTGCATCGTTCTCGAGTCTCCAGAAAGAGGAAGGCAAGAAGCTTCCAGGCATGTGGACGCTTCTGGTGAACATGTACAAGACCGAAGGAGGCCTCCCCGCCCTATATCGAGGCATTCTGCCCACCGTTGCCGGTGTCGCACCATATGTCGGTTTGAACTTTATGGTATATGAGCTTGCGCGCACACAATTTACGCCTGAAGGCCAGAAAGACCCCGGCGCTATCGGCAAACTGGGAGCCGGTGCTGTCTCCGGCGCCGTTGCGCAAACCATCACGTACCCCTTCGATGTCTTGCGACGACGATTCCAGATCAACACCATGAGTGGCATGGGCTACAAATATGCGGGTGTCGGTGACGCGATAAAGCAGATCGTCATGACGGAAGGCATCAAAGGCCTGTATAAGGGCATTGTACCCAACCTACTTAAGGTGGCGCCTAGCATGGCGAGTAGCTGGCTTAGCTTCGAGATGACAAGAGACATGCTCATGGGATCATGGAATTCCGAGTTCTTATGAGGTGCATGAGACCCGGCATTCGCATCCAACGTTGTTGCTCCAACAGACACGATTTCGATAACAACTTTCTCGTCGCGACGCGAGAACAGGCAATGTCTGTTATAACGAGCGGAGACTCATTGTACAGTGCGCAAAGAACATGGACGGACATCACCATTTGACTTTGAAGCGACGGCGTTGGCGTTCAGCTGGTATCTAGCATACATCCGTTCCAACCCTCATTGTAGGTAGACGAAGGGGTGAGGGGGGGATGGGCTTGTAACAACATAGTTTGGTCGACACCGCAAAAAACACATTTATACAGTCCGCATTTAAATACCACAGGAGTAGCTCAGTCCAATTTGAAGAACTGTAAGCGTGAATTGACAGGGCCGTCACACGCGTTACATGTGCTTTTGTTTGTTTGAGACCCGGCATTCATCTAAGCGTCTACTGTCACAATACCACACTAATCCTTCCCATTGAAAGATCGTCTACAGGGGTGGGCTCTTTGGTCAAGCCAAGCGAGGACGCTAAGATTCGCGTCCCTGGCCTCGATTATCGAATCTGGACGCAGCCAAACTAAACCTCGACGCGCGACCATGTTCAGTGCTCAGAACAACAACGGTGTAGAAACACAGCTTTGTACAGCAGTCAACAATGCGATAAGAGCACGCAATGCCGCGGAGCTCGCGTCGATTGTTCTTCTCGAGCCACCGTTCCCACCTATCTACCAGGAGCTCATTCAGTCTTTGCAAAGCAGCTATTCACAGAATGCGAACAACTCTGAAAGTCGGCTTGATCAGCTAGTGCGAAAAGTCGTCACAGAGACAGCCGAGTATGAAGATGAGCAGGGCAAGCCAGTCCAGGGCTGGAATGCCATGGTCACCTTCCTCGTGGGATGGATGACCTTCCTGAGAGACATGGATCTGTCCAATCTATTGCATACCTACCAAGGCCTGAAAGACTTGCAGGAGTAAGTGGCTTTGAAAGCGAATCACGCTCCCGCTGACCAAGACAAGACAAGCAAACAGCGCTTTGACTCACCCAATCAAAGGTGTGTTGATCCTACCAACGATCGTCAACTATGCCAGAATCTTCGCACGAGTCGCACTAGGCCTTGACAAGCATCCAGAACTCATTCAGCATCTACTGACCTCGAATGACGAGGGATCGCGAGAGTCGTTGTCAGAGAAGGCAGCTAACGTGGTTCGAGCCGCATTCACTCAGTGTTTGAATGATCGAGTTGGTACTCAAGACAAGAAGCTTGGGATCTACAAGATGGCGAACATCTGCCTGAAGATCCTCTTCCAAGCCGACAAACCCGAAAGCTGCGAGACCATCTTCAAAAACATCACCAACTCGTCACCACCGCTGCACATGTATCCCAGGCCAGAACAGGTTACCTACCTTTACTATCTCGGACGCTACCACTTTGCTAATACGGACTTCTACGCGGCGCGACTGGTTCTCGATCATGCATACGATCTAAGTTCGAAGTCGCCGCAATTCGTCAAACAAAGACGCCTCGTACTCATCTACCTCATCGCCTCCAATCTGATCCTTGGACGCCTTCCTACGCAACACATCTATGCGCTACCTGAAGCGGAAGGCCTCAGGGATACGTTTGACCCTATCGCGAAGGCAATCAAATCTGGCAATCTTGAGAAGTTCCGGCGAATTACAAACCCCGATCTGTCAGGCAAGAACGCGGGTTGGCTTATGAAGTTCCGCATCTTCTACCAGATCGGGAACTACTGCGAAGTCTTAGTGTGGCGGTCGCTCTTCAGGGCAATTTACAGAAAAACAGGCCAGGAAGGTAGGCAAGACGGTGGCATGAATACTAGCAAGGCAGCAGTTCTTGATATCAATCTCGTTCATACAGCATTCTCAATCCTCGAGGCACGCGCGAAGATCAAGAACGAGGCTATGGCGCAGCAAGGCGCCATCCCCGGGCAACGCAATTTCGGTCATATCTTCCAGGACTACGCGTCAGTGTCGAGATCTTCGTATGTTGACCCTGACTTTGCCGGGGTCGACGGCATTGAGCCATACAATCACGAGGTGGACGTGGCCGAAGTTGAATGTATAGCAGCTGCTCTCATAACACAGGGCTTCGTGGCGGGCTACATCGATCATGCATCAGGACGCTTGGCTCTCTCAGGTTCGAGGAAGCCTGGCGGTGCGTCATTGCACGGCTTCCCAGTACCATTTGAAGTCATCAAGAGCAAAAACAATGACAACGTTCTCGGATGGAAAAGGGACGCTGGAGGCAGTATGCAAGGGCAGGTCATTCGCATGAGTGGGGCTAAAGCAGCAGGAGAGTAAGAAAGTCGAGCTTTATACCCATGTTGAACACCACCAAATGCACAGACAAAGCGATGGAAGCCCCACCCAGTACACAAGTTCCGTCGTATATTTATCCGCCTGTTCAGGCCGACTCAAAGACAAGTCGGGGACATGTATCACTGATCGTCAACAAACAAAGACGATTGTGTTGTTCCGCATACAACGGAACCTCGGTTTCCTCCGGCGCCCTAAACCGACATAAGGACTCTCTGCATCATGTTCTGTCGACGAAAGGTCAGTACAGAATTGGTAAGAGCAGCTGCAGTGGCGTGGGAATTGTACTTGGCAGGCGCCTTTCGCTCCAACACTTCACAATGAAGCATTTGAGAGCAAATCCCAGGCAAGTTGCTGCAATGACACATATGATGCCGAGTGATTCGAAGACCTCCTCGGATTAATGACTCCCCTGTTGCGCAGAAGTCGTGTCAAGTAGTGCGCTCGCTGCCAATGTCTCAAGTGGTGTAGTAGGCGCCATGGGCAGGCTGCGTGTTGGAAATGAAAATGTGTTGGATTTTTGATCAGAGGCAAATGGCCAATACGAAGGGACTCAAAGGAGTGTGGAACGAGGCCCAGCCTCGAAGTGAAATCTAGAAGCACGGGTTGATTGGATCATCATGTACGATCGTGGAAACTTCAGAGGTTGCATACTACTCCTCGTTCACTTCCCCTCTTCGGTCACTGCATCTTTGATAGCGTTACGAGTGGCGCATTTCTACTTGTATGGCGGCGCAGCATTCGGGTGCGGGCAGTAATATTCAAGTGTGCAAGATCGTCTGATTTTTCCAATCGCAGACTTCCATAGCACCACAGCTTTGATGTGACCAACCAGCTCTTGCATGATCAGACATTCGTTGACGGGGAGATACTGGTGATCCTCTCGCGATATAGCTCATCTGACTGCAGTAATACTTCATTACGACCTGCCTCATGCACCAGAAGGAGAGCGAACCACTTGTCAAGTTCTGTGCGGACACTGTCTTTCCACTCACAAAACGTACTGTTAGAATGTCGTCTCGAACAGCAGATGACAACATCCGAGTCCGTAGGATATTAGGCGGTATGAATGTACACGGAGGATCTCTTTTATCTTCTACTTCACCAGTTGGTCGACGTCGAGCTACGTGTGCTAGCAGGCTAAGCCTTCAGCTACCCAGGAGGTACTCAAGGCATTTTAATCTGCAGTCAATCTAGCCCTTTCTTCACTGTCCTCGCGTCGATTTGTCATGGGTTCGTACCACCACCGTTGCATTTTCCACAAAGCTCTTGCTGGACTCATGGGCATGGTTCGATGGCGAATTCGTATCGAGCGAGTGTACTGAAATAACTCAAAAATTTCGATCAGACTGGAGCAACTCAGAGTTGAAAATTTCAGGTTGTAGACTGAAACACAGACTCCATACTGCATGGCAACGATGCCTGAATATGTTTATCTTTCTACACATATAGCCCTTCAACCCTTCTACAGCGCGGTCACGCCCGCGATCAAGCCAAACTTGTTCGAGAGATGACTGCATCGACTGATGAAAGAGAACAACACATGCCAGAATCAGAGGCTGTCCAGAAAACTCGGGCACCTATAACTGCGAACCGATTCCCAGCCCGAACTCTGACTCGCCATACTGCTTGATTACGACAAGAAACAAGATGTCTCTTATCTCGTGTGGTACAGCGACAGACCCACCTCTTTGCGGTGCGTGGCCTGAGCTTGGGATCTTCACCTACTCAGGTTGTCACAACATGATGTACTGCTCTTTGGAGTGTTATGAAAACGATCGGAAGCTCCACGAGCTATTCTGCACGTAATTCTCAGACTTTCAAGAGGAGCACTGCTCGAGCCGCGGCCGTCGTCGTGACATCTTGTTCCCTCAAGACGAAGATCGCCCCCGGTTTGTGTGATTGAAGTACGAGGGTGATCCAACTTTCATGAACGCCAGAACTCGAGCAGCTCGTTGCCACCCCTCATAACGTTGTCCACTTCGACTGTCACCGTGAACTTGGTCGTCAATATGAAAGCGGTCTGTAGATCTAGTGCAACACACTAGGCAGTACGAAGCCATTATATCGGAGTCTCGAAGCGCTCCTCGATCAGTATACCCGGATGGAATGTCGAAGCCCCTTCGTTTGCATGGCAGCTCTCAAAGGTAGATACTCGGCCCATATATTGCCATGCGACCTAGACACTACATCCCTCGCGGCACACGTAGCCTGTCTACATTTTCGAGCGAAGTACGGCGGACCCTATGAACTCCAGGCCAGTGGCGTCGGAGATGGACATGATCCGCTGTAGAGAACAAGCAGAAAGTGTGATGCAGGGTGCTGGCCTTGTTTTGGACCGTAACAACAAAACGATGGCTTGTTACGGTTAGTAAGATGAGATGTTGAATAGTAGATCGTTTTCGCGAATGATGCCTTGCATATCCGATACAGTCAAATCAAACGGGTATCCGTCCCAAGTCACGTAGCCCATAAACGCCGAATACCAAAAATCACCCTCTCATCTTGCGCTTACTTCTTCTCACCGCCCAGGTACTCAACAACATCTCCACATCTCTCCAGCCGTGCTCTTGTCTCAGGCAAGCCCTTGTTCAGCCTCCCCAAGCCCTCAACCGCCCTCTCCCAGTTCTTTCTGACCTCCTCGTCCCTCGCAATCTCGATATCCAGCGCATCCTCCTCACTCAAAGCTTGCGCCTTCTCCACCTCGCCTCTTCTCTGCTCCTCCAAGATGTGTGCTTCTTGCTGGAACCGCTCCTCGAATTGTTTTGCGCTTTTCTTCGCTGTCTCGCGGCGATGTTTCGATATGTTCGCAACCAACTTGTCTCGCTTCTCAACTTCTTTGGCAAGTTTGACTCTCAACTTCTCGTCAAATGCCTCAAACTCCTCCTCCTCGACGCCCTGCACGTCCTCAGCTACAACGCCCTCCATCTCGTCCTCTTCTCCAAAGCCACCGCCTCGGCTCTGCGCAACGACGTCCAGACCATTGATAGTGATGTTGTTCCGCAGTCCGGCAAGGACTTGCGCGACGAAGGCGTCGACCAGCACTTCGGTTTGTGCGCGCAGGTCGTCGGCGTTGTCTGAGGGTTGTGCGGGTAGATGGAGGTCTAGTTTTTGGCGCGCAGCGGTACGGATTTGTGACGTGAGGTAGGAGAGATCGCTAGGCGATTGAAGCTCGATCTTGCGGTGCTCGGATTGCATTGCGTGTTTGTGTTGGTCGGCGTGGGTGCGCGTCGTGCGCTGGAGATCGCAGGTCGAGGTGCGCTTAAGTCGAATGCTGAGTCCAGGTGTGTGGGAGATGGCAATGCGCAAAGTTGTGCCAGCAGTGTGGCAGTGTCGGTGGACTATGGAATGCGTGATGACCTGGTCTTTGTTTTGGTGTTGTTTGTGCCGGGAGATCAACGCGCGCCTTTCGCGCTAAAGACAAGCAGAGGCGGGGCTGCCGCGTGCACACACCTGTGCAAGGGGAGTTGCAGTGAGGCTTGATTACGAGACACATCAGCATTGATCTGGCAGTTTGCACAAAGCTTGGGTTGTATCTGGTACATTGCATGGTTCTACTGATATGTACATAGAACCGCGCATGTAGGTACGCCTTTCCGGCGACTCCCCAAGCCTAAACGCCTGCAGCCCTTATGATACCCGTCCATAGATGCCCCATATCCCATCAAAGATTGTGTATACGCCTGTAGATTCCCTTCTCGGACGCCTCCGCCCAATGTATGACGGTGTGGTGCTCGGCCTTAAGATGCCGGGAACATGTTCTTCATCTCCTCATCTGTCACCACGATATCCTCAACAGGGTCCTGTCGGCGCTCGAGGTCATCGAAGTGGAAGTCGGCGTAGCTGGGCAGGAACATCTCTGTTGTATCGTTAGCGCTCGCCCCTCAACCATAGATCAACCCATCTCATGCGAGACCAAGATGACGTGCCGCAGGTAGTGTGGGCACATACCCTGATTCCAGTCAAAACCCTGGCTGGTCTTGATGCAGGTGATCAGCCTGGGGAACTCAGCATCTCCTACGTTCACAACTGTGTGCTCGGCTTTCGAGAATGATGCAGCTGCTCATTATCAGCCTTCCGTCTACCATGATGGCCTTATCGCTCTATCGATACGGTGACGATAAGATAAGAGCTCCGCGCGGCATCACACCAGACTGGAAGGAGACGACGTACACATGAGACTCGGCCTCCTCGTCTTGTTCGCTGACCGTGGGCTCGCAGCCTCGAAGCTACCGTATGAAGACTGCGGATAGCTCGACGAGCTGCTACCGACTGACATGGACTCGCTCGCGTGCTCGAGCTGCTTATTCTTGCGCTTGGGGATAGCAATAGAGGACGACATGTTTGCAATTTGATATAAGTAATGCTGGTAAACCCTTTCACGGGATTTCAGAGAGACTGAGGGTGTGTGGGTATCATGGAGAAGAAGAGAGTCGAGGCGCGAGGTTCAAGTCGCAGCCTCGAGGAGTCAGATGCGAGACATCCAATCGGGCGGCGCGACTGCCTGGCGATCGCCACGCTAGTCGACGTGCGTGTGACAGGCACGGAAGGGACCATGGTGCGATATGATGCTGTCTGTTATCGTGAGACGTTGTGATTATGCAAATCCTTCCAGGCGCCGAGGGAAGCCGCTGCCCGGAATCAAGGTGGTCGTGTCTACGATTATGCGACCATCACAGTATCTGTTGTGTTGGTGACACTCTGGGGCGACTGACGTAGCATGACCGGAACCTTGTTACTACCGCCGAGCTCAAGTCAACATCACATACGAGACAAAGAGCACTTGCACAATCAAAAATTCCATTACCTCGATACAAGACTGAATCCGATCATTGAATTATCCCATCACATCATACATATCGCTCGTATAACAAAAGAACACACAATCGGTCCTGCCGAAGCATAATTTCGACATTGACAATTCCGCCCGCTATCAAACCCCCAATCATGTAACAAGCGTACAGAGCGAGCGTGGAGAAAGATAAAGTAAAGCAGCGCTAGTGCGGAATTGCGACACTATCTGTCCGAAGCCCGCTGCCTCATCTTATGATAGTGCTGTCTGAGTCTCTTCATCGACTCTTGCAATCTACTGAAAGAGATCTGGTAGTGTCACCACCTCGGGGTATACCAACAAGACCAGTGCAAAACCCAAGAACTCCGCAGCGCCGTAGGAATAGAAGAATTAAGTACGTCGGAGAGAGCGTCAAACGGCGGTAACAACATAGCAAAAACCGGGGGTATCATAGTGTCTTCGTGAAAGCTCGCGTGACGGGACGAGACGAGTCTACCATCCCTTCTTTCGCGCGAACCGCCTGTTGAGGAGGACCAGCACCTTCGAAACGTTGAACTGGACGTACTCCAGATCCAGGTCCTCTTGGTTGTCCTTCTGCATCTCAAGCAGATCGTCCAGCTTCAAGTCCAGCTCCAAAAGACCGCGGTTACGGCCCTTGTAGTGTAACGATATGACAAATGTGCCCGGTAATGGACTTGTGAAGTTGAAGTAGATGTTCGCCCGCCGGTTCTCCGGGACATTGCTCTTCTGGATGACACCTTCCTTTTCCAGCTGTTGATGGGTGAATTTGTAAGGCCCCAGTACCTGATGTTTCTGCTGCTTCCTTGTCTTGCCCTCGGACTGGCTTCGCACGTTGTGCAGGTAGGACTTGTAAGTCTCCAACTGACCAACCAAGTAGTTGTTGTGGTCGCGTATCGTCCGATACACTTCCTCGAGCTTTCTTGTCTCATCGATCGTCTTTTCTTTCATCGAACCCAGATGTACGAGCTCCTGCTCAACCTCGTCTCTGAGCAGTGAGAATCCATCCTCTTTGTCGATGACGCCCAGGTCTTGCAGCTGACTCAATAGCTCCATACTGCGAATACCCTTCTTCACCATGACCGAGTCATTCTTGGTCGTTGCTGCGGCCTCGGCAATCCTATCAAGCCTCAATGGTCTCCGAGTGACCGAGGTACTTGGAGGCAGCGATCGAAGGATCAACACGAAAGTGCTCTTGGCTTCCATGAAAAAGATCTCCTCTTGCGTGATGTCGAGTGCTGCAGTAAGATCGTCAAGTGGCGTCTCCCACTTGCTAAACAACGGCAGATTGATAGCCCTGTTCTCTTTGCGTGGAAGTTGAGCCGGTGCTGGCCCAAGCTCTTGCAAGATCACACCAAGATGCGAGCTGTCGTCTCTTGCCTGAAGCAAGTCAGTAACCTTATCTTTGGCGTCATCCCTTCGCGCAAGCTTTGAGCTTACCAACTCCGTCGCATGCCTCTCCAGCAATTGATGCGTTGCATAGACTTCGTTGAGCGTGATGGAGAGTTCAAGATCTCTCTTCGACAATGCGACGTAGTTGTCCATCTCCAAGGTCTCATAGAAGTCCTGTACTTCGCACAGATCGAGGAGGAATTTGTTGATGCGATCCTTGTTTTGGTGGACGAAAGGCTGGAGCTTAGCCATGTACGGTTCCTTCGCATATGATGGCTTGTTGGCCAGGTTCTGCAGCATTTTCGCAATGTAGGTAAGCGTGCGCTTCGGGTTCTCAGCAGGCGTTGCGTCGATGAGCATGTAAGATCTTGGCGTGACGATGGCAGGGTTGATGAAACGCAGGAAGAAAAAGCCACCAATAAGTGTGCAGATAGTCTGGTCCTGCGCATCCGGGTATTTGCGTCGTGACAAACTGCGGATCTGCTTGCAGATCCAACGGATACCATATGGTGTCTCCTCAAGACCCTTGATGATAGTCGAGAGGAAGTTGTTCGCAATCTCCATGAGCATGTTCACGCGTGGCGCAATGATCTGTTGAACCTTCTCGTTCTCTGCAGCCTGCTCAGCTGTGACACCCTTTGGAAGGTGTGCTGGCAATTGCCCCTGCTCCTCAAGTTCGAAAACCATCTTCTCGTAGACCTTCAAGGGGTTGATTTCCAGATCGAGGTCCTTCAGCTCAATCAAGGAATTGATGCTGTCCTGCAGCACAACCTTCAGATAGCTCTGACCAGGTCCTCTTCGTGTATATGTAGTCATCATTCGAGACACTGGTGTGTTGGCACGCAGCAGCGAGCTGTAGTCTGGCGTATTGTCGAATTGGTACGTGAGCACGGACTGATTGCGAGGTTAGTCGGAGAAGATGACGGGCTGAATGTGCATCGTACCTGGAACATAGTCAAGAGCAAGTGCTCTTCACGGCTCTCGTATTGGTTTCCGTAGATTGTAAACATGACTGTCTGGAGCAGCGCGTCAATCTCGGCCATTGACACCAGTCGGCAGAGGTGGGCAATGTGTCGTGGTTCAGATTGGAGCAGGAACAGCAGATTGCCATATCTCTGTGTCTTCTCATCGTTGGGGAACGATCCTTCTTGCAGTTCGAGTCCGTCTTCGAGGTGGCTGGCGACTTCGTTTTGCTATCTCAAGGTCAGTGTCTGTACTACGCGCTCAGTGGAAGAATCATGCCTACCTCTTCCAAAGCCATACGGTTCTGGATAAGCAATGCTATCCGCGAGTCGAGGTAGCGAACGTCTTTCTCGAGTACAAAGTTCTTCTTCGACTGGGACGAGATCTTGGATTTTAGCTCCCGCAGTATCTTCTGGGCTGCCAGTTGTCAGTCAGCTTTCGAGCAGCCGTAGGAGCACAACGCACCTCTGGCTAGATCGTCTTCGATCTCAAGTTCCTTATCCTTGGCTGACATGGACAGGTACAGCGCCGTGACCGAGTACCGCTTCGACTGGCGCACTGACCGCGACCCATCGTGGGATGACATTGTGTTCTGGCGCGAGACCGGGACGAAGGAGGAAGTGGTGGATGAGGTCGAGGCCCGAGAGGGGGCATGCAGCATTGAGACAGCCATGTCGACGAGCTGCTAAGACGACGGGCGGCGAAAGGGTGCAGTAGGCGGTTGCACGAGTCGCTGGGCGTCGACGGGAAGGAAGTCGACACTCAGGCACGTGTGCGACTCTGTGCTGAGCGCAGTAACACCCAGCGCAGCGGTGCTCTGTTTGGGAGGCAGGCGGGCAGACAGGCGGGCAGACAGGCGGGCAGGGCTCGCTGTACGCGCAAAGGTGCCGCAGCGGAGATGTCCGTCCAGCGAGGCTGTCGAGGCGCTGTGGTGAGCGTCTGTGAGCGTCTGTCGCGATCGTGTGTGACAGGTGTCAGCGACAGCAGGCGTCGGACGTCGGGCGTCAGGCGTAAGGGTCCCGAGGCGTGGCGGCGAAGGGGTGCGGGCAGTGTCTGCGCCGGGCGCGCCGTCAAGATCAAGAGGAACGAGCAGCGAGCAACGAGGAGCAGAGAGCGTGCTGAGGAAGTCGCGACGGGCAGTGCGGGGACACACAGAACACCAGCGTGAGCGGCAGGTTGGACAAGGTCAGCAGCAGGCGGGCGGCGACATTCCAGAAGAGCGACGCGTCTCTGGGGCAAATGAGCGGGCGAGGAGGGGAGCACCTCAGGACGTGAAGCGCAGAGTGTACGAAAGTAGGGCACCAGTGATGGGCGGGCGGACAGGAGCAGCGTGTGTTTCAGCGCGTGGCCGGCTGCTAAGTGGGTCGGACTTGCTGCAGATGGGCCGCTGCAGGAGACGGCGGGAAGGGAAGTCGCAACTGCACCGAGCACTCCAACTCCGCGAGAATATCAGCCGTTTGCACCGATGCAGCCAACAGCGCGCGTAGAGATGGAGAATTGGCGATGCACAGGGGGGCCAGGGTGCCGGGGCAGGGTTCGCATGCATGCTGGTGAAACGGTCATCTGCTGTCTTTCCCCCTGTCCAGAGCGGGTCGCGCACTGGCAGTCTGGCTTAGTGGTTCCTGACTAGCACTGCTAGCAGACGTCAACGCCAGAGTGTGCCGAACTCCATCCATGGCGCTGCGCCGCTGCCTGTGCCTGCGCGAGGGGGTGGCCGTCGCTGTTGAACAGGCTGCAGCTGTGGCATCATTATTGTTGCATGCTGTGGCAAGTGGAATGCACTCGCGGGCCGCCCCTCAAGGCCTCTGCATGCAGGTCCCAGATCACTGCTCCTTCGGCCCCATTGCACCGTAGCTGCGAACGACCATCGCAAATCGCAATGTATCTTGATAACGTTTCATTTGATTCAATACCCGCTGCCCGTCTTGCAGCTGCACTACAGTGTCTTGTGGGCTACCCGACTGTCACTGTACAGTAGGTATTGAGCACTGCACCCGGTCCTATTCAAGAATCACGCCACTTCCTCTTCGATCCTTCACATGCAGCCATGCCTAGCTCGGCAACGCATTCTTCGTCTACCCGCGCTGAACGCACCGCGAGCCATGGATCCCAAATTCCCAATCCGCTCTCACTACATGGCCAAGCGAGCGCCAAGCCACGCAGACGTTCGTACGGGAAACCCTCCTTCCGAGTGCATCGAGTAACGCCTGGATACAAGCAAATCCGCTCATTGGATCGATAGAAATGACGCCATAAAGGCTGCTTTCGTAGCTCATAAAGTTTGACCAGGCCGTAAACACGGACGTGGACTGGTTCCTGACTCTCCGACATTGACTACGTCGTCTGTGCGTGACGATCGTTGCGCCCGTCCCCCAACTTGGCCAGGAATGCGTGCGGTGGGGCATGCCTGTGCGGTCAGCGCACAAGAACCGCGAGAACACTCATCAACCCAAAATAGCTGCGTGCATTAGCTTCTCTGTCAAAATCCTCAGGGACGAGGCGAAAAGCAGCATGGCCAACGAACACAACCTCTGTGCGGTAATAAGTTGGCTGCCGAGCACCGCTTTGCCTTTCTGCCAGGGTTGTCCAATGGGAAAATCACTCACATGAAAGCCGTGTACATCCACTCGCGGACAGTCATAATGGCCATGAACTCTGGCGTCGACGTGACCGTCCTCAGCCCCACGGCGCTGATAAGCGCGATTACGACGATGCGTCCAAGCAAGCTGGGGACGATTGAAAATGCCACAAACGGAAACAGCGGAAGCCACATGTTTGCATGCTGGTTCGTCCCCGCACTATGGTCAATACTTGCGTGCCGTTTTGATGAAAAATTCACTAGATCTGCCTGGCGCTCTAGGAAGCGGCTTTCCGCCTCATGAATGGGATTACGTTGCTTCATCCACGCGCGATACTTCTCAACGTCTGAAGGACGGGCAGACGGCAGCTGCTTGACTTCACTAAAGGCTGATAAAGCCTTGTCTGCTTTGGTCAGTGGCTTCTATCGAACGTGATTCTTGCCACACGGTGCTTGATGGGGCATACTGTCGGGCACTCACTGTATTGTTCCAGCTTCAGGAAGACCCGACCAAGTACATCAAGCCTTTGGCGGTGCAGGTCGTTTCCGAACTGGGTATCTCCTCGCCGGGAGGCAGGGTGGCGATGCCCTGTCTGAGCGCCTGGTGAGGCTTCGGCGATCTCTTGATCAAGCTGGCGCAGCTCCTCTTCCAGCTCGCTGATCTCGTCTTGTAGGTGGAGTAGGACACGATGGTTCAGTTGCTCGAACTTGCGATATGCTGGTACTACAGCGTCATCCTTTCTACCCTTCTTCAGTTCGCTTAGTTTGTGTGCCAGAAGCTCATATCCGATCATCGTGTCGTTGCCTGAGCCGCTTTTGCGGTGGGACGAATGCTGAGTAGTCATAGCCATGTGCTGGGCAGCAACAGCATGCGCAGCAACAGGAGATTGCAGAACATTCGGAGGCGCATGACTGGCTACCGGCGAGTGGTGCAGATAAGCAGCCCCAGTCTCCGGTGAATAGGCTATGGCCAACGGCTGTGGGAAAGAGACGTTTAGAGGCCATGCTGAAGCTTGGCTCGCCGTCGAACTGAAATTTGCTGGCGGCGCGCCTGAATACATTCGTGAATCGTTAGAAGGTACAGCTGACTGCATGTTCGGAGACATAACACCTGCATAAGGGATGGTGTGGTGCGGCTGAGGGCTCTGGTGCACGTGGCCAGATCTAGGGTGAGCTGCATTCATGGGGGGACAGCCCCAGTATGGGGCTGACGGAGGTGGGTATTGCGCGTGGTCGTCATCGTAGGTGCTTTCCTCATCACTGGAAACCTCGCTGTCCTCCGCAGGCTCGTCTCCGGGGCCATGAACAAAGCTGCTTGCATACAACGGCTTTCTGGAGGCATACTTATACTGGCCGTAGTACGACGTTCCATGGCTGTGCGATCGTCTCGTTGATGTTGGTGATGTCCTCGGGGTATCATGTCCACCTTCGCTTGCATCTGAAGACTTGTCATCGGCACGAGAATCCAATGACGAAATTACTGATGGGGAGGACGCTTGCAGGACGCTATGAGCGTCACCATGTGTATCTTGCCCGTGAGGATCCTCTTCCAGAAATTGAAACACTTCGGAGTGGGTAACTTCAGTATCAGCGACTGATGGTGCGGCGGAACGTTTGCTACGCTTCACTTTAGCCCCTTTAATTGATTTGTCTTTACGGCGCCGCTCGTCACGGTTAGACTTATCAGTGATGGTAGTGTTGCTTTCGCTCGCAGTGCTAGGCTGGGTCAGACCGGAGAATACCGAGGTTAGAGACGAGTTCGAGTGTTTGGCCAGGCTTCCGGCACCTCGTCCAAGAGAGCCTTGCTTTGGGCGAACTCGCATCCGGTTGGTATTGTCCTCAGAGTGACGGCGGCGCGTCGAGCCCGTTGTAGAGCTCCTGCTCCTACTGGCTGTATTTGCAAGTCCTTCATGGATCTGTCCCAGGTGCGGCATGTGTCCTACAGAATTATCTTCCCAGTGTGCACCTTCTTCCTCGTATATTGGCTCTGGCGCCGCGGATGTATGGCTCTTGGGTGCCTTTCTCAAGGTCCGTCTACTTGTCTTCGATATCTTTGAGCCTCCATCGTCCGTTCCTGCAGAGGAAGCCGCTGCTGAGTGCGGAGTGTCGTCGGCGCTTCTCACACGTGAAGGTCGGCGTCGCGCTGGGGGTGCAGTGCCCTCGAATGGGGCTTCGTAGTCCGCCTACAAGTTCGCCAAACATCGATCAGTATCCAGAGGGCACAACGGACTAGAAAGCCAAAGAGGAGGCGCAGATCATCACCCACCATGCCACGTTGAGCGTGCCGTATGCGTTGTCCGCCAGCGAATGACGCGCTTGCTTAAGTGGATCTGATGCTGTCGATGATGACTTAGGGCGTGCGCGCCGGCCGTAGCTGGTAGTAGAATATAGACGGTAGTGCAGTGTCCTTTTCTTGCATGCTGGAAGCGAAGAGCAGCAACCAACGTGCGACGTGAGCGGGCTGTGAAGGGCAAGGCAAGGAATACGATCGTGATGTTCGTCTTACATGTCACCGAATGGGCGTTGAGGTGAACACACAAGCTGCGAGGCAGGGCAAAGAAATTTGAGCGACGTGCAGCCCTCCAGCCAGTCAGCCAACGCAGCATGCATCAGCGTGCTTCGGGGCCCAAGCTTGTGTGGTGGTGGAGTTGCAGCTACGGGAGTGTGCGGCTTCGTCCAATCAGGCGCCGATGAAGGCCGTCAAGCGAATCTGGTCGCCTGCGCCTCGATAAGCTGCCCGGGAGCCGTATCCTGTGAGAATGCTCTTGTCGCTGGCGACGGCTTTACTTTGAAGTTTGAGCTGTCTGTTGCATCGGCGACCTCCGACATCCGTTCGTGGCACCTGACCCGTGCCTTCCACTTTTGGGGACCTAACCGCATCATGTAAGCGTGCAGATAGCAGCAGTGGGTACTCGACGGCTGCTTCATCAAGGTATCGCTGTTCTATATGGGCTCTTGACTTCGAAGACTCCGATGTACGTTTGCATTCTGTCTTGACCCAGTGCTCAACTGCTCATCCTCACTGCAGCGCCCCCACTACTGGAAGTGCTACCCCTCTACTGTCCCACTCAGCTGTCTTGCTCTTACATCCGGCATGGACTCTACCGTCAAATACCTGCTCTCGCTGGGTGCCATTAGGGACCGTGCCAAAATCGTCGGACAGGCCGCAAAGGACGGGAACCTCAATCACTTCGATATTAATGAGGGCAAGCTGGACGATGTTGCGGACTTCGTGACATCTGTCATCAAGGTCCGTTGAACATGACCGCATGTCTCACATGTCGCGCTCACCGATTGACTAGCGTGACTACGGCCCGGACAAGTTTCACACCATCCCACCACACGGACGCTGGCAGCATTTCGAGGTCGGCAATGTACCTAGGATTGCCGATCTACTCGAGGACTGGAAGAAGTTTGGCAGCGATGACAAGGAGCTCACGAGACGGCTTATTGACCTCTTCTTTGTATCGGTTCTCCTGGATGCCGGTGCTGGCGACCACTGGGAATACGTTGAGCCCGGCACAGAACGATCGTACGAGCGAAGTGAGGGTATCGCTGTGGCCAGTCTGTATATGTTCCTTGGAGGCGGATACACGGGCGAGGAAGGTAGCCTTCCGCTTGTAGATGGTACGGGCTATCGACTCCAGGTACTCGAGATCACCGCTGATACCGTCTTAGGCAAAGGATTGGCTCAACTGTCGACCAAGGCGCTCGCCAAAGGTTTACAAGTCACAGACAGCAACCCCATGTTAGGAGTTGAGTCCAGAGCCAATCTGCTTAGAGAGTTAGGTAAATCACTTCTCGCACACCCTGACATCTTTGGTGACACAGGCCGTCCAGGAAACGCCGTTGGTAAGTAAGCCAGGTGTGACTAGGGATCTCGCTCATCGGATTACAGATTACTTATTGAAGTCCGCTAGCGACTCCTCAACTCTCGATATCCTCAGTTTCTGGGACCTCCTGCAGACTCTGCTCATTCCGATCTGGCCACAAGATCGCACAACAATCAATGGCGCACCCATAGGCGATGCTTGGCCACTCAGTGCATTAGCAAAGCAAGGCGGCAGTTCGTTTGATCACAACAAAGTCGATCCTGGGCTCATACAGCCGTTCCACAAGCTGACACAGTGGCTTACTTACTCTCTGATGGTCCCATTCCAGCGCATCCTCAATGTCAAGTGGATCAACGCCGAATCACTGACAGCACTGCCCGAGTACCGTAACGGAGGCCTATTCGTGGACATGGGCGTGCTCTCACTCAAGGAAGCCACCCTCAATGCAGGCCTGAGGGCATCTGAAGGGTCCCTTCCTTCATTTGCGGCTGGCGACGATGTAATAGTCGAGTGGCGAGCTATGACGCTTGTGCTGATCGACAAACTGTATCCCATGATCTTGTCTCGAATGGATGGTGCACAGCTAAGTATGGCGCAGCTCCTTGAGGCTGGAACCTGGAAGTCCGGTAGAGAGACGGCTGCGAAGCTTCGACCAGCGACGAAGTCGAGTCCAATCATCATTCAGAGTGACGGCACTGTCTTTTGAATGTTGCCTCAGCAAGGCACCATTGCGATGAAAGTAATGCGCCAGCACAATTGCAGATGCACAGGTGTGCAGTCTACTTCTTTACGTTCGCACTGCAATGTATGTTCGCCTGATGTTCGTTCTGACTCTGCCATCTCCGTCCACCTTTCTGATTCATCTCTGCCCATGCACTTGACAGCCTGCACATTTCCATCTTGGTATCACGTACGGCAAGAATAGTCTGGCAGAGTTATTTCTGTGCGCGTTATTCTTCGTGGTTACTGCTGTACAATTGCCTTTCTCGTTTTACACCTGCACGCCGAGCCCGTTCGTTGCTTCCTTCTGCTACAGTCTTGGCCACTTCATCTTCTTCCTTCTCCACATACCTGTCCAGTGGACTAGCGGGGTATCGAAGACTCTCATTGTTTGGTACTGTTTATAGTATCGGCGGTTCGAGTTTGATCATGTTCGGTTAGAGACCAATTGCCGCCTCGGTCTTTATGAAATTCCTCACCGCTCGCTGAGCTTTGTGAATGGCCTCTCTACCGTGGCCGGCTCCAGAGGACTTTGTCATTTGCAGTCATGGGATTAGCGGGTGGCTCGTCCAATTCCATGCATGTCAACTTCACTCTCCTGCTTTCAGCGACCTTCTTGACCATGTCGAGCTTCTCCACAAATGATGAAGGATTGAGCACCACACTCCACGTGCGTATCGCGAGCGTATCGCGAGCGCAACATCTGTGAGGCGCCTAAGCCCGACTATAAACGATGTGAATACAATCTCGAAAGTAATGCAACTCAATAACTTTGGTCTGGAAAGCTGAGCGCAACGGAAGAGCTGAAGTGTTGCAGCCAGCTGAACATTAGCGCGGCTGTGCCTTTGGCCCTACCCAACAGGCAAGACTGTGTATAGAAAGCTCAGTCGCTGGCTAGCATACTTGTTCTCCGCCCCACAAGACGAGGAGAGAAAGCCGAGAGACCGACACGACTGGCATCGAACCTTAATCGTCGAAGCGGTACTCGGTCGAACGTCGTCTCTCGTGATGACAGATACAATGTTTCGCACATGCAACCATGTCAAAACTCTTCGAAGCTCACTGGTTATGCATGAACTCACAGAGGATTCGGCGTCTGGCGGTCTAGATATGCGAATCCTGTACTAATGGTACTCGTGTCTCGTGTCGATGCCATTTCTCGCGTAGTTGGTAGATACTTCCAGTCTTTCACACATTCGTCGATAATACTAGGTATGCAGTAATGAGCTGATCACAATTGGTAATAGTTGGGTTTTTATCATTCCATATCTGACAAGAATGAGATTCTCTTGAGACTAGGATTGGAAACATAAGATCAAACGAGCACGAGCAACAGCAATACATATGTATGTCCAACACCTCGATCCCATACAATGAGAGCTAGCAGACCGAGTGAAGCACGAATCACCTTCTTCAGATCGTACGCGAAAGAGCTGTTCGATAAACATATGTATTGCTGTTGCTCGTACTCATCTGACCATGGGTCTCTATACTCCCCACCAGGGTTAGGCGTTGCTTCATTACTTCCGTCTACGGCTGGGCCACACCAGATCTGGCAATCTCAAACTCCGCCATGTACCAATTTTGAATTGCCTTAGTGTCACCAGTGATGGCTACAGTATCGTATCTTTCTCTTGCCTCCTTTGCTGCTGTGCCGTTGTTAACCATCCTTCCGGCCCACTTGCCGTTCTTGCGAGCAGCAGCAATAATCTTGTCTACAGCCTGAACAAATTCTGGCTCATCGCCTCGTGCAGGAGTGTATCCAAGAAGTGATTGTGCGAGATCATTGGGACCAATGAAGATGAGGTCCACACCTGGCACTGCGGCGATGGCATCCACGTTCTCAACTCCTGCGCGTGTCTCGATCTGGATCATGGTGATAATCGTCTGGTCGGCTGATTTCATGTACTCAGGAGTTGTGAGACCGTGACCGATGGCTGGAAAAGCGGAGCCCTGGCCACGGACACCTTGTGGTGGAAACTTCGAAGAGGCGACTACCTGGGCGGCTTCTTCTGCGTTGTTGATTTGAGGGACCATGATACCGTGTGCTCCAGTGTCCAAAGCGCGCTTGAGAATATCATGTGCTGGTCCTCGAATTCGGATGACTGGGGATACGCCGAGAGCTGATATCGCAGCTACCGAGTTGTGCATAGCATCGTCACCGATGTGACCGTGTTCGCAGTCGATGATGATCCCATCAAGGCCTGTCAAAGCCACTATCTGTGCTTGGCGAACGGAGGGTATCGCGACAAAGGTCATCAACGGAAACTCCCCAGCCCTGATCTTGTTCAGCAGCCTCAGCCGAGGATTTTGAATACTCGTTGTCTGTGCGGTAGGGTAGCCCATGGTGTCTTGCAGTCGGTGACCGTAGAGTCTGATTCTCGAGAGGGATCGCAGGAAAAGGGGGGACTGATAATTGCGCAAAGTGGATGGTATCAAAGGTACTGTCAGATGAGAAGAAATTGATGAGACTGCAGATAATACACATAGCCTTTGGACCTTACGTCCACCTAAGTAGTTCAGCAGCGCCTGGCTGCTCTTCCATCGCGTCAATTCCACTGACCCTCGCGACCTGCAGGTTCTGAGGAGCACCTGGCTCCACATGGGATGCCGACGATGTCGGATGGTAGGTGTTGCCCCACAGGGAGGACGGGGGAGGAGCTCCTCCCAATACATAGCTCGCTAGCTTCCTGCAAGGGCCACGAGTCATGCACACTGTACCCCAGATTTCGTCCTCACGTGTGATAAGCCTCCGAAAACTAGCGTCCGATAGTTCGCGACTTGATATCAGCTGAGGTGCTCCTCTCAGTCTTATCTCAAGTCTGTGAACACGCATGCTATGGTAGACTCGCTACGAATCATGACAGTTGGTTATAAGGTACTGATCATTCGTTGCCAGCATCATTGTGAGCTGTACCTATCAATCTCTTTGGTTCCTCCTGATCATTGAGTTACACTACAATGGCGTCCGAATTGAAAAAGTTGGAGCTCGTTGGGACTGTTGGTACTGATGTCGAGCTCGGCACTGTCGACAACGAGCGCGACGAGGGTATGCCAGAATCTCTCCGCAACCTCAGCAGGGAGGAACTTGCGGCTCTCAACAAGAAGCTAGTCCGCAAGATCGACCTCATCATCCTCCCAATCATTGGCATCCTCTACATCCTCAATTACATCGACCGTCAGAACTTGGCAGCGGCGAAGTTGCAAGGCATCATGGAGGATCTCAACATGAACACTCAACAGTTCGCAACGGCGATCTCGATCCTGTTCGTCGGCTACCTTCCGTTACAGATCCCGTCAAACCTCTTGATCGCGAGGATACCTCGACCTGGCCTTTACATCTGCGCGGCCGTAATCATTTGGGGTACCATCTCTGCCACAACGGCTGCGGTGAAAACATATGGTCAACTTTTGGCTGTACGCGCCATCTTAGGCGCGGCGGAAGCCGTGTAAGTTATCCTTAGAGACACCTGAATAATGATGCTGATTTCTTGTTCCTTAGATTCTTTCCGGGAGCCATTTTTTACTTGTCGGCGTGGTATAACAAGACCGAGCTCGGAAAGCGCATCGCTGCGTTGTACATTGCGCAACAATTCGGTAACGCCTTTGGTGGCCTCTTCGCTGCTGGTGTATTCCGCCTTGACGGAAAGCATGGTATCCGTGCATGGCAATGGCTTTGTATGTCTTCGGTTGTGTTCCGTTGATGTTATCGACAGTTGCTAATACACACACCTGTAGTCATCATAGAAGGCTCTGCCACGGTCGGAATTGGTGCAGTATGTGCTTTCCTGATGCCCGAGTTTCCGCACAACAGCAAGATTCTCTCTCCGATCCAGCGTGATCTTGCTGTATGGCGTATGGAGTCGGAGTCCGGTGCAGCAGAGGGCAAGACGGAGAATGAAACACTGAAAGGCTTCAAGATGGCCATCACGGATCCTAAGCTCCTGCTCCTTATCTTCTGCAACCTTCTATCCCAAGCGCAGGGCTCCATCGCCAATTATTTTCCTACTCTTGTCGCATCGCTCGGATACAAGGGCACTACCAGTCTATTGCTCACGGCTCCTCCATACATCCTTGCGGGCATCGTGTACTACTGGCTCATGTGGTACTCTGACCGCAAGAACACAGCATACCCGATCATTATTGCATGCATCTCGCTTGCATGTGGCATGTACGTCATCCCAATGGCGACACTGAACGTCGGTGCGAGGTACTTTTCGATGATGATCCTCCCATTCGCCTCCGTTGGACCTCAACTTGTCTTATACAAGACGATCAACTTACATTTGGCACGACCGACAGCGAAGCGTGCAGCAGCATCGGCTCTTGTGAATGCCATCGGTGGCACGTCCAACATCTGGGCTTCCTACCTCTACTATGCACCGCCGCAATTCTATGCGGCTTTTGGTACGTTGATGGGCTGCGCATTCACTTTCGCCGCTACCATCACCTTCTACGGATGGCTTGTCCGCCGTGAGAACAAGCGTCTAGATTCGGGTGACCCAGACGAGATTGCGAAGGTCATTCGTGGTGGTGTGACTGAGGAGATGGTCCGGCTCAACTGGCGATATGAAATGTACTGATGGAGTATATATCCTTTTTACTACAGCAATATGGCAATGTTTCGTATCAGTACAAGGGTGAGCGAGTGGGGGGCTCTTATGTGGCAGAAACAGTCGGCTGTTGGGCCTGCCTCAGTGTTTTGAAAGAAAGCCAGAACTTCCCTGTGCATCGCCTGCGACCAGATATAATTTCCGCAAATTGTAATACAATTTTGTATTACAGCCGACATTTCAGCAATGTGGGCGGGTGGCTTCGGTAAATTTGTCCAATATCGCAATGAAGGCGTTCTTCGAGCGATATCAGTAGTGTCTTCCGCAGGACCGCAGGAAAAACACCCTCTCTGTCGGGTTGGTAGGCTATGTGTCAGGAAAACCAAGTGTAGAAAGCCGTCGCTACGAAGTTCGATTACCGATCGGGCCGATATCGCTAGGCGTCACCACTTCCACTCCTTCCCTCAAGCTATCGCCATGACACACACATAGATGGGATGCCTGCAAATGATCCATGCAATGTGGGCCCTGATACGCAAATGACCAATTATCGCAATACGAATAAGCGGTGCCTTGAAATGCCCAAGATAAGCTCTTAGGGTGCCATCAGCTGGCATCGGCCTATTGAGCGGGAGATAAGCGCGACTACCTCGGATTGCGGGGAAGGATGCACCGCCTTCTTTCGTACTGCTTGATGCCGGTTTGACATGATGCATCCTCTGCCATTGACCTGACTCGACTCACAATCACCATCAATATGACATCTGTCACTGTGGCACCCGCACTTCCAGAACGACGACCTTCCTTCCAGCCATTCCAATGCCAGATCTGTCAGAGCCGCTTCACTCGACATGAGAATCTGAAGCGTCATGCTGCTCTTCACACACGTTCCCAAGACGAGACCTCGCTGACCTGCGAGTTCTGCGCCGCAACCTTCTCAAGGTCAGATCTTCGACATCGACATGTCAAGAGGAAGCATCCGGAACACCAGGCCGATCGACCCAGAAAGCGACAAATGCTGCAGAAAGACAGGAATTCGTCCACCTCACCTCCTCGAGTCCAGAACGAACTACTCTTTGCAACAACCGAAGAGCGGGACGAATTCGATGTTGACAGAGTCTGGCAGACTGCCATGCAATACGAACTGCAACAGCCACATATCGATCAGCACAACCCAGGCAGCAATGCTTCGTCAGGCAATGGGTCAGCACCATTATTAACAACAATCACGCAACCCGCAAATATCGACATTGCCCTGCAAGGACCAGTAGGATTCGGATCAGATCCACTCATAGAAGTTGTGCGAACGCAACCACCGCAACGTGATACGGACACCAGCAATTTCGGCCTGCACAGCCAAGACAGCCCTGCCAGATGGTTTTCCGCTGAATCACCTCAAGTGCGGGAGGATTGGAATGTCTCAAAAACACAAATCACTCGAGGGACTGAATTGTTCTTCAACCATCTCTCGCCCTTCTTACCTTTCATCCATCAACCGACATTTGATGCATACCACACAGATAAGAGACTGCTCCTTGGTATGCTGTGTCTTGGGTATCAGTACGGTGAAGATCCGGACTATGGGGAGCAGGCTGGTTCGGGTGTGAGCTTGTCGATTCAGTGTTTCCATCAAGCCCGTGCGCTCCTCAAGACTGACAATGAAGACGAGCAATTGAGTACCTCCTACAGTACATTCGGTGTCCAGGCATGCTTGCTAATACAATTGTATACTATGATGTATCTTTGTGGAAGCGCATCGGCGTTTGGCCTCCAAACGCATTCCAAGATCATCTCTCTGGCGCGAGCAGGTGGTCTGATGCAGCCTCTAACGACTGAGGCAACAGCGACTGCGGATCTAGATTCGCTTTGGCATCATTTCATAAAGTCTGAAGCGCACAAACGAACTTGTTTTGCTGTACACCAAATTGACGCACTATGGTATCAGGTGCTCTCTGTTCCGCGATCACTATCACATCTAGAGATAAAACACGACCTACCATGCCCAGAAGACCACTGGACTGCAGCAACATCCGGAGAGTGGGCACATAGACAGCTGCTTATGCGTCAGGCTGGCTCTGCAGCGCAGTACCCAGAAGTCGTCCGACGGTTTCTATCGAGCAATGCGGATCTTTACACATTGCCACCGTTCGATCCATATGGCACGGTCAACATTACCCAGTTTTTGATCTCAAGCGCTCGAGAAATTTCAGGGTGGTCGACGATAACTGGAATCCTCAGTATCGAAAGAGTCGAGCCGCTCCGATCCTCTCTCGTGGCTCTGGAACCCTTCGCCCGGCCACATGGAGGCAACTCAGATCCAGCCTCGGCTTCTCTTGGCGAAATTGCATGGGAGACTGCAATGATTGAACTGCAAATGTGGTCGCCAACACATACTGGCGGCATCATTGAGAGCAGCATGGATGCGGTGCTATATCAATTGACTGAACATGCACCATCGTGCGAGTTCTTGTGCGAATCGCGGATTGCAAATTTGGTACAGCCACACGTCGACTGGTTCCTGCGATATCTGGATGCGACAGTGATGCCTGAGACGGAGGCACCATGGGTTGTTCTGTATGCATACAAAGCTTTCATGATCGCGTGGCAATTAGTTCGCGACGGGATTATAGGATCAATGCAGGTCATTGGTATCCAAGACGGTGATACGCGGGCTGCTTTGATATGGGCGAGAAAGGTCTTTGGGCGGCGTCAGCGGTGGCAGCTGGGCAAGATTGTCATGAAGTGCATAGATCGGCTCGACATCGGGACATCACCGGGTCACGAAGTCGTATAGTTTAGCTATGCCATGACGAAGGTCGCTAGACCCGTCTACTAAAGGCTCCATCGTAACATTTGGGCTCAGCCACCATCACCTCACACCCACTCTTCCTATCTTGCCGTCGTCTCTGGTCTGCTGTTTCCTGCCCCTACCAACACCTGTATAGACGCTCTGTTGGTATCAATCGCTCATCGCACAGCGTCACATCTTTTATAAGATACGTAATTACTGCAGCTCTCGCCGATACAGTTTCACCACCAAGTCAGGGAAGAAGAGGATGTATGATCGTGCTTGCTTGATTCAAGATCTGTACTCTATCTATTGCTCCTATTTCCCTTCAAGTCACTCTCGTACAGAGCAGTGAGTTTGATAAATCTATATGCCAAGCGCCTCAAATACGGTCTACTAAGCGTGCTCCGCCATGAACCTCCTCGATATTATTGTTTTCGTACTCAGCGGCTTATTGTTTACGCCTGTGCAATACACTCAATCTCGATGACGGTTCCATCACCAGGAGGCAGTGCCTGAAGGCAAGATCGAGAGGGCATAGGCTGAGGCAGGAAGTCGATGTACACCTCGTTCATGGCAGCGAAGTCTTTCATGTCTGCGAGGTAGACGTTGTACTTGACAACCTGTTCAAGTGACGAACCAGAAAGCTCGAGAACTTCCTTCAGGTTTTGCAAAACTCTTCTCTGAATCCTATGTTAGTACATCTGAGATACCGAAGAGCCTGCTAAGCTTAGACTTACTGTGGCTTGCTTGATCTCTCCTGTGGCTGTTTGCCCGGCGCAGAAGACGAGACCCGGTACTTTTGTGGCAGGACAATTGTGAGGCTTCGTGGGGAACTTCTCGCTGGAGATGAGCTGGCGTGACATGGCTGCTACTCGACAAGGTAGATTTGAATGCTAAGGTGACGGCTTCAGCAAGATTTGACGTAAGGCAGTATGGCGAAGGTGTTGTGAGATATGCATGTCTGCCTACTGAGCCATCTTTAAACTACGAGGTCAACAGAGATCGCCTCGTTTCGGAGCGATTGCATCTTGCTCAATGCTGGAGGTGGAGACGAGGAGCTCACAGGCGCATCAAGATAACGCTAGTCAGCCGCACTAGCGCAAGCCCCACACACTAAGGAGGAGCTCCTCTCTCGACAATCACTCTATCGCCTTAACTCCACTGGCCACGTCCGTAGCTTGAACACAAGTACGGGAGGAGCATGAAAGCGAAGATAGATAGGCGAAGATGCGGGACGCGGGAAAACGTGCGGCTCAATTGCCACGGTGCATGGAGCCCGTAGCTCAGAGTCCAAGGACCGGAGGCGAGCACAGTGCGCCATTATGCCTAATTGTGGCCAATTCACCTGATTTGTGGAGGAGCTCGATGAACCAAGGCTTACTCTCCAAGCAGATCTCGCCCCGATCTCACACCACGCTGTACGCCAGTGGATATAAGGACTGGGCCTCCTTTCGTTCAAATCAGACTGATCATTAGCTTACGCTACAGTGCACCATCATCTCTTTATTCCTCATCAACTCTCCTTCATGATGGCACCTGCTGCTAAATTCAACCCTCCTGCAGCCGATCTGCCCGGAAAGCCTTTTGTGCCAGAATGGATCCCTCCACCTGTCACACAGCAGAAGGAAGACTTCGCCGAGCTGACTTCCATTGACCTGTCTCTTATGGACTCTGATGATCCAACAGTCGTTGATGATCTGGTGCAGCAAGTGAAGCGAGCTATTCGCGAAGATGGCTTCCTGTTCCTCGAGAACTATGGCATTTCGCTAGAGCAATTGCACCGACAGTTCGCTCTCGCTCAATACCTGTACCAAAATATTAGTGAAGAGGATAGAGAACGTCTTCTGTTCAACCCCGAGACTGGTGTGTGGTCTGGGTACAAGCACCCTTATGGTTTCAAGGTATGACAAAATGTATAGGGAGCCTCCGCGACCAGATATTGACAAGTGATCCAGCGCTATCGCGGACCTGCGGACGGCATCGAACAATTCAACTGGTACAAACCTGACTGGCAGGATATTAACCGCATCCCCAAGTGCCTCCATCCTTTCATGGACGAGATCGAAGAATTCTGCAATTACCTCACCAAGTCCGTAAACCGTCGCCTCCTCACACTCTTCTCTCGTGTCCTCGAGCTGCCCGACGACTACCTATGGGATAATGTTCAGTCTCACGATGGCCCGACCGGCGAGGGATACTTCCGCCACGCACTCTTCCGCCCCGTACAAAAGCAGACACAGGAAGCATCGAAGGGGCTACGTATGCACGGACACACAGACTTCGGTCTTACAACACTTTTGTTCTCCGTCCCAATCTCATGCCTACAGATCTGGGGCAAAGACGAAAAATGGTACTACGTACCATACAAGCCCGGCGCACTGGTCATCAACATTGGCGATACACTAGAAATTGTATCAGGGGGGCACTTCAAAGCAACAAGACACAGAGTCTTCAAGCCTCCAATCGATCAGCTTGATCAGGAGCGCCTTTCTCTTGTGCTTTTCAACAGCTCTCTTGGTGACATGCGCATGACACCTGCACAAGGTAGGCCAACCTCTGATATACTCTATGCCAGATTGCTGACAGTGATAATAGAATCACCACTCATTCAGCGCGAGGGTTGTGTTGAAGATCAGGGTATCTACAAGGAGTTCAAGAAGCGGACACTACAGGGCGAAATTGTGCCTACCAACCGACAGTGGCGCGAGATCCAGATTGCTACCGCCACGGATCCCACAGATACTGTGCACAACCGTGTTGGCGTGCATCAGGTCATCATCGATGGGAAGCTCATGCATCAGCGAGAGTACATGGGCGTCAAGGTCGTATTACCAGTTTAGCGTGTAGTGTTCGCATTGTAGTATTGTACATAGCTATGCTCGAATAATTCGTAGTGGTCCGATTCCTACTTATGTGCCGCACTGCTCTCAAATACTGGCTTTGGCGCTCCAGATGCTGATTGAAACAAGACGAAGTTAAAGAGCTGACCATCAAAGTGCAACTACCGTGTACATCGGTAGTCATTCGGGGGCAACGTCGATGATATAAGCATTTCGAGCCCGAAAATCTGCAAAACGATATGGGGAGAGCCCTTTGAGGAGTCCAGAAAATGCATTGAGCAGCCGTTCGAAACGTGAGATTCTTTCGTGACCGCGGTGGCGAGTCGCTCGGTCCCTTTCGGGACGTGATGTTGTACCACGCCTGGGTCATCCTCGACCAGCTTTAGCATTTTAATGGCCTGTGTGTGGCTAGTGTTACTCTCGTCATCTGATAGCTAGTGGTCGTCTCGGTCATCTCTGCTTGCTTCTTGCTGAGATCGAGCTCATACCCAATCTCCAGCGGCAGGCTCGAGCTGTATTGAGCATCTTACGGAGCTCTCGTCCGCGAAGCGAACCACCAATGCTTGCTATCGCCTGCGAATACCACCCGGAGCTGGCTTGAAGTTGCAGCGCCATGCTAGTAGCGAGCAGCCACTTGGGAGAACTCAGCACCGAGAGAAAATCTGAAGACTGTGTGGGATCCGCGAAGGAACGGAGGATGGACCGCGACCGCAGCTGAGCCGCGATATGGCTCCATCCACAGTTCTGGGTAGAACTACCAAGAACAGCAAGTGAATGCTCAGGGCTAGCATTCATCTGTAACAGTAAGTGCATCGAGTCAAGATCGGATAGCGCTGCATAGTCGGCAGAGATGGGCAGGCGTGAAGGAGCCAGCACGTGCAGTCGCGTTCGCGCTAGCGTCGAGACCAGCCGCCAGCTCGCAAACGCGTCATATCTCCACCCCCGCCTTATCTCCCAATGGCCGCAGATGTGTCCATGGAGAATGGCGCATCCGTGAGCCCCGCGCCTAATGCCGAAGACAAGCCTGCGACGCCGAATGTCCTCGAGGTCGTGTTTGGCTCTCTGCTGATCAAGCCATGGTACCCGTCCTTCTACTCGGAAGAGCTTGTCGGCCGTAAGGTGGAGCGCCTCTACGTGTGCCAATGGTGCTTCAAGTACACCAAGGAGCTTCCGGGCTTCATCAAGCATCTTGTATGCCCCTCACACACCCGACCGTCACGCGAAGGGCTGACCACCTCCCAGAGAGCCTGTCCATTGCGCAGCAGCGAGCCTCCAGGCAACCACGTCTACACGTCCAATGGCTATTCACTCTACGAGATCGATGGCGAGAAGAACAAGCTCTACGCGCAGAACCTCTGTCTTTTTGCCAAGCTCTTCCTCGACACAAAGTCTGTTTTCTACGATGTCACGACCTTCTTCTACTACCTGCTCGTCGCGCACAATCCCGCGCCAGGCATACCGAACACGCATCTTGATGTCGACGCGCCGATGGCCCAGAATCAGGTCGTGGGCTTCTTCAGCAAGGAGAAGATGAGCTGGGATAACAATAATCTAGCGTGCATCCTGGTGTTTCCGCCGTGGCAGAAACAGGGCCTGGGGCAAATACTGATGGGTGCGAGTTATGAGATGAGCAAGCGGGAAGGGAGGATGGGTGGGCCTGAGAAGCGTAGAACCGCCGCCACTCTGAGGTTGTAGCTTGTTTGCTAACATGTCGCAGCTCTCTCTGACCTTGGTCGCCTAGCCTACGTGCACTACTGGTCGCAAGCTCTTGCGCGGACCATACTGTCCTGTCCATCGAAGAAGATGTTGACCGTTCAGGATCTCGGGCAGAAGACCTTCATCGTACCAGACGACATCATAGCAACATTGCAAGCCATGGATGTGCTCGAGCATAAGAAGAGAGGGGGTGCGGAAGCGGTGATTAACAAGGCAAAGATCAGAGCCTGGGTAGAAAAGCACAAGGTGAACCTGTCAAGTCCCGTCGATTCGGAGGCTTTTGTCTTACGCGACAGGAGCAGAAGTGAGAGCGAAGAGTAGATGGCATGAGTGTGAGACATACTAGGTTCAGGCGTTCAGGCGAGATACCCCAAGTGCCCGTATCACACGATAAGACCTTATGCTAAGTCGTGCACAGTAGACATGTGTGATCGCGTAGGACTTCTGGCACAGTGAAGCATCTTGTTTGGAACTGAAACTCGAGACTGGTATATCTAAACATGAACAAACTCCAAACGCCAGAAGCGCGCGTCTGCTTCAATAATGCGCGTCATCAAGGCATCCCCTCGTTCACATCGCACTATTCAACCAGCACCATAATACTCGACTCGACCCCAGCATCGGTATTCTACGCAGCCACTCGCTGAGCATTGCGACCAGCCCTTGTAGGCGCGCGGACGGCACCAGGCCTGTTCAATGTGTACTTGGCAAACGACCTCGCCAAAGCCTTCTTCGCGCTAACCTTTTGCGAGCCGACGAATGAATCGACGGTAACGGCAATGGCGCGGTCAATATCCTGTGATGAGCAGTAGTCTGACAGACGCATCTTGCAGAACGCTTCTGCGATACGGAGGATAGCTTCCAGATGACGGACCTGAGCATGTTAGCATCTGCGTGTCTGAGTATGTAGGATAGTCTAGGAATACTCACGGTGATAGGGTACGCGCCAGTCGCCATCGATTCACGGCGCATGTCGGCAAAGAGACGAGCGACCTTGTCCTGGTCGATCTGGTAGAGCTTGGGCCTGCACTTCTCGCGAGCGTAGAGGATGTACTTCCTCAGCAACTCTTGAGGAATCTCGCTCTCCTTGCGTGCTGTCTCCATATCATCTACTTCCATCCCTTCGCCATTCTCACCGTCCTGTGTGGCTTTGGCCTTGTCTGAGTAGCCGTAGGCAGAGTTGACGAGGGGATGGGCTCGGCCGTGGGAGTTGACGACGAATTTGGCGAGACGCTCATCTTCCTTGGGATCGACTGTGTCGCGGACAACGCAAAGAATATCGAAACGCGACAGAATGGGCTCGGTCAGCTCAACATTCTGCGAGAAAGGTATGGTGGAGTTGTAGCGACCGCCAATAGGATTGGCGGCTGCGACAATAGCGCAACGAGCCTGGAGTGTTGTGACAATACCAGCCTTGGAGATAGAGATGGTCTGTTGTTCCATGGCTTCGTGGATAGACGTTCGGTCTTGGTCGTTCATCTTGTCAAACTCGTCGATGAGGCAAGTTCCCTTGTCAGCAAGCACTAAGGCACCTCCTTCCAAGGTCCATTCGCTGGTCATAGGATCGCGACGAACAGAAGCCGTCAAACCGACAGCAGAGGCTCCCTGACCAGTAGCGAACACGGCGCGGTGAGCAGTCTTCTCGACGTACTTCAATACCTGTGATTTGGCGGTACCTGGGTCTCCGAGAAGGAGAACATTTATGTCACCACGGATGGAGTGACGCCCAGCAGCCTCTTTGCTGACACCACCAAATAGCGACAACGCAACCGCAGTCTTGATGTCAGTGTGACCGTAAATGCTAGGTGCAATGGAGTCGATGATCTTGTCCACGATCTTAGGGTCCTTAGCTAGTCGTCGAATCTCGCGCTCGTCCTCATCGGTGAGTCGGAAGCCAGCCAGCTGGTCGTGGGACTTTACGACGTAGTTTGCCTCCAAGATTGTCGCAAAGACAGGAAAGCCGTTCTTGTTGTTCAGGGCAGCATCGTAGTTGTTGCGATAGATACCAGTGACCTCGATCTCCTCTCCAGGCTTTGCTGAGTCAATCAGATCCCAGAGAAGGATGACCTCGCGGTGACGGGGCAGACGACCGGCAGGAACAGTGCCTGGCGATTCCTGTAATGTGAGCTTCTGGTAATTGCGATATACTGTGCGCTCCGAGTTGACTGTGAAGGGACCACGCGACTGGCAGCTCTGGCAGAAGGAGATCTTGACTTCGACGTTCGAATCTTGGTGGAAAGGACCAAGCGTAGTGCCGCACTTAGTGCAGTCGAATTTGACGTACTTTAGTTGGGGAAAGACGCCACTACGGCGAGTGACGACACCACTGACACGGACCAAACTGTTCAGGTGGGACTGACGAAGCTGGCGCAGGGTGTACTGGACAGGTACGTCTGTGATGCGCACGTGGATCTCGTTGTGGATGCGCTCGTAGTCAGGGTAGTGTAGAAGTACAACTTCCATCGAGACCTGGTCAAAGATCTTAAGCATTTCGGTCGGTGTATTCGCCAGCCAGTATGCCAATGTAGCCTTGGACTCGGCCAGATGATCGAACGATACCTCCAGCGACTCGGCGTTAACCTCACCAAGGGTTCGAATGCGTGTACCGTAGACCGATGTTCCGTTCTCGTCTGTGTATTCAGTCAAGAACGACTTGAACTCGCGGGCAATAGTACGGGCGACTTGGGGTTGGGCTACCCAATCCGTCAAGTTGTTGGCTTTTACATCAGTCAGAGCTTCCAGGGTGAGCTCCTCGTTCATGATATCGTCGCCCATATCCATGTCTTCCTGGTCTTCGTCGTAGCGATGTCTCCGTACACGGCGGCGGCCCTGGCCCATGAGATCAGCCAGACCATCTTGATCGTCATCATCCGGCAAGAAAGCAGCTGGCATGCGACGCCTGGCCTCCCTGTCACGAGCGTTGAGGCGTCTTTCAAGCTCTCGCCTCTGATCAAGTGTAAGTTCGTCATATTCGCCTTCATCGTCGATACCGTCGCCCTCGTATGCGTCATTCTCGCGCCTGGTGTAGTCGTTTTCGAAGTCGTCTGCGAACAGATCAATACCCTCGGCTTCCTCGGCTTCCTCGTCCAGGTCATCAACATCGCGGATGATATCGTCGTCGTCAAGCAAGTCTGCGTCATCGTCTTGGGGTAGCATGGGCGGTGAGGAGGCCATGGCTGCTGGTCATCAGACGTGCTCCTCCCTTTATGATTGTCTCACTTACGACTCGACGGAGGCAGAGCTCCTGGTGATGAGAGGCCATCATCACGAGCACGTTTATTGTTGCTCCTGCTGGGACCTGCCCCGCGGTTTGCAGACGACATGTTGGAGCGCAGAGGTGAACTGAGGCATGTCAATAGCTGACCAGACGGTGAGGAGGGGCAGGGGCTCGGTCGCTCCTGCCGTATGTGCTACCAAAGGTGTTTACATACCTCATTTCGAGTCAATGCACATCTACTTTGTACAAGGATGTACGGGCGCAGAATGGGGATGTGAGTAGGTGGGTATGTATAATGTAGGGTGTGATTGAGGAAGTCACGTAGGTGTCGCGTAAATTCGCGACTTCCTCTCCGTAACGAAAGCAACGCGCGCGTCTCCACTGTGCTAACCAGATTGAGGCTTAATTGATTCTCGAGCTCCAGCATCTCGACCAAAGTAACACCAACACGAAGTTGACCTCTATTTTGGAAACCTCGCATCCGCAAAGTATAAGGCTTTGCAACCACGAATATCATACTGTGCGCATCGAGAACCCCACGTCTCGACGATGGCAGACTTACAATCGACTACTGCGTCCGTAAAGCCGCGGACTAGCAGCATGTCGCAGATGTCTGAGAGCTCTCAAACCGCAGCGGAGTGAGTCCAACCTCGATGGATGTACAAACCGGTACCTAACATCTTGACTGCAGATTCATCAATGAGCAGCTCAACATGGAGGCAGAAGCACGCGAGGCTCTTCCCTACGTCAGCAGCCTATACCTGTCGCACGAACCATAGCTGACGATCGACAGCAATTCGACACGTGCACACGAGACCTCGGTCCTCTCCGTCAGAGCCTATACGCATGCCTCACATGCAGTCCACCTCCGGCCAGTGCCGCCCAAGTCCACACCCCAGCAGGCGTCTGCTACTCATGCTCCATATCTTGTCACGGCGAACACACCCTTGTCGAGCTGTTCAACAAACGCGACTTTGTCTGCGACTGCGGCACGACACGCATGCCCGAGAACTCACCCTGCACTTTGCGCATCAACTCAAAGACCGGGCAGAAGGGCGACGTCACTGGCGAGACGCCCGCGAAGGGCAACAGCTACAACCAAAACTTCAAGAACAGATTTTGCGGCTGCGGCGAGGACTATGATGCGCACCAAGAGAAGGGTACTATGTTCCAATGCCTTGGTCTAGGGACTACTGAAGAGGGCGGCTGTGGCGAAGACTGGTGGCATCCAGAGTGCTTGGTTGGCTTCACACGCGAGGAGTACGCGAAGTTGATCGAAAAACCAGAAACGAAAGATCCAAATGGTTCAGCCGCAGACGGTGAGCTCGATCGAGAGGCCAGGAAGGAGAATTCGAATACCACAGATACACCTGTACTTGACGCAGCGGCCCTTGAGCAGAATGGTGCTGATGGGAACGATGTTGTGGCTGAAGCTGAGGACGTCGAAGATGAAGACCCGCCATTGCCTCCGGGCTTCCCATCTGAGGACGACTTCGATCATTTCCTCTGCTACAAGTGTATCGAGGCCAACCCCTGGATCAAGTCATACGCGGGTTCCCCTGGCTTCCTGCCGCCAGTCTACACCGAGAAGGAACTCAATGCGGCACAGGCAACACAAATATCAGCCGAGACTGTCACCAATGGTGATTCCAAGAAACGGAAAGCCTGTGACGACCATGTCGAGACCGACGCATCACTTCCTGTGCCGGCTCCAGCCAAGCGCAAGAAGTCAGAAGATCCCAATGGTGCGCTTTCAAGCATTCCAGAAGACACCGCCACCGTCATCTCAACGCTGGCCATCACACCGAAGAAGGAAGACATGGCAATCTGCAAAGTAGCGTCTCTACCTCCACCTTCCACAATAGCCCTCACGAAACCCTTTTCCCTCTTTCTCAAGCCAGCCTTCCGTGATCACCTGTGCCACTGTGCAGAGCACTTCCTTGTTCTAAAGCCACACCAGCAACTCTTGGAAGAAGAAGACACATATGAGCCGCCCATCTCCGAAGACGGCGAGGAAGGCGCGCAGTCCGTTGGTACCGGCTCGATTCTGAACCGCGGTGAAGCAGCTTTCAACAATATGGATCGCGTTCGCGCTATCCAAGGCGCGATGGCATACGCGCAGCTGAAAGACAAGGTGAGCGCTTTCTTGAAACCCTTTGCCGAGAGTGGCCGGGCGGTAGGAGCAGAGGACGTCAAAGCGTATTTTGAGAAGTTGCGAGGTGATGCACAGGGCATTCAGGAAGCTGCTGTTGGCGCTAAAGATAGTAGACAAGATGGAGAAGGTGATGGTGGTGCGAATGGCAGCAATAGGAAGGAGCAGAGTGGGTACTGAGCGCGCTTTTCAAAGGGCGTTGAGGTGGGATTGATACCGGGCCTGGACATGAGGTGATGATAGATGACTAATTCATATAATATCGAACAATCGAGCAGAACTGTACTTCGATTCGTTGAGCATCTCGTTGCCATTTCCATAGGGCATTTCAGAGTGTCTTACCGCAATCATAAGCCATAGATGGGAGCGGAATCACCTTCAAGCCTGTCTCACTTCTGTCTAGTTCCAATACAGTCTTTTAAGTCACGTTGTTTGCTCGCGATCTAGCAGTCTTATCACCACACCCTTAAAAGCCTACCAATACTCCACACAGGTATATCATACACTATTACAGTCTCTACCAAACCCTGTGCCTTTCCTCAGAGATCATTTTATAATGCACAACTTTTTCGGCGATGACAACAATCCTCAGGGCTGCTCTACTACGCAAGGTCTTTTTGGCCCACACCAACCTACCTTCGGTCAGACTCACAGCCAACCCTCTCGAGGCGATCTATTCGGTAGTGGCCAGCCTTCTCAACCCAATCTGTTTGGAGGTCGATCTGGCCCCGGCTGTATTTTTGGAAGCAATGGCGGACCAACTGCCCAACCACAAACAAGACTCTTTGGCAGTAGCTAACCTGCCAAGAGCGGCAGCCTACTTGGTTGCAGTTTATTCGGCAGTACTCAATCCTCCGGGGTCAGCCTTTTTAGTGGCCCCGGTGGACAAACTTCCCAGCCCAGTCTCTTCGGTGGTAGTCAACCTTCTGGAAGTGGTCCTTTCGATGAATCTCAACCCGCTCCGAGCCTCTCCGGCCCACCTGCTCAAGGCAGCGATTCCCGGTGCCGAATTCCTCCAACAGCACCCCATGTTGATTCACTGTCTCCTTGTGGCTGAAGTTGATCGATCGCGTAACCAGCTCCGGGCAGAAAAATATCGTTCAGCGTATCTTGAGCAAAAGTTACGGGCTGGGCAAGGTCCAAGTCAGTAGCCTTGATGAAGTGGCGTCAGAAAGGGTGAAGAAGTATGATAAAAGAACGACAACCCTAGGTGAGAAATGCATACACTGATTATGTAAGCTTGTAGGACCAAGGTCGTAGCACATATGCGCCTCTCATGTCGTGGAGAAAGCTGGATATGTGAAAACACCTAGTTACAGTCTCCGAAAGCTGTCGACTTACAGGTCTCATGCAAACAATCGCTGAAGACCTCCCATTTTCAGAGCTTGTGTCCGGTCTTTTCCACGATATGAGAGGGCGGATCTTCATTCTACGTAGCGAATTAGTATGCTTCACGGATTCTGCCACAATAGCCTCCTCGCTCTCGTTCCCAATAACAGTGAGATCTGTAACCCCTAATTTTCGATTATCGGTACCGTGTTGCATGTGCTTCAGGTACTTCAACACCACCCTTCTGCACTGTGAAGCCTACAATGTCGGAAAATTTGGTGAAGTCCTGATGCCGATGATGTTGATGATGTTGATGATAAAGCGAACAACCTCGGAAGTGGCGAATTTCCGCGCTCGCAACTTCTTTGACGCTAATTTGTCAGCACTGGACCTGCTGTACATAAAAGCCACGATGCAGCATCGGCAGCACTCGGCACGATTCCGAAATCGAAACTGAATCCATTGTGGCGTTCAGACAGAGCCTTAGCAGAATGACAAACTTCAACATAAACATCGTGTCAGACACAATCTGCCGTACGTTCCCTGGGGCAAATTTGCACAAAAACTGCAAAAATTGACAGCCCTTAGCATGGTGTTATGTTGGCAAGAAGCGCCTCGAGAAGGGCATTACAGCATACAAGCAGAAGTACCCAGATTCTGACGATACATTCTCGACACAATGGTACCCTTTTTACTTGAATCCTGATGCTGGCAAGAGCCTCGACAAGCAGGAGATGTACATCAAGAAGTTTGGCCAGGAGCGCACAGCAACCATCAACCAGATGCTTGCCAAAGTTGGACAGGACGAGGGCATCAACTTCAAGTTTGGCGGCAAGACTGGAAACACGCGCGACTCACACCGCCTTGTGCAGCTCGGCAAGACCAAGGGGTCAAAGATGCAGACTCGTGTTGTTGAGGAGCTGTTCGCTGCATATTTCGAGAATGAGAAGGACATTACAACGCAGGAAATCCTGATTGAGTCTGGCGTGAAGGCGGGACTTGAAGAGGAGGAAATCAAGGACTGGCTGGACAGCGGGAAGGGCGGTGCTGAAGTTGACAAGGAGGTGCAGGACGCGCGCGAGCAGAACATCAGCGGCGTGCCAAATTTTATAATCAATGATCGCTTTGAGATTGGCGGTGCTCAGGAGCCAGCTGCTTTTGTGCAGCTGTTCGAGCGTTTGAAGAAGTCGGAAGGCAGCCATTAGGTGTTTACGAGTTGTGACAGAGGTCTGATCGCGCGCACGGGACCGGCTCGTTTGCGAGCGCCGAATGTGTGACCAAATCTGCATTCATTATACCAAAGCTACGAATACATATCAAGAGCCAGCAATTGTCGGAGCTCTTCACTCCTACTCCACAGATAATCTGCAACCCAATATAAAATGACTACACGTATATGCAGGCTTACTCCTAGTGTTTCTGGTTGTCGTTCATACAGGGCCACGCCAGCTCGTCTTTGGTCAACCTGTGGCGAAATAAGCTTCGCCTCCGCTTCTTCTAGACGTCCGGAAGGGTCCTTGTGATCGTTCCAGACTCTGTATTTTCCGTCTTCGTTAGGGCACTCTCCTTAGATTTGAGCGCAGTGCCTTTGTTTCTCCAGTTGACATCACCGGGGCATTCTACATAGGGCTGGCTCTTTCCTTCAAGGGTCTCGTCTCTGAAGGGGTCATGAAACTCTTCCGTCTATTCTTGTATGCCTTCTTGGTGTTCTTCTTATCACGCTCATTCTTGATCTTAAACTTTAGTGAAGATGATCGTGTGTCAATCTTTCATGCTGTTGAGCCTTGTAGGCATGTAAACAAATCAGTGTAGTAAAGTAGTAGATAACAACTTGCCGAGTGCTTGTGATCAGTAACAAAAAGCGAAAATTATTAGTAAGTGTGTTTTTGACGGTCGTGAACGAGGTCTTCGCAGGAATGCCAGTTGCTGTCAAAGTGGAGATGTCGCAGAGAACTATCCTTATGTAAACAGCCTAACTAGGGGTACAAGTATAGTTTTTATTTTGCCGCTTTTCAGCTGTGACAAAAAAATTTACGAGATCATGCATCCCTTTCTATCCCATGGTGGAGTACTTAATGCCCTTGCTGATTCGTTGAATCATACAGTCCGAGTGTCACTATTTCAAAGAGCAAAGCGCATGTTCGGCAGAGTGTCGTCGACGTGCACATCTCAGATATTTGCTGTACCTGTGGGCGCAGCTGTGCAGTCTCTAAAGATATTGAGGAAGTGAAAACGTGCTCTCGATCAATTGTGGTTTACTCCAATCGTCTAAGAAACCTGCTAGGCTTTATGGAGCGTCATCGAAATGCACATCTCAGATAGTCGCTGTACCTATAAAGCTGTGTAGTCGTCAAATATCCAACAGAGTAGAAATATGCTCTCGGTCAACAGTGACTTACTCTGATAATTTCGGCATCCTGCCAGGATTCTACGAGCGTACCTTCACCGAATATACATATTGCCCTACCAAATAGTGCCACCCGTAGTAAGTTTGAAGCAGAAAGATATTCGCAACCTAGCGCTCTGCTATGCCGCGCCAACAACGTCAAAGACATGCACAACCTGATTACACTTAACGCTCAACTCAATCAATGTGTATGGAGGAAATTTATGGTTGTGTATCCTTCTAATGCCCGAAGTTATGACCAATAGCCAGGAGTTGTCCGATTTACACGAGTCTGTCTCTGTTTCAGGATGAGGAGCAACTATTCCATGGAACCGCCATACCTAGAATACCGAATAGATTACAACAAAGATGTTTCAGTCTTCCCATCACAAAAACTTCCATGAGCCAGACTTTACACCCTTGTCCTGAAGAATACATCGAGATGTCTGATATTGAGCTTATATCGCACATTGTTTGAGCACTTTCTTGTGGTATAAGTAGCCCATTAGGTAACTTAGTCTTCCGTTAGTCTGAGGCAGTCAAAACTCGACTCTGTACAGCTGTACCGGCAGGTGCATTCTTCTTGCCACCTCCTATTTCCTTCCATAACCTCCCTACCCATCTCTCCTTTACACACTTCAGCACAACATACGCCAAGAATCGGTACACTATCGCGCAGATTCCTAGCGCCATAATGTATATCCCTGGATCTTTGTCTAGTTTATACAACTCTAAGACCTGTTGTCCAGTGGTGATGGGGCACTGTCCGTTGATCTTTTGCCAGTCTTCGCAAGTGAACTGCAGATCGCGGAGTGTGTAAGGCGCCATGTTACCAATTGCCCATTTGACTGGGGAGAGGTGGTTGAACGCTTGCAGGAACGATGGGATATTGAGCGAGATGACGCCACCTGTCAAATAAGTTAGCGATTGATCATGCTATAGGGACGGCAAGGGAATTGTAACTTACCCATGACCTGCGCAACGCTCAAGAACACGCTCATAATGTTGACGCTGAAGCCTGTATGCATGAACAGCGTGTTGAAAGCGATACCCAGACTCTCACCGCAGCTGGTGATGCAAAACGCATTGAAGGTGATCACGAAGTACGTGGTAGCGTCGCGCTCGAGACCAACAGCCAAGACTGCAAGGACTGCAAATACAAAGCAAGAAATTATTTCAAAAGGCGTGGTGATTGAGATATAGGTCAAGAAGAAGGCCTCAACGCCATAGATGCGGTCGTCATAGTCGCGATAGAAGACGTCTCGCTCGACAGGGTAGGTGGCGATGTTGTTCAGCATACCAACAAAGTATAGCGGGGCAATCTCGATGAGGAAACCCATTCGGTTCTGGATAGAGAAGTAGTCGTTTTTGAGCGGGGCGAAGAAGAGTGCCAAAACAATGCCAAGACCAACAACCTGCATGACGCGTGCAATGATTAGGTCTGGCATGCGGAAGAAGTTCTTCGTAGCGCGACGAATGAGAATTGGGTATGCCGCTGCAAAGCTTGCAGGTTCGCGAGCCAGACTACCCAGCTCAGCTGGCGTCGCGATTGAGCCAATTCTTGTAGTAGGGACGAGGTCAGGATGCCACGCTTCGACCAGTTTGCGGACCTTCTCCCTACTGGCTTCCTCGCGTTCTAAGTGCTGTAGATCGACAGTGATCAAATCGAGAGCGAAGTCTGCGGGATTCACGTGAAGAGGGCAGTCGTAGCCCTGGGCAGCAAAATGTGGGAGCATCTGGGAAGCTGGTCCCGCAAAGACGGGGTGGCCTCCACGAGCGAGGAGCATGATGTTGCCGAATTGGTCGAATAGATCTGTGCGGGGCTGGTGGATCGTGACAATGAGCGTTCGGCCTTCATGAGCAAGACTCAGGAGAACGTCCATGATGGATAGTGCAGTAAATGCGTCGAGCCCTGAAAGAGGTTCGTCGAGAAGAAGAATCCGTGGTTCCGTGAGGATCTGGACGGCAATAGTCACTCTGCGTTTTTCGCCACCACTGATACCTTTGACAAGATCATTGCCAATCAGGTTGTCTGCGCAATCTTTCAGACCCATTTTGAGGATGGTTTCTTCGGCCTTTTGTGTCTTCTGCTGCTTGGACATCCATTTCGGAAGGCGAAGACCCGCAGCATAGCAAAGAGTTTCGCGAACGGTCAGGGAAGCCAGGAGAGCATCATCGTCCTGGGGCACGAAGGAGCAGATCGAATGAACGACATCTTCGGATGGCGCGAGACCATTGAATGTCATTGTACCTGACGTCTTGTACCTTGTCGAGAAGTCGTCTTTCAGTCTACCAGACATGCTGTTCAGTAGTGATGTCTTTCCAGACCCTGACGGGCCCATAATGACGTTCAAAGACCCTGGCCGGAACTCTGCAGTGAGTGGGTTGAGGATCGTCTTGGTTGTCTGTGATCGTAGAGTGCGTTTTTCGACATCGAGACCGAATGTTTCAAGACGGATGTCAATCATTCGCACTTCACTGGGGGTGTGCTCGCTCATCTTCTCTTTGCCAGCAGATGCATCCATATTAGAGGGTCGTGCTCGAGCCATGGCGATCTCGGCTTTCCAGTATCTTAAGAGGACGGCTGCTCCTGCGTAAAATGCGAAGATATATCCAGTCAAAGCGAGAATTGGACGCCATACCCAGTCATTAGGGAAGCCGAGTGAATCCATGATGAAGTCGCCAGTGTACTCCTTACATGCCTCATCAGTTGAACCACCTACAGGGCAATCGTAGAAGCTGCCTGTGAACTCATTTGCGCACAGAGCCCCGAAAGCGTAGAACTACGGGACATTCAGCATTGATTTTGACAATTTAGACTGACGTTGCAGGTGTGCACGATCAGACCCACTGAGTATTACTTACCACATAAGCAGTCCACTTGGTCCATCTTACATAGATCGGTATGGTATTTGACTGAATGAAATACCCGCAGGCCATCGATTGCAAGGTGTATGCAAGATTTGCCACAAGACTGGCTCCTGCAAAATTCCTCGAGACGGCTACACAGACCGTGGCGAAGCACACAGCGATATAGTGTTGTAACAAAATGACGCTGAAGAACGTAAGAAACTGTCCAACATCGGCGCGAAAGCCAACCATGAAGTAGTAGATAACCGAGAAGAAAAGAGGCACGGGGAGATCTTCAATGAAGAAGCGTGCAAATCGTCTGGAGATCAAGAAGGCCGGAATGCTGACAACACCCTGACGTGCTTCTTCGTCAAAAAGCTGAATGTCATCCGTAAGACGATATGTCTCGAAGAGCAGGATAAGGTAGCCTTGGAGCGCAGCGGCGTTGTACAACGCGCCTTGTCGAGAACGGATGCCAGATAAGGATCCATCGACATGTAAGAAGATCCATCCCGTGATGATCGCCATACTGATGGCTTCCAAGAGACTACCGAACATGCCCATTGGATCTCGTATGGTCACAACCCAGGTTCTTGATGTGAGCACTCTGATCTGCTGAAGCATGCTGGAATGTCGTGGTGCCAATGATCTGGGGTTTCGCTCGACTCGAGCTGCAACGACATGCTGCTGCTGCTTCTCGCTGACTGTCACATCACAGTGCTGTCTCCAGGCTGCTTTGATGCGCTGTACCCTTTCTTCAGCAACAGCTTCGGCTTCTTTACTCCTGTTGTCGACACTGACCACATCAATGAGGTACTCTGCCGGGTTTGTAAATGGTGGCATCTCGTGGCCAAGTTTTGCGAAATAGTCAAGGCAGTCTTTTGCGCTGCCAGCATACGCAGGGCTGCCGCGGGTGAGCAGGATGACATTGTCGAAGAGACTCCAGATTTCAGACCGTGGCTGATGGATTGTCACGATAATCGTGCGTCCTTGTCGCGCCAAGTTCTGCAGCGTCTTGATGACTTGGTAAGCACTCGTCGAATCGAGGCCGGTAGTTGGCTCATCTAGCCACAGCACACTTGGGTTTGAAAGAAGCTGCACCCCAATACTTGTCCGTCTTTTCTCGCCACCACTGCAGCCTTTGTGCGCGTGATTCCCTATTCGCGTCTCCGCCGCCTCCTTCAGACTCAACTCTGCGATGACTTCTTCTACCAATTGCTTTCTTTCAGCCTGCGTGACGGAAGCCGGAAGGCGTAGTTGAGCAGCATATGTCAACGTCTCTCGAACGGTCAATGTCGGTAGCAGAATGTCTTGTTGTATTACATATGCACTTTTGATACTCGAAATATCCTCGGTACCATTAAACAAAGTGCATCCGGAGGTCGCTTTCATGCGACCGCTCATGCTGTTCAGTAGGGTTGTTTTGCTACTGCCACTGCCACCCAGTATGGCTGTGATGGTACCCGACCGAATGTCCGTAGAGACATCGTCGAGGATGTTCTTCACGTCCCTCTGGCCTGTCGACGCCTTGTTCTTCGAGAATAGTTTTGCGAACGCGTTGGACGAAACATCAACGGATATCGAAAGGTGGCTGAGTCGAACCGAGACGGGAAGAACGTCCCGCAAGGAGATGGTGTTGTTGGCGTGCGCTGTATGGGACTGAATTGTGTGAATTGACCTGGTATGTGGCGGCTTGTGTTCGTTGATCTCCAGTTCTTTCACAGCGTCTTGCTCGTGGTTCCGGTACCCCAGGTCTGCTTTGCCCTTGTTTGTCGACTCCATAACGTTCAAAATCAAGGTAGCGTGTTGAGATTCTGTGCATCATAGCCGAGAAGGAACTGAGCTTGTGGGTGCTGTGGTGTGGGCGCGCGATGGATAGTATGGGCATTGCTACTTCCCACGGCACTAGTAATTTGTGCGCGTGTCTCTTATTGGCCAGAGCCTCCGAAGCGGAGAGTGGGCAGTCTATAGGATACGAATACAAAGTCTAGAGCCTATCATCTCACGGCACGCGATTGATGCTGGCGTCGCTTGCCAACCGAAGGGGCCACTACGCCTCATCTGGCCAACCATCATTTTTACGAGGAAGGTCGAGAGCCATAACACCACTCAATTCACAAGCTTGTCAATGAGACGGACATCGATCAGCCACCTAGGCTGCACGGTCAGCGCTTGCAAGTCTCTGGTTGCTTGTGCGGGGGCGGCCAGGCGACTGTGATCAAGACCAAACTCCGGGCCGCCGTTACACTTTCAACGGCCTATGCTGTGCAACGTGGAATTACTTCTGGCAGCAGGATCTGTGGGGGTCGCTGCCTGTCGCCTTTGCAGCACGAAAATCTGGGGGCGGTCGCACGGCAGCGACGCGCAGAGCACAGGCCCGCGAGTTGTACCCCTTCTGTTCTATTCCACCTCTGAATGCCTCTCGTTCCTGCAGCTGTCAAGGTATTCGCAGATCTCTATGCTTGCTTATGGCATAGGCCAGGGGCCGACATCCGGCTCAATCCCCTAAACGATTCAGTCGTGACGATACAAGCCAGCGCCGACTAAGCATTTCAGCCATACACAGCGGAGGCTACATGCATGCACATCTTGAACCCTTTCCTGTGAACAGATCGTGCAGCTCCGGGTCCTGATACCGGGCGGATAGATCCTGAACATCACCACAGACCCTTGAATTAGATCCTACTAGTCTGCGCATTTGCATCTGAAATGATCAATTTGCAGAAACAAGGCCCAAGCAAGTTCTAGTAATGGCAACTCGGCATGTGCCTCGGTGTGTGTGTGTGGCTTGCGGCCCTCATAGCCAGCCACTCAGTGCTGTGCAACACCCTACAGGGCGAGATCTACTTGTAATGTCTCATCTAGGCGAAGGTAGCACATGAGGCTTATCGCAACACCGTTCAAGCCTTGACCTAGCCATTATTCGAGGTTACACGGCTTTAGATGTAAGATTGGAATGTTTCGTGCATTCACCATCTACACCGAACAGGGAACAGGCGGCCTCGATCCAAAGCTTCCCACACACCCATATATCGCAATTCAACAACCGATGACCTGTCAACCATGGCCGCTTACGCAGCTGTCAGCTGCAGGTCCGCAGGCAGTCTAGTTCGCCCAATGCACAGCCCTACGTCTTCACACTGGCGACCACAAAACCGTTCTATTAACAAGGAATCACGACACAATGGTGTCCTCGTGGGCAGCGCATTAGCTTTGCTGACATTAGTGAGTGCAGAGCTAGCGGTGAATTCACCGTTGGTGCACTCTGATCTCGCATTATGTTCTGCATCACCTACTTCCACTGCGAGTCTATGCAGGCACGATCGAACGGGGCTACTTCGTACCAGAAGCGTCGGTAGCTGGAAATATTGGCGGATCCGAATATCCTAAATTGTTTGAGCACTCAGCTTATCCTACAGACCACTCCTTTCAGAGAGACGAAGTACCATTAAATGAACCGCGACGGTATGTCATGTGGCATGTGTGGCTGTAGGGTGATGACGATCAAGGCCACCTCCACAAACGGTGTGCGCATTCGAGGCTGACTGCTGCTGCCTTAGACTATTGCTTACGGAATAATCCGGAACATATGACGATCGTAGGGGAGGATGTGCGATCTAGAGTCGAGAGTTCGGACGTCGGATATGGGATTAAGTTATACGTTCCGGCGACAGGTATGCCTCCGGATGGGAATGTGGGGAGTCTGAGAGTGTCTAGAGCCAGAACCCCTCCAACGGCAGTTGTTGCACTCCTGGTGTTTCGAGCCTCAGATGAGCATTACATGAGAACGAGACTCCATGATGTTACTCCCGGGTCATATCGGTAAACTGTAAGGTGTCGTCCTTTGCACCGCGCAATTCCGACGTACCTTGTACTTCTAGCCTGAACATTTGTTCCCAACTTTGGAACGCATCGCCCAAGCTCCCGAGCCGCGTGGGGGCATGACAGTGACGACACTGACGATAAAAGGGCCGACACAATATACGCTAATTCCAAGATATATTTGCGCAACGCCGAAGCCATTGCGTAGATGTCGGTTTCTTTGGAAGGTGTCCCGAAGTGCAATGCACGCGCCCGAGAAAGACCAAGGAACACGCTCTGTACATCAGTCAGCTCTGTAAATTAGCTGCCAGCAATCAGCCCCAAGCTGTAGATACAGATCCCACGCAGAGCACGCAAGCCGGACTACGAAAGCTGAACCCAGACGTCGATCTTACAAGGCAGCATCGCATTCAGAGCTCCTGACGAACTGCGCCATGAATCAGACGTCGCAGCGGACAAGTGCTCGCCCGGCGGCTAAATGCATGATCGAGTACCTGTTGCCCTCCTAATATGATTCCAATGATACCCCAGACTCTCTGATCGCACAACATCGCTAGCAAAACGTCCTTGCGGCTGTCGAGGCCTAGGATTGGAGGATAATTTGAGCCAAAACGGCTCATTGAGACGAGGGCTTTGAACACAGCGCCGCGCAGCATACTAACTCCTCACCCTGACACCTCGCTCGTTTGATCAATCATCGATCCACAAGGTGCTAGGATTCGAAGCTGAGGAGTGAAAATTAGTTGCATCTTCAGCTGCGCAGCTACCTGTTGTGAAACACAAATGTACCAACCAACATGCTTGATATCTCTAGCTACAGATAATGCTTGCTACGGGATTCGCCATGCCATGTGTGCGAATGTGCCTGGCCAAATGCAATGTGTTCGTGCAAATCAAAGATACAAATCATAGAAGCAAATTTCAAATGCCGTGTGCGTGAAAGAAACCGCCGCAGAACCATACCAAAGCAATGCGCTATCCAAATCGAGAACCCACTCGTCCATCCAGAACTCCACACGATTCACCGCCCGTGTAGTAAGCGACGTTGTGCCGAGTAATTGCAAACCGCGACGCAATCATGCTTCAAAGGATGCGACCCACCGTCTCAGAACAGCATGCCGGAATGAAGAACATACTCCGTGTTCGATACGCCTTTTTCCTCCGTGGAAGTAATCGTGATAATGCAATAATGGAGAAGCGAAGTGAGAAGGATAAATGTGGCGTGTAAGCCCGTCTTACGTAGCAAGGAAGTCCCATCCTTTTTGGTGAATAATCTTTTCCCAGTCCCATGACTCCGGGTCGCCAGCGTCCATGAGCTTCCAGATGTCATCGACGACTTCTTTGGCGAATCCAATATTACCGAGTCCTGTACAGGCGATCAGACCCGAGAAGGCTCGGTCAATTTCGATGCGCTGCTCTTCTTCGAATGCTGCGCAGCCAATGAGGAACAGCGGCAGAAGAACGTTGCTCTGAATCCAACCCTCTGCAGGCAGCTCGTTGATGTATCGAATGCCATCGTCCACGGCACTCTTGATGTATGAATGTGGATGCGAACTCTTTGTTGTGCGATAGAGATAGACCCACGTGGCCTGGCGATAGAGCATTGAGATAGTATATCGCGGGGTTTCAGGTGTTTGCGGGCAGACCCACCCACGCAAGCCTGTGTCGATTGCATGTGCAGCGAGCAACGCTTCGTAGTCCATCGTTGGTTCGAGGTTGCCGTCAATGCGCGACCGCAAGCGCCGTCTTAGGTTGCTTATCTTGGAGATGAACCCGAATAGACCGTCGGACACACCAATAAGACCAGCAGTCTCAGGGTTGATCTTGAACGGCAGATTGAAGTCGTCCATTATGGGCATATCGGCGCCGTCCATAGAGGTGATCTGACTTGCAATCCAGTGGTAGTAGAAGAACTCGTCGAAGAGCGACTGGAACTCGGGATTGGCAGACTTTTGACTCATCGCAATCTGTTTCGCTGCGACCATGTGCATTCTGTACTCGCCAGACGTGTTGCCATCGCAGATCGAATGAAGAAGATGCAGGAGTATCTGAGCAACGTTAGAGTCTTTGTAGACCATCACTCCACCCTCGCCGGCTTTCTGGCGCTCAAGATCGTGCTTCAAGAGCTGCAGCGCCTTTCCACGATGGAATGCCTGACGATCTTCGTAATCTTGCGATGGGTTGATTGAATACATGTGCGAGGCAGATAAGCACAGAACCGAGTGCATCAAGCCTTCATGCTCGAGCGCCATCGGTAATAAGATCTTGGTGAAGGGGTTTGTTGCTTTGTCGCCATGTAAGGTGAGGACTGCGCTTGCTCGGTTGGCAAAATGTTGCAAGAGCGAACGGTCGAGATCGTTCTCGACGCCTTCCATCAAAGGTGGAAGATCGAACTTCATGTCGTCGCTTTGCTTCCGTGCTGTACAACGGTCAGCTTGGGCCTTCGAAAGTGCTCACAAGTACACACCTTCGGCTGCTTTCTGCTTGCCACTCTTCCATATCTCAAGTGGTTTGTAGCCCTCGCAGTGTATGTTGTTCTTTTGACACGATAGACCTATAGGGCATTAGGACGAAACCGAGGAATTAGACAAATATGCTTACAAAAGGGTCTAGTCTCGTCACACTTCTTCTTTCGTTTTCGACATGTCGTGCAACCAGTTTTCGAACGCGCCTTTGCCTGTTTTGAAAGAGTTGTGGGTGAGCGGGGCGGATGAATCCGGGGTCGGCCACGAGCACGACGTATCCGTACAGGCTCTGTTGGGGAGATAGGAGGATCGTCAGTCTCTTCCTTGACATCTGCTAGTTCGAGCTCTGCCTCCTCAACTTTGGGTACGATATCATCAGGACTTGTGCGTGAGTCCCGTCGGCCGTCTGATTGTGAGTCGGAAGCAGAGAAGACATACGAATCGAAGTTGGGTGTTGTGAGAGGTGAGTCGCTGGCGGAGGACATGGAGGGCGGGGGAGATGAGCTGGTGCTCATACGTGCATGGGCGCCTGACGGCGAAGGGGCCAAGGAGTTAATTGAGATCATTCGGTCTGATTGATGCAAGTTCGAGTGCTATTGCCGGCGAGCAGGCAACATTGGAAGCACGATTCGTCTGTTTGCGTCGTGTGTACCCGTAACTAGGAGCAAGCTTGTCCACACCAAGGTTGAAGTCTGTGTAGCTGAGTGTACGACTTTGCAACGCCCAGAGGCTTTGTACTACTCCCGCGAGATATGGCTTGCTTCTAAGCCAGTGGTGGAACAGGACGGCCAGTATATTGTCGAGAATATAATGTTATTGTTGCGAGATAGCTCACGCGGTTCGGGTTTGGAGCTGCGAGTAATTGGGCGGTCTGTTGCTCGAGAGCGGGGGACTGCGTCTAGCGAGTCGCGGGCGCGGAACAACAACCAATGGGCCGTGGTGCAGCGAAGCGAAACTGCGTCGTCGGAAGACAAGCTGAACCCGATGGTAGCCTTGGAGTAGAATGGCTGATGAGTTGATGGATCTCTTATGTGGTGAATCTCAAATGCTCGTGACAGTGGCAGGCGTGAGGAGGAGGTGGGCTGCGAGAAGTGCAAGCAGCGTTTCGACGATGATCGCCTGGATGGCAGGTAATACGGCTTTATCAACTAGTATTCAGGTATTCGAATCCTGGGCGAAGAGTGGGCGAGAAAGGTAAGCCGGCGGACGTTCAAGGATAGGTTGCACGACACGGGAGAGGAGAGGTTATCGTAGGTAAGTCAAAAGTAGCGTCGCTGCAACGACGATAAATTCGCCTCTAAGACACGATGATGGACGACCCTGGAAGTAGTGGTTCCACTTTGACCAGCGCACCGGGCCGCTGGCTACTTAAAGCAGGGAGCAGGCCGAAGCTTGCAAGAGGACTAGGCGCACTGTGCACGCAAGGAACTGTGTTGACGTTTTCTCAGAAAGATCAGGAGCTGCATATGGCTTCACAAAGAATAGACGGCGTGAGCGCTAGCTGAGTGACACAGAATGTCAACCGCGTGGAGACGTAACGTGCTGGCCAAACTGCGCGGCCCTTGTTTCGACAGACATGGTTCGCTTTTCATCGGCCGCAGCTCGTCCTTGCTCCCGCGCCAGCTTTGAGATGCCGTTGGTCAGACACACCCTGGGCGGAAAGCTGACGATCCAAGATGAACGGCGACGGGAAATGCGAGGAAACGCCGCAAAACCTCTCTGCTGGCCTGTCCTACTATCTGATTAGCCCGCGAACAACAGTCAAGTGGGTGGGATCCCTGGAAGTGACAATTAATGCCGATAGCCTAACGCTAAATACACTATGGCCAGGCATACAGAGTGTTAGTGGGACACGATCTTCTTGAGGTCCTGACGACTTTGAGGCGCTACTAGCTGATACCGGTAATCAGCCCCACAGCGAGAGATGCCTTTAGCATTACTCCTTCAGGTCGAATCAATGTGTGACCTGACGACGACCTCATTTCCGCGGCCAGGATCCGGTCAAATGACGGTCGGTCCAGATGCTCCTTGCTCTTGACAGTTGACAACAGGCACGCTCGAAGCGGCGTGAACAGAATAGAAGGCTAAGACCGTAGAGCCGGCTGAGTTGGACGATTGAGCTTTCAGCCACATCACAAGGATGGCAAGGGCTCGCAGATCTCTCACGTTTGGAACTAGCCCTGGCAGGTCCAGCGGAGCAACGGCCAGCCAAAAGCTGCTGAAGAGGTCCTCTCCCCGCACGCTGGAGGTGCTCGCTTACGCTCGTCAGCAGAAGCAATAAATGTTATTCGCAGTGGCCTTTACTGGCCCAGGCGAAGAACCGAGGACGTCAGTTCTGCAACGCAAGAATTCTTGCATTTGCATATCAATCTCATCTCTGTCGATCGTACTCTTTATGTAATACTCTCCATCGGATTCGGCTTCTCAAATTTGGTAGCGGACGGAAACGCGGACGGACTGCCAAACTTAAAAGAGCACACCCCCGAAGTTGGCTTCAAAGGGCTCCCGCACTGATCTCCTTGGCTGTGGGTTCGTGATCGACGTTAAACGCCAAATAGCAAGCCCAAGTGCCTCATAGCTAGTAGGAACATCGGATACGGCCTTGCCAAGAAATGTCTGTGTGACTCTGTTGACTCCTTGCGCGGAGAAGGCCAGGCATCTCACTACAGACGAGGGTAAATTAGACCAAAGATACCAGCGTGCTAGCATGAATCGGATGTAGTCTGGCCTAGGGTGATTGTCTCATCACGATGGAGCTGCACACTCTGCGTTATTATGATCATTCCCTTTTCAGCGAAACGCGATCAATCTCAGGTTGGTGCCCTGCCAGCTGACAACGGTCATGACGCATGAATAAATGCGAGATCTGTGCTCAAGATTCCTGTCTCTTTTGAGGGTGTATCATGAAGTTTAAGATGTAAGACGCCCCAGAATATCCGACGATGCAGCGCAGTGACAGCGGAGACCAAAGAAGGATGACTTACATTAGCCAGTTTATGAGTCTTGGTTTTGATACAAGCGGGATCAGGCATCCGAAAAAGGGCCGAAGGTGGAGTGAACAGACGAAGCGGGTGTGACTTGCATATGCTAGCGGCATGCACCGGCGCGGGGTTTCCTCAGGGCATTTGAGCCGTGTCATTCGCCAAATGTATTCGACAGGACGACGGCTGCATGAAAAGCCAATGTTGAGTCAATTGGAGCGGCCGCCTCACAACAGCTTGCGTCTGCATTTTCAGATCTCCCGGACCTTCGGCGCGTGGGTTGATGCGGTCAGGCAGGCGGCAGGCAGGGCTTGATGCCTGAGACGTTGTCCAAGACTGCAGGCGGCAAGGATATAGATGTAGTTGTGTTGTACAAAGAATGCTTGTCCGCAAAATGGTGTAGAGACTGATGTGAACTCGCTCCGTCATCCCGCCTTCATGTGTTTCTCGTCGTACTGTGTACAAGTTCCACCCATCGATATACGACATGTTTTAAGCGGTTCTGGGCCGTCTGTATGTATGTGTTCGAAGCCAAGCTTAGCTTTTGCACCGCCTGGAAGACTACGCACTACGACAGCATGATTCTATCTGCATCGCATGCCCTGCTGTGTCTGAGTGCGTGTTTGCTCTGTTTGCAGTGTTTGCAAAATTGTCGTGGAGCTTAGCGTGTCTTGGCGTGCACAGCAACAATGGACGCGGCGTGCCTCACACTCATCACCCATCAAAGCAATCGCCAACACGCCATAATCACCACGACCTGACGACCGGTCGCTATGCTTGCGTAAAGGACGGTCGCGTGCATCAGTCTAGCTGACTGTAATTATCATGTTCAACTTCACGCCTTTGCTCGGTGCGCAATCTGCGTCGCCAGCGTCTCAGTCACTGCTCGAGTTCGACGGAGGTGTGAAGGTGCTCATCGACGTAGGCTGGGACGAGAGCTTCGATGTTGAACTGCTCAAGGAGATAGAGAGGTAGGTACTGCTCCGTGTTCAGTCTCCAATGTACAGCTGTATATAGTCGAATGAATACACAAAGAATGAAGCTGATCGAGTTGACTCCAGACATGTTCCTACGCTCTCCTTCGTTTTGCTCACCCATGCCACTACAGCACATCTTGGTGCATATGTGCATTGCTGCAAGCACATCCCCACCTTCACGCGCATACCCGTCTACGCAACGATACCCGTCATATCCCTAGGTCGAACACTTCTACAAGACCTCTACGCCTCCACACCGCTCGCAGCTTCCATAATCTCGAATGAGTCACTCAATGAGTCGGCGTACGCATACCCTTCGGCACTCCCAGGCGGGAGCAACCCAAGTATCTTGCTCCAAGCACCTACACACGAGGAGATCGCAAACTACTTTGGTCTCGTGAACCCTCTCAAATACTCCCAGCCACGCCAGCCGCTAGCATCACCGAGCTCCCCACCTCTTAACGGTCTCATGATCACGGCATACAGCGCAGGACATACGCTAGGAGGCACAATATGGCACATTCAACATGGCATGGAGTCAGTTGTTTACGCGGTAAATTGGAATCAGGCACGGGAACACGTGCTCTCTGGTGCTGCCTGGTTAGGTGGACCTGGGACTGGAGGTTCTGAGGTATTGGAGCAGTTGCGCCGCCCTACTGCTCTCATCTGCAGTAGCAAAGGTTCAGGGAAACACACAAACATCAAGGGCGACCAACGAGATGAGGCTCTTCTATCGATGATCAGGGGGACGGTGGCGAAAGGAGGGTCTGTTTTGATCCCTTCAGATTCCAGTGCTCGCATTCTTGAGTTGTCCTACCTCCTCGAAGAAACATGGCAGAACGAAGCCTCACGAGCGGACAGTACTAGCCCCCTAAGGAACGCAAAGCTTTATTTGGCAAGTAGAACAGGCGGTGCGACCATGCGTTACGTAAGAAGTATGGTCGAGTGGATGGATGAAGGAATCGTCAAAGAATTCGGGGCAGGCGCTACAGATGGCCAGGACCCGAGTAAGAGCCGGACAGGTGTCAAAGATGACAGAGGTGCAAGGCCACCGTTTGACTTCAGGCACTTCACCCTGTTAGAGCGTAAGACACGTGTTACACGCATGCTCGGCGAGTCTGAGCCGCGGGTGATACTCGCAAGCGACACTTCTCTGGAGTGGGGCTTCTCCAAGGACGCTATCAAGAGCTTAGCATCAGACGAGAAGAACCTCATCATTTTGACAGAGCGTGTCGGTGAACTGAGCGGCAAAGAGAAGGGCTTGGGAAGATACCTATGGGAGATCTGGAATGAGCAAAATGCACACACGGAACACGACTCGTCGACAACGATCATCAATGCTCCCGGGCAAACATCAGTGCGGATCGCTCGAACAGTAGCGCTCGAAGGCGACGAGATACCCCTCTACCAACAGCATTTGGCAAGACAGAAACAGCTACACAACACCATGGGCGGCGATGCCACAACCAACATGGAGACCGCCGATGTTGTGGATGATCGATCGTCAACAACATCAGAGAGCTCGGAAGACTCCGAGGACATGGTCCATCCACACCAAGGAAAGGCTCTTAACACAACGGCTACGCTTCGTCATGCCCGCAACAAGGTCGATCAGACTGATGCTGAGATGGGTGTTAACATACTCACCCGGCGAAAGAACGTACACGACTTCGAAGTTCAGGGCAAGAAGGGCGTAGACAAGATGTTCCCAATCATTACCAAACGAAGGCGTGCAGACGACTTTGGAGACCTCATTCGACCTGAAGAGTTCGCGAAGGCGGAAGAAGAAGACAATGTGCCAGGTGAGCCATCGCGTGGTGACACAGCGAAGAAGGAGAATGCAGTCGGTCAGAAGAGGAAGTGGGATGGTGTAGCAGATACGCCCGCCGAGCCAGACAGCGAGCCAGAAGACGACGTAGGTAAGGTTGATGGGCCTGCCAAGGTCACCATTGGCTCTGAGACACTCGACATCAGATGCCGCATCACGTACGTCGACTTCTCCGGCCTGCATGACCGCCGAACAATTCAGACGCTCATCCCACTGATCAAGCCTCGCAACCTCATTTTCGTAGCTGGCGAGGAGATGGAAACCAAGGACCTTGCAGAAGAGCTCAGAAGGACGCTGGCTTCGATCGAAGCCGGCGGCAACATCGACATCTTCACTCCCCAAGTCGGCACAATGGTCGATGCCAGCGTCGATACTAATGCCTGGTCTGTCAAGCTGTCGCGCAGCATGATTCAAAACCTGCGATGGCAGAAGGTGCACGGTCTGGGTGTTGTTGCCGTCACCGGACGATTGCAGGCTGCGAGTCTCGAGCCACCGCCAAAAGAGGAAGAAGACGAAGCGCCGGCCAAGAAGCGGGCGAGGCTCGAAGCCACACCTGCTATTCCCGTTAGCCAGGAAGCAAACGACGACACACCGGTTCTGGACGTCATACCGACAAACATGGCAACTGCTGTGCGATCTGTCGCCCAGCCCTTCCACGTTGGTGATTTGAGGCTTGCAGACCTGAGAAAGCTCATGAAAGCTTCTGGTATGGAAGCTGAGTTCAGGGGCGAAGGTGTGCTGGTCATCAATGGAACTGTTGCCGTCAGGAAAACGGCGGCAGGAACTATTGAGGTTGACGGTGGAGCATATAACTTCACTGACCCGAGGAACAGCGATGCCGCTACATTTTTCAAAGTCAAAAGAAAGATTTACGAAGGACTGGCCGTCGTTGCAGGCGGCTAGAGGCTGAAAGTCGGAGCCTGACATAGCAGTCTTGCTTCAGACGGAACACAGGTCCGTATCTTTGTAAATTATCGACTGTTAATCAAGAAATATTCTGCAAGAGCCCCTCGTTCTCCGTCACAACGGTGACCTTGTCGCAGCTTCTTCGTTCGATGTTGAGATTAAGAGCCTATCAACGCACGACCTACACATGCACATAAGCTGCAGGAGCCACCCGAGATCGTCACACCATCACGCTTTTCGTGCTGCACTCGCTCCTGACTTCATTTTCTTCCGTTTCTGCACAACAAAAAACATTATTTTTCCTTCCACCAACATCTCGCACGTCCCTGCCTCGCTCTTTACTCAAAATGCGACTGCCCTCAATCCTCGCCCTCCCAGCGCTCGCACTTGCCACCTCCCAGAATACAACAGCTCAAGAGATCATCAAGCATCTCAGTCTCCAACCCAATGTCGAGAAAGGCTACTTCCGTGAAACCTTCCGCGACGCTCGTACTGTAGACGACAACCGCTCAATCTCAACCGCGATTTACTACCTCCTCGCGGGCTCCGTTGAGTTTTCGTATTGGCATAGGGTGGACGCTGTGGAAGTCTGGTACGTCTTCATCTCCCTTATGCCTCGGGTATGTAGTAGTAGATTTAAGAATGCCTTTGACATCTGTAGGCATTTTTACGCGGGTGCACCCCTGACACTCGAAATGTCTTGGGATAACGGGACTGCGACGAAGCGACTGCTGCTCGGTGGAGATGTCCTCGATGGACAAGAGCCGCAGGGTGTAGTCCCGGCGTATCGCTGGCAGAGGGCGAGGAGCGAGGGTGGATGGACATTGTTGGGTACGACGGTAGCGCCTGGGTTCGTACCGGATGGATTCGAGATGAGGGAGGATTGGATGCCTATTGACGGATGCTAAGATGAGTAATGTAGCGTAGACGAGGACCAAGATGGGCAAGAGACTCCATCGATTTGTGGTTATGGTGTGATTGCTATGTGGTGTGCACTACCTTAGTATGCATACTTACACCGAAGTCGGAACACTTCCTCTTGATCCACAGCTCAACCTCGCCTTGCACTTTATAGTACATACACAAGTGGATCGAGCGCAAGATAGAACACCATTGAATCGTCACAACCCTCCACGAGCAATCCAGACCGAAGAAGTACACTGATGTACCGCAAACGCCGTAAATACTGTCGTAGGAACTTATAGCTCTATACATAAACAAGACACTGTAAGAGCCAGATACTTGGCCGTAACTTTTTCGAGGGCCTCTAGTATCACAAGCGTCGCTGCGTCTTGCTTTGCGGTTGTTCGGTTCCCTCAGTATCATCATCGTCTTCCTCATCTTCCTCGTCTTCTGTGCCGGGTTGTTGCCTCTTCCTCTTGTCTACCCTCTGATGTACTGTACGTACATGCTCTTCCATCTTATCCCTTCGCGACCCGAAGCTGCGGCCCTTGCCCTTCTTAAATGGTCTCTTGGATCGGTCGCAGCCCTTCCAGGTGCAGAAGTATTCGATCTTCTTCGTTTCGTGGACCATTTTGTAGTGGCGTCGAAAGTCCGCTGGTCGACCGAACTTCAGCACGCTGCACTCAGGATCAGAACACTTGAGTTTTCCATTGGCGAGAACGTGTCCAGTGATAACTTCGGGCTCGCTGTCTGAGGTTGAGGTATGATGGCGACGCCGCTTCTTCGGTAGTGGACTGGGCTTACGAGGGTTGGCGGGCGAAGAGACCGGTTGAGTGAATGTGGAGACGTGTTTTCCCGCAGATGGAGCTAGAGCGAAGGAACTGTCGAGGCTGTTAGTCACAGTTTCTTCATTCCTGATTTAGTTGAAGCACCTACGGAGAACCTAACAGAGGTGAGTGCCCAGACGATATTGCCCGAGGACGCGGACGACCCAGTGGTGTGAGCCTCCTAGAAGACTCGTGGCGTTGTCTAGAAAGTAGCTTCGTTAGAAGGAGTTCCAAGACTAATTATCAAGCAATCGTTGAACATTAGTCTGGCGTAACTCGAATTGGCTTTGCACTGTATGCTCAATATCCGACGGCATTTTTGAGAAGAGCCGGCTGGCTTGTAAAAAAGACGTCCAGACTGCCAACGGAGGCTTATGAAAATCCGCAGAGCATGACTTCAAAGTAGAAATATGGAGTATACGATGGTGTCCGATGCTGCACAAATCGAGCTGATGATCGTCACTCGACATAGGTTTCGGCTATCCCTGACTCCGTCCGCATCACAAGAGGCGATAGATCGAACAAAGCTACAGAATGGCTCACCTTGGTAAATTACTGGGCATTATGCCGTATGACAGCTCCTTCGCAAGCGGCCGGCTCCAAATTATGACGGGGAGGTGTCCTAGGGCCGAAGAAACGACTGATCCAAGGAATTTTCAATGTCGCAGAATTGTTCACCAATATCACCAGGGTACCACCTTAGTAGGACAGAGGCCGTTCTGTTGGTCAATATTCCACGGGACAAACGCTGTCGGCGCATTCATCAAGCAGTCAGACGCAAGGCACGACTGATATTCTGCATCATGTGGCATATTAGGTATCCTTTTGGTCCAGAGAGATTGGTAGTGTTATCGTAAAGACTGCTGTCGCTTTGAAGGGACTTCCAGCTGGGTTACATAATCGTCACATGGTCCTTGTGCGCCAACCCAGATTTTATCTTGAATAACAGCTCCATCGGAACGTCGCCGGGAGGTCCTTCAGAATCTGCATGCACGGTCTGGCAAGCCTGCATGCAGGAATGTCTTGTTCCAACCAGATAGGCAAGTGGCAAGTACGAGAGCAGAAAGGGTCTCTCAAGTCGAATACGGTATCCAGTAATGTCAGGATGGCGGATTTCAATGACGATCCGGGAGATGCCGTGTGCTAAGTAGTAATAAAACGTTTTGTACTACTAGGAGGTTTGACTTACTCGATGGCTGTCTGACCCAGATCACCAATGCTACTTTCGGATGCACCCAACCCAGCGAGGCTACTCCAAATCGGGTAATTCATCGAGTTGTCGGCGTATCCTTCTTGAACGCTGTACTGTGGGGCTTCTAGGGTCTCTGTAGGAACTGTGTTCGCCAGGGCCGAGGTAAAGGACGTCATTGACAGATTGCAAGGCAGAGAGCCAAAATGATGATGATTAGTTAGTTGGGTGTGAAAGGCCGATTTATCGGAGGCAGAGCGTAACATAGGAATGCTCTCAGTGCCAAAGCCATTGTGACGACCGGTGCCTTGTGATGCGTAAGGCGGGTAACCGACATGTTGCTGACTGGACGACGCAGACGAGTGAGCTGAGATCTGCGATGGCCCGCGAGACATGGCAAATGACCTGTGAGGATATAGATTGTTGGCGTGCGGGGTCATTCGTAGCGCAGCAGCAAGCTCAGCCTGATGCTGTCCAGCAGAGAAATGCGAGAGACTTGACATTGACGGCGAGACAATCGAATCATGACGATAGTGTAGTATCGGCGAGAGCGTGGTTGGACTGACAAGCTCTTCTTTTGCGAAAGCATTGCTGTAGGCTGTATCGGTCATGCTGTTACCGGGGCCTCCATTGCGGCACGAGTAGTCGTAACCGTTATCGTAACCGTTATCGTAACCGGTGTAGTAGGTCGCGTCCATCAGTGTGGCGAGACAAAAGAGAAACAAGAATGATGCGAAAGGAGTTTGGAAGTAGACCAGAAAGATATGTGCGTGGCAGGTGCGAGTTTGTGGGAGAAGGGAGGAAGAAGAATCGGGGAGAGACAGCCAAACGATTGAAACAAGGCAACCTATGTACCCATAGCCCTACAGCACCTTGCTGCGAGGGCCAACGCCCTGCTGCGAAAGGCCTCAGCTTGGCTTGCAGATTCAGCCTCAGTGTGTTAATCGCGCAGGAAGGCTCGATGCTCACCAGCGAGGAGGCAAAGCAGGCAACAGGCTTGCCCAGGCCACGGCACGCGAACACCAGCGCCACGGGCCTGCATTCATGCACTTCACCGCATGGATGCAGGTCGAACGTTTGTGCTATAAGCTCAAGATACCCAATGAGATGTGGCAATTGTGCTGAAACCAAGGTTGCGAATGACTTTTGACTGTGACGGCTAACGATGAGCACCGCGGAAGGCATACTGATGACGCTAGATTAAGAACCGCGGCTACGGGAGACGACAAGCGCGGAGAAGGGCGCAGCGCGCCACGGCCTGTCATCACTCGCCTCATCTTTCTATTGACCTTAAAGAGTGACCAGACTGGCATATGGTGGTCTCTCCATTGATTTCAGTCTCGATCCCGTCGGTGGTCTCCGACAGTTCAGACGCATAGTGAACGCATCAGGCGTTTCTAGGGAACCATCGATCAAGATGATAGGTATGCTGTCGCAGGAACGCTCAACCCTTGACAGACCATACCTTGATACTAGCGTCACCACCGGCACTGAGTACCTTTGTCGCCTTCTCCCATGCTACACCAGTGACACCATCCTTGTGAGCATTGAGCGCCTTGATTCGCTTGCCTGGGTCTTCGACGCTCCAAACCATGACATTGGTATCAAGACTTCCACTAGCGGCATATTTCTCGCTCTCGTCCCATGCAAGGCAAGTGATACGAGCAGTGTGTGCACTCCACCGGTCCGTGATAATATTCCAGTCTCCACCAGCCTCATATGCGTAAATTTTGCCGTTGCTGGCACCGAATGCGAGCTTGGAACCGGACGGCGAGAACGCGACTGCCGAGATAGCGGCAGTAGCGCGGCGAAGCTCAGTGCCAGTCTCCTTGAGTTCTGTGCCAGACAGTGTGTAGATGTGGACGAGCTTGTCGTTACCACCGACTGCCACAGTGGACCCGTTTGCAGCGATCGAGGTGGCGCCGTACTCAATGGGTACCGAACTGACCTTAGAACCTTTGGAGTAGACGGCTATCGAATCATCTGAAGCGACCAGTGTAACCTCTCCCGCGGCCGCAATGCCCTTAGGCTGAAATCCAAGGGAGCTTGCTTGACCGGTAAAGATCTTGTCCGGAACGGAGACAGATCTCAAGGTGTCGTCCCATCCTACTGTGTAAAGTTCAGCCTGACTCTGATTATTGGCAGCGGTGATGCCTGCAACGTAGTTGGAATGTGAGTCTCCCTCGACTTTGTCCGCAAGCCCTGTGGAGACATCCCAAGCAAGGACTCGACCGTCGTAGCTACCAGTAGCGAACGTCGAGCCCGAGACACCAGAAGATGTGATGTTCTTCTGGTGTCCGCGCACTACTTTAGTTGGCGTAGGGCTTCCATCAACCAGGTAGTTGAGGTTTCCTTCCAGATCCACACTGACGATCAAGCCGTCACTGCGGCCTGTGGGCCATACAACACCGACTTGCTGGTCAGGAATGCTGACAACACCTTCCTCGCCCATTCTCCAGGTCTGGATACTTTTGCCCGCCTCGGGATCCCATATCCTGACAGTCTGGTCTGCGCTAGCTGTGACAAATTGCTTCGAGTCCTTCGCCCAGGAGATGCCGAAAATGGAACCGGTGTGGACGCCCTCCCCAATCTGACCTTTAGCCTCACCGGTTTTGCCATCGTATAGCCAGATGCGCTTATCAGCACCAACACTTGCGAACATCGAGCCGTCTGGAGAAAAAGCAGTACCGAATACGAAGCGGTTGTGTTGCTCTCTCAAGCTGGTGTTGAACTTGAAAGGTGCGCCGTGGTAGAAGACAAGGCTGCTGTCGTCAGACCCAGTCACAGCTCGTAGTGGTCTTTGCTGACGGATCGAGACGCTGTTGATCTGCTGCGAGTGCCCCGAGATCTCTCCCACGCTGTTGCCGCTGTCTGCTGTGATGCAGTGTCCGAATCGCTCCTTGCCGTCACCGACTGCAATGACACGCTGCGAGTCGCCGTCCCATGCGATATCATTGATTCGGCCGGCGATGATGTGGTAGTCGCCTGAACATGGTCAGCTTCACTTTGTCCGCCGGCGGTCTGCGGTGGCCCTTCCCGGCCCACGCAGCTTCGCATCCGCACCTTTGGTAGCGCCCTCGCCTGCGCAATCCCAGATCTTCACAGCTCCAGACACATCTCCGCTTGCCACATAGAAGCCTGAGGGCGAAAAACGAGCGACCGTAGTCTGGGCCGTGTGTTGGGTGTATTGTTTACTGACGGCGGGGTCGTCGATGGAGCGGAGGAAGATTGATTTGCCGGACTGGTACGCGCAGGTTCACGTCAGCAAGCTTCACATTTCGATCCGACCTACTCACAGCATATGCTATCCGTTCTCCCTTGGGATCAGACGAGAGAGGCGTTGGCTGGCCACGGGTGGTTGCGGGCGATGCAGCCCAGATGGCGTCTACCGTGGTCAGTCAATGCCTATGGAAGCGGGTGAAAGCTCCTACCTGGCACGAGAGACATTCTGCCGAAGGAAATGAACGCTCAAAGCAATGCGAGAGGGGAATTCAAAGTTGATGGCGATGTTTAGGCGCTGCCTGAGCTGCTGCTTGGACAGTGAGTGCCCCACATCTTTCGTCGACCCAGCCCTGTGCGGGGACTCGCCAAGAACCTCAGAGCCTCAAAGCTCTGCGTTGCGCGCTCCGCACTTCCACGGCTCCACGCATCCGATATGCATGTCTTCTGCTCCTGCAAGTGTCGCAGCATCAGCAAAGGCAGTTCCGTACGCTGTGTAGTTCTATTTGCTGGCGCACCTCATTAGACTGCGACTTCTCGGGGTCTGGGGACTCGACGGGCCCGAGCAGGTGACAGTATCCGAACGCCAACCATGTATATCAGAAGGTAGAGGAGTCGCACGATTCTTGGATCAACTCAAGGTGTGATGAATACAGCGATAACGACCACCTACTAAACGACCCAGTCACAGCCTCCTCCTTCACCACCAACCATGCGCGTTCTCATCTCAGGGGCTGGCGTGGCAGGTCCAAGTTTAGCATGCTTCTTATCCAAGATGGAGCACGCATTGCCATCGTCGAAAAAGGCCCAGCACTTCTGCCCCACGGACAGAATGTCGACATCACTGGTGTCGCCATGACAGTCATCAAGAAGATGGGCCTCTTCGACGAGGTCAAACGCTACCACACCCAAGAGGAGGGCACTCAGTTGGTCGACCACAACGGTCGACCACTCGCCTCCTTTCCGATTAAGGAGAACTCGATCGCAAGTTTCACATCCGAGTTTGAGATTCTACGAGGAGACATGGCAAAGATCCTCTGGGAAGCGTCAAGAGCCCAAACTTCGACAGAGTTCCTCTTCGACACCACGATTCAGCAAGTCCTCCACAACGACGACGACAGCGTGAAGATCGAACTCAGTAACGGCTCCGTGCAAGAATTTGATCTGCTAGTCGTAGCGGACGGCCAGTGGTCAAAGCTGCGGAAACAAGTCTTCGTACCGGAGTCTGTAAATGTGATTGACAAGAACATGTACGTTGTGTACTTCACCGTTCCCAAGACGAAAACAGACAACAAGTGGTGGAACGTCTATATCGGCTTGCAATCACGTATCATCACTCTCCGGCCCGACCCCCACGGCACCACCAGAGCAATGTTTACCATCATGCCGCACAACGAGGCCCAGAAAATTGCCTGGCGAAACGCCATACGAGCAGGGCGAACAAAGCAGGAACAGCTCGTGAAGCAGGAGTTCGCAAGTGTGGGGTGGGAAGCGAGGAGACTCCTCGACGCAATGAGCGCGGCGCCGGACTTCTACTTCCACCCCATGCAGCAGATCAAAATGGACAGGTGGAGTCACAATCGCGTCATCTGTCTGGGAGACACCGCATTCGCGCCCACGCCGCTGACGGGCATGGGCACCAGCCTGGCGATACTGGGAGGCTGTATGCTCGCTGGCGAGCTGGCGCAGCTGCAGCCTGATCAGCATCCCATGTCAGCGCTGGACGCGTATGAGAAAGCGTTTCGCCCATTCGTTGAGCAGACGCAGAAGATCCCTGGCATCTTGCCAGGCGCAGTGCATCCAGACATGGCGTGGGAAAGGTGGTTGCTCCAGTCTGGCATATCGGTGGTGGCATGGGCGGCCAGCTTTCCGTCGTTTGCAAGACTGATCGGAGGCAATAGAACTGCAGAGGAGAACAACAATGGGTTCAAGCTACCGCGGTACGAAAAACTCGATCGAATGCTTTAGGTCGAAATCATATCGACGCTGTGATTGTACCATACAAATCATCCTTGCTCCATGCTCTCCAAGCTCCACAGAAACTTTTACGCGCCGCAAAGCTTGAAAAGATGGCGATGTGTCACTGCAACGATTTCTAAGATCCAGTGGTTCTTGGCGAAGGAAAAATTATACTCGAGACTTATTTTGCAGGAAGGTGGTAAACCCATCAGACCCACACACGGTCTTGCTCTCATCATACAGTTGCCAGCGAGAAATTCTGTGTGAGTACCTACGGGCGCATGTAACCGCACAAGCAAAAGTCTGCGCTTTAAAGTAGTGTCGTTGGTGCCACCTGCCCAATGCAGAAATACTACCAATACAAGTGTCACTTCAGGGGCACTAGTATACCGTGATCTCCGGACAGCACCTTGGTACACGCAAATTTGCGACGTCCAGTGTGGCAATAGGAATGTGCCAGGTAAGACGCGCTTTGTTCGTCGAGCATGTACCTGACGCACGTGGGTTAGGCCAAGAAAGAGGATTCAGCCACCAATCCTTCTCGAACGGCAAGTGAGGGCGCGATGAACGTGGTTCGTGGACAATTGCAGGAGTGCAGACGGATGCAGGAGGAGACCTGAACCAAGCTCTAGGGTGCGGCGGTGCGAGACTTGGACAGCAAGCCACTGACAGTCGATGTGCTGCTTATGTTGCTATGTTGCTCATGTTGCTATTCAAGGATTGACGGGAGGCCAGAAGTGGATGATTGCGATGCGTGGTAGTAGAAGGCTAGAGAGGCTCCGTTATTGAGGAATGGTTTGCAATTTACCGTGGATGACTGCTCATCGTCGGCGTCCCTGGCGTCTAACGACAAGCTGTTTCATTACCATTGATGACCGTGCATTCACTTTCGGCGGATTACTGAGTTGACGATTGAGGCGAGCGGAGCATTGGGCCGACTAAGGTGGGACGTGATCACACTTGCAGCATTGTCAGTCACTCGCTTGAAAGGCCCACATTGCCGTTCTTCAACCCGAAGACCTGACGCGCATGAAGGTGGCGCGGAGGACACAGTGTTGAACTTGCGTGCTCTGCGTGCTCTGATCTACTTCTCAGGAGCGGAAGTGCGCGCCATGAGCCGTAGCAACAATCATCGCGAAGAGAACGTAGTGCGTTCAAGATAATTTGCGTCGGGTCGTTGTTGGAAGGTTTGGGAGATTCCGGGCGCTATTGAGCAAGCACGATTGCTTGGCCTACCTTAATTCTTCCCTGGGCTCCGTCCACTCATCACTCGTGGGTCGACAGCCATCAAACCATCTGAACCGCTGTACGATGATCCGCTGGCGCAGCATCTAGACCTTTTTCAAAATTTGTTCTCGTGGCCTTGTGAACTGCGCCTCCAATCTGCCTCATCCGTCAGCTCGCAAGAGCTTGCAAACGCGGTTACTAGTGAGGAAAAGCACGAGGCACGACCGCGATAATACGGTAATTGCTTCTCCACGATCCGGCGACACTGTCAGTATGAGGCGCGCGATAGAGATAGTGCATTATTGTGGGCTGGTCAGACAATCTTGTGGCGGCCTTTGGCGCGCTTTAAGGTATTGATCGGAGTGGCTTGCGGCTGGCCAAACCGGGGTTGATGAGCAATTAAGCTTAAACTCATAACCTGCTTTAGTCTTATCTGCCCTTGCAAGCGGAAACGACATCGGCTGGATGCTACCAGCCGTCCTGTGGCTTTCCTCGTGTTGTTGGTTTTCTGGAGAATATCCAGACCCCGCAATGTTACATTCCAGAGGACGCAGCAGGCTGACGGCACACGGCATGAAGGTCCCAAGGCTCCTGCAATCCGAATGATGCCCCAATCGTTTGCAAAGTGCCGGTATGCGGGTTCTAGTCAAGATTCAGAGTGCTGGGCAATTCCAATCGCGCTGACGCGGCCTCATGACAAGATGGGGCCATTGTTAGACGTGGGAACGCGAAGCTTGGCCACTCATAGAAACGGAAAAGTGGTCTGCGCCTTGGCAGACTTGAGTGTGACCTGCGCCAATGAAGCGGGACTCGGGCCTTTGTCTCACTCCGGCAAGCTGAAAATTACGCCTTGTTGATAGTGTCTTCCAGCCATACTGCCTTGGGCAGGATGTAACGAATATACGGGAAGCCCAGGAGTACGGGTGGCAGCTAAATATGCTCTTGTGGTGTTCCGTACACCGGTCCGCAGCTGCCACGCCCAGTCCATGCGAAGGTGCTTGAATACCAGTCGATATTGATCTCTTATGCTGAGGGGCATGTGCAATCGTCACCGCACTGTCAAGGCTATATTTCCAAGAGGTTGCTTACTAAGGTTGGTAAAAATGACGATGGACAAGAAATAGATGTCTTGTACAGTTGCGGGAATGCCATCGGACTTGTAGCCCGTCACACCGTCAGCATGGTTAAATCGGAACCTCGTGGCACATAGTAAGCTTAAACCACAGGCACCAAGCTTAATCTATGCTCTGGCCGAGCCCCTAAGCGGACTGCTAAGGAATAGGAGGCGGTCCATTACGTTACAGTGGAGCTGCGCGGACTGTCCAAGGAGCGGAGGCGTGGTGTGCTTGGGTGGTGACACCGGAATCTTCCACGTAGACAGCAAGCGGACACACCTAGGATTGCTATCCACCAGTGCGGAGAACGTCAGGGAAATGAAACTGCAGACGGCGTGATCTAAGTCGCAGGCTTCCATCAGCTTCCTGAGCAGTGTGTGATCGCCCGTCTGGGCTGCGGCGGACTGCCTGTGGCCGCAGCGCTCAGCTCAGCGGAGCCGGCTGCCCAGAATCCGGCAGATGTCCTTGTCCTCCCAGCGCTGAGGCTAGTGGGCGAGCATCGCGGTGGTGCTCTGAGGCGTCTTGGGCCAAGCGCTGGGCAAATTGTCTCAAGCGGCCAACGGCGCTGGGCCACACGCGAGCAGTAGCCAAGGATCACAAGACGGAGTGACGGACTTCGCGCAAAGGCTTGGGAGATGTCAGAACTGGGGTCAGAGTGGAACAGCCAAGCCGCGAAAGGCTTGTCGATGGTAAATACCAGAGATTGGGTTTAGGTTGTGTAGCGCCATTTAGAGTTATCCGGCTACACAAAGCTTGGCAGTAGTTGGCGAGTCGAGACCACGCATCGAGCGGACTGGGCGCCAGCGATCCAAGCCTTAGGGGCATGTGAACAGATCGCTGCTGCCTGCCTGTTGTGTTTCGGGCGCAAATGGAAGCGTAAAGCCGAAAATTCTTGGAGCCTGGCTGCGATGAAGAGCACAAGGCGACGCTGCCGCGTATGTACGCGCTCGTGGGTCGCACCGCCGGGGTGAGCGGCCCCAAGTTAGCAGCCAACGGCATCCGAATAAAGCTTGTCCCGGCAGCTTGAGGGGCCTTATCTCGCTATCCAACGCCACTACAAGCCTGGGCGTCGATCAAGAACAAGACCCTAGCGCCGAGAAAGGCCTGAGGGCATTCCAGGTGGACTAGGTTCCGCTCTGCGCTGCAAGCCCCAGAGCGTACATGAAGAGTGCACCCGCGCCTATTGATGAGTGGTTTCTGATTTTTTTCGCTCCCTATCCTCACCCGCCCCAGCCATAGCGCATCCCCTGCACATACCGAGCGCCCACTGCCGCGCACGTCTGTCACGTCAATAAGCAGTTTCATCGACAGTCCGTTTCACGCCACTGGAGCCCCACGCAACGCCGCCCAGCCTTGCTGTTGCCGTGTAACCGCTTATAGGAAGCAAAGTACTGCCTACCGCCCAGTCTGTCACCGTCACAAGTGTTACATTACCGTAAGTGCCTTTACTGCAGTATATCTCTCTGCAGTCACATCTGTGCAAAGCCGCAGCTGTGTCCCCTTGCACGCCTGACCATATCCCACGTGTGGTGTAAGAGCCTCATTTGCACGTCAGGCGCATGCGAATTGCATCGGCTTTTGCCGGAGTGGAGTGGGATCTGTGTCTGTCACAAGGTTGGCAGTCAACCTTATTCCAACCTTGTTCCATCCCTCTGCCCCCCGGCCCTTAACAAATATTGGCTGCACCACAAACCGATACAGTCAACTCAAGCTGACTCAGTCCCTCAGGCACTCAATGCACCTTTAGCACTTGCAGAAGTACTTGAATAGCGGTTCTCGACTGCAGCTCGCATCACCCACTACCACACACCCACATCCACATCCGCACATCTACAATGGAGACATATCACGGTCACGTTCGCACACCCAACGATGCGATCATCCTGTTCGAAGCCTGCCGCATCGGCATATTACCACGCGTTCAGCGCCGTCTGTCAGAGAAAGAGCGCCAGCAGATCAAGTCAGGCTCAGTGTTTGTATGGGATGAGCGCGAGGCTGGCATGAAGAGGTGGACAGATGGCAAGTCATGGAGCGCAAGCCGAGTGTCTGGCAGCTTCTTGACATATCGTGAGATGGAGGGCAAGCGAGGAGGTGCCGCACCAACACCACCGCTTGTCAAGAGGGCGAGCGGCAAGTCTCCCGACGGTTCCGCGACAGGCGACTCGGATGGTGAGGGCCCAGATGGGTACCGGTACAAGCCAGACGGTCTTATGAAGCAATCTTTCAGTATCACAACCTCCAGTGGCCAGCATCTCCACCTCATCAGCTACTACTCTCGCTCAAACTCCAACAACCTTCCACAACCGACCAACGACGCGCAACTGCGACACATCAGGCCTCCTAAGAACATGTACCCTGAGTCCGCACTCGCCGAGACTCAAGCCGCGCCCGCCGTCACCCGTGGGCCAATGCCTGGCTCGCCTCACGCTGCCGCCGCATACACCATGGGCCCAGCCTCGCCGTACGCACATCCCGGTCCTGTGGCTCCAATGTACGCTATTCCAATGTACCCGCCTACACCACAAACTGGTCACCCAGGTCACCCGGGTCACCCAGGTCACCCAGGTCACCCAGGTCACCCATACCGCGCTGGTCATCCAGGCTTCTTCTACCAGCCTGTCTACGCACCACCCGGCTACTACATGCCTCCACATCCACAGGGCCATACTCTTGACCGTCCTCCACAGCCTGTCGGCCACCATCATGCATCGCCAGGCTACCCCATCTACGCTCAACATTCCTTGTATGCCGCGCACGCTGCCCAGGCAGGCTATCACATGGTCAGCCCGCCTCCAGCGCGCGCACCATCTTCTGCTGAGCTGGCTCAACGCCAACCACCGCCTCCTCCTGCTCCCGCTGCGTCGGGGCCCGAGCCTGGACCACAGCTGCCCGCTATCAACGGTGCTGCAGCTTCTGTGGGCATTACCAAGCCATCAGCACCTGACGCTGACAAGACGCCCGCTCAGAATGGTGCTGAGGCCGCTAATGCAGCAGCATCTCGTCCTCTGCCAACACTAACCTCCCTTCTCAACACCAATGGCGCCGACCAGGACAACCAAGCCTCGTCGCGCTCTGGCAGCCGCAGTCCAAACACTGTATCGAGATTTCCTCGTGATCTTGCACCGGAGCGTCTGGCTACAAACAGCACTGCGGCGGATAGCAATGCGCTGAATAAGCTCAACAGCGTCTTCGTTAGGTCATAGGATTTCTTTCTCTGCACATTCGTTTTCTTTCAAGTCGGCTGTACTCTGTTTGTACTCTGTGGGTGTTTTAGCATTTACGAACTGCATATGGGCGGCGTTTGGAGTCATGGCCGTGAAAATACGGTCACTGCAAGAGCCGAAAGCGCCTGGAGTTTTGTGGTTGACCTTACAGCCCATCATATGTGGAAGCATCACATAGATGCGGATTTGCATTAGCGTAGTAGCTGCAAGAAGATTTTCAATCCATCTTTCCGTTGCATTATCAATTGGTTGCAAGCTTAACCTTATTTACATGCTTAATTGTGATGCGCACGCTAGGCCGCGTGAAGGTTGACTGACTCGATTGACTTTCTGCTGCTGACATCACAACACAACTTCTCTGCAACACCGATGGTTAGCCTGTTGCATTATTGAGGTATAGTTGTGTACGTCTATCTATCGAGAGCGCGAAGTGATACGCTTATCCACATTTTATCACTCTCACGAACGGTAACACCACCTCTCGTAGCAGCTGCCCGATCTGGCAACCGATATGCATATCACTCGTCTGACCTATCGCGGACGTACCACGGCTCGTCTGTTATGTCACCCAAAGTCGAACTACCCCGCATTACATGTCGGTATGGCAAAGGCAATGGCAACTACAGATAGCGTCAAGACTATCGGGGTATCTTATCATCGATAAGTGGCAGTATGTTCGGCAAGTAAGGGCGTTATCATCGGGCAATAGTACCCGACGTGCGCGCCTCTCCCTATTAGTGACCGCTATATAAAGCTTGGAGCGTTGGCGCCACTCTTAATATTGCTTGTACCGCAGCAGCTTTGACCCTCATCCCAATCCTGCTCGCAACTAGTCTCGGCAGCACCACGCCTGGACACGATGGCCACAGCAACAGAGGCGACGCACCAACCAGCGGCCGTCGAGAAGGTGGTCTCGGCCACTGACAACGATTCGGTCTCGCCGGGCATAGTGCAGAAGCTCGATGAGAAGATATTGAATCACTCTCACGATGTGGACGCTGCGATGAAGGCTTTTGACGGCATGGACGGGCAGGTCATTGAGTTGACACCAGAGAAGAACAAAGCGCTGCTGAGAAAGATCGACTGGCACTTGATGCCTGTCAGTATTGCACTGCTTGCAGAATCTTCTACGGAAGCTGACTGATGCAGATCATGTGCCTTGTCTATGGGCTCAATTACCTGTCAGCATCGCCATGATCAATGAGGTACCTCCAGAAGCTAACTGATGTAGGGACAAGACGACCCTGAGTTACGCCAGTGTCATGGGCCTTCGACTACCGCCATCAAGCAACAAGCTTGCTTCCGGAATCAACCTGACGAAAGACAATTACCAATGGCTGGGATCGATGTTCTACTTCGGTTACATTGCATGGGAGTATCCTACAACTCGCTTGCTACAGATGCTGCCACTTGGAAAGTACTCGGCCTTCAACATCATTATGTGGGTGAGCACACAACTATCCAGCTAATAGCACAGAAGTAAGGACTGACATATAATAGGGTCTTGTACTGTCATGTTTCGCAGCCGTTGAGAACTACTCTGGTGCCATCGCGGTCCGTTTCTTCCTTGGCGTCTTCGAGAGTGCTGTAACACCTGGCTTTGCCCTCTTCACGTCGCAGTGGTACACCAAGAAAGAACAGGGCTCACGCACAGCCATCTGGTTCAGCTTCAACGGATGGGCACAGATATTTGGCGGTGTTGTTGCATACGGCATTGCAGTTGGGTGTCGCAAGACGGGCACGATCATCGAACCGTGGAAGATCATCTTCCTTGTGACTGGACTCCTGACCATGTCTGTTGGAATTCTCTTCCTATTTATCATGCCTGACAACCAGCTCAATTGCCGATGGCTGAGCAAGGAGGACCAAATCCTGGCGATCGAGCGTGTGAGGGTGAACCAACAGGGTATTGGAAACAAACACTACAAGATATATCAGCTCAAGGAAGCGCTCACAGATCCTTTGAGCTGGGCGTTCTTCTTCTTTGCGCTCATTACTGACATCCCCAACGGTAAAAAACCAGGCTCTGCAAGTTCCACACAACGTCTAACAGCCTGCAGGTGGTATTTCCAACTTCTTCTCGCAGCTCATCGTGGGCTTTGGCTATACACCTGAACAATCGCTTCTCTACGGTACACCTGGCGGCGCCGTCGAAGTTGTCTTCTTGCTTGCTTGCGGCTGGGCTGGCGACAAGTACGGTTACCGCATTCTCATATCGATGATCGGTATCTGCACCGCAATGATCGGCATGATCATGATCGTTGCGCTGCCCCTGAGCCATAACTCTGGTCGTCTCGCCGGATATTACCTGACTCAAGCCAGCCCAACAGCATTCGTTGCGCTGCTGAGTCTGCTCTCCAGTAATGTGGCCGGGTACACAAAGAAGACGACTGTTGCGGCTATGTATCTGATTGGATACTGTGTGGGTAACATCATTGGTGAGTTGAAGATCTCCCCCGGCAGTGTATTCAAAATTGACCTACTATAGGCCCACAAACTTTCCGTCCAGGCGATGCACCACGCTACGTCCCCGCTGAAGTGACCATAATTGTCTGCTGGGGAATATGTCTGTGTATTTTGGCATTCATCCACTTCTATTGCGTCCGACAAAACAAGAAGAAGGCGGCGATCCGAGCAGCGCCTGGCTACGTACGATTGGAGAACCAGGAGTGGCTGGATCTGACGGATCGCGAGAACCCTGAGTTCATTTACACGTTGTGAGCTTGATGTTGAAGGCACCTAGTCGGCTTGAAGTAAGGTTTATTAGCTAGAGTATAGCCCATCCCCCATTCCACAGCACAACTCGATACCCAGCAGCATCCTCATAGGTCTGTCCCTTGCCATCAGCGTCCCGTACTAGTAGAGATTGTAGCTCTTGACAGTCGCAAACCTAGCACCTGTCATCCTCTCTATCGCCACCTCCCACCTGTCTTTGTTTAGTACGTAGAAGACAAGCGGATTTTCCTGTGACGGCGCTCGCCCAGGATCGTGATCTTTCTCCTCCGTGAGACCGGGATGATATTGTAGAGATGGGTGAACGAGCCTTACACCGTTGAAACGGGCGTGTTGGTCAAAGGAGCCGATGATCTGGGAGCCGAGACCAGTGGGTGTAGAAGGGAAGGAGGGCGAGACGGATCGGGTGGGCGGGGCAATGCGGAGGTGCGCTTGCATAATAGATTTTGCGATTGCTTCACTAGATGACATGGACGACACTATCTTCGTCTACAAGTGAGGACTGAACTTCCCACGATAGCATGGCGCTTTGCGCAGGCGATACGATATCAAAAGAGCATCCCCGCTGCATTCCTGGATGCGTGGCTCCTACACTTCTGGATCAGGTTTTGAGTTTGTCGGATTCTTTGATAAGAGCTGGCTTGCTTGCTGATCTGACCGCCTGTATCGCGCTTTGGTGAGTCGAGGGCAGTCAGAAGTGTACCGGTATGTCAACGCATGTCGAAATCTGGCGAGTTGCGACTCCACCACAGCAAGACGGCTTTAGGAGAGCGATCATCGTAGGCAATGGAAGCGCAGACTGATCCCATTGAGGAGAGCGATCAGGCTGGAGTTTTGTGACTATATGGAGTCTAGGCGTGAAATAGCTAGACTCACCACTAGCCCACACTCTGCATCTGCATAGATGCAAGCGTTGCTCGACCCGAGAACTGTAACATGCAACACTCGACACGATGTTGGAAATAGCATGCTTCAACGCCGCTTCCGCCGTCACAGCAGCAAAAGCAGGCGCCGACCGGATCGAGCTGTGCGCCGACTACGCCGCCGGCGGCGTCACGCCCTCCCTGTCCACGCTGCACTCCATTCGAAAAGCGACGGATAAACCGATCCATGTCATGATCCGCCCTCGCGGCGGGGATTTCACCTACTCGGCCGCACAGTGCAGCCAGATGAAGAGCAACATTGACATGTTCAAAGAGTCGAGCGCGGTGGATGGCTTCGTCTTTGGCATCCTGACCGCGGGCAACGAAATCGACCAAGCGAGGAACAGAGAGCTGGTGGAAGCGGCGAAGCCGCTGCCCTGTACGTTCCACCGCGCAATCGACGATGTGACAGATCTGGATGCTGCAGTCGAGACCATTGTTGACTGTGGGTTCGCGAGCATTCTGACAAGTGGTGGGGCGAAGAACGCGTGGGAAGGAAGGGCGAGAGTAGGAGAGTTGCAGCAGAAGTACAGCGGGCGGATTAGTATCATCTTAGGTGGTGGAATCAGGAGTACGAATGTTGTGGATTTGAAGCATGAGACCGGTGTGCAGTGGGTGCACTCTGCGGCCATCACGGGACCAGACGAGGAAGTAGACTCCGAGGAAGTCGGGAAGATGGTCGAATTGCTTCGAAATGCTTGATCAAAAAGAACAAAAAGACTTGAAGACGACCTACTCCAAACGCCAGACCAATTCCAACCGAACGCCGAGTGACCAAGTAGTTTACACTGTCCCACTGCTCTCTGCTGTCTCGGCCCTCGGCCTCATTCCATCTGGCGTAAACGTCCACCCCCTCCCTTCCGTAGGCGTCATAGCCCTCCTCTTCTCAACAGGACTCCAATCTATGCCGGGCGCCGGCAATCCTTGCAGTCCTGCATCGTCCCTGGCCCGCGTTCGTACGCGCTCACTCTCACTGCTGCCCCTGCCGACCAGCGCATCTCCGTCTGTGACCAGGCGCACTCCGCCCTGCCTCTGCTTCTGCCGCTCCTGCAGTTCGCGCCTGCCCTCGGCTTTCTTCTTCTCAAAGTCGATGATGAGCGATTTAAAGTATGCTTCTGCGGCGGGACTGGCGGAGTAGTGGACTGGAGTCCAACTGTATGCGTTCGAGACGAGGGGGTTCGCGCCGTATTGGAGAAGCAAGCGGAGGACTTTGAACTCGCCGGCAGCGGAGGCGTGGTGGAGTGCTGTGTTGCCGGACTTGTCGGTTGCGGTGAGGATGCTTGGATCCTGGAGGATGAGGGTCGGGATGAGGTGGAGGGTGCCGCTGCCGGACTTGCTGGAGAGCATGAGCTGGTCGGCTGTTAGTACAAATCCACTGCGTCTGTATGAGGCTTGACATACAGCGTCTAGGCCAGCTTTGTTTGCCCACGGTATGCATTCAGGGAAGCGCTTTGCCAGAAAGACTCCGGTTTCCTCCTTGCCGGCCGTGGCAGCGAACATCAGGGGCGTTTCGAAGTCGTTGTTGCGGCTGATAGTGCCTTCTTCGTGACCAGCGTCGACGAGGAACTCCTGGATGAGGGTGTCAGCATTGACTCTTCCACATATTCACTCGACGATTCATGGCCAGCAGCAACGGACTCGAGATGACGTAGGTGCTCGTAGGTGCTCGCAGGACAACATACAGCGATCTGCGTGAAGCCATGCTTTGCAGCCAGGTGCAGGTTCGTGCTGCTCTTGTCGTCGTAGTCGGGATTGCGCAGGTAGTTGGGGTTGTTGCGGATGATGCGCCGCACGAGAGGCAGGTCATTCAGCAGGATGGCGCGACGCAGGCGCCGCGGTACATCAATCCTGCAGGCTATCAGTTGTTCTCCCTGGCCACACGAGGTAGTTGTGTATCCGGACAGAGCCAACGTACATGTTGATGACAACGAACCATGGTTGAGCACCCGAAGGTGAGTGACACGTGAGCCGTTGCCAAGCAGGTGTTCGCGTTGAACGCGGGGGAGACGTGATGGGAGAGCTGCGGACCTCCGCGGGCGCGTTTCACTCGAACAAGTTAGCTCCACACTTGGTGGGGATGTGTCTGCATGGGTCCACCGACATCGTTTCAGCCGCGTGCATGTTGCAGCCACACGTATACAGTTATAAAAATCATGTGGTCGTATCAATGCTCTTCTATTCGTGCATCATTAGGGTGACCTGTGTTTGCGTCACCGTTTGGCCCGTGTGTCATGCTTGCCAGACAGCACCAGTTCTGCGTGCTACTCTTCTACAGCTTCACAAGCCATCAAAGTCACCGCCCGCATCATCGTCGTCAATATCGCCCTCCTGAATCTCCTTTGCCAGCTCGCGCTCACGCTCCCTCGCCTCCTGAGCGTTCTTCAGCTCCAGCCTGTGTTGGTTCATAGGGTAGCGCATGGCCTTGACACACTCGTCGTGGAGCGTCAGACAAGCCCGGATACGGTCGTGGAACGCCTCGCCGGGCTCGCGAGTTGCGTAGATGTCTCCTGCCTGCTTTGTTTGCATGAACCCCTTCTCGTGGTCGATGGATGCCTCAATCACTCCATCGCGGATGGCCTTTGCGACAATGTACTCGGCCGACTCCTCGCTCTCGAGGCCAAGACGAATGCAGATGTCGCGGAGGGAGATGCGCGAGTACGATAGCGACAGCATGCGGATGCCGGTCTTGATGACGTTCTGTCGCAGACGGAGAATCAATGTGTAGGTCTGGTCCTTGTGGAAGACCTTGGAGTGTGTCTGGACGACCTTTAGGAAGCCCTGCAGGTCACCGACACGGACAGCGCGAACCAGACGGAAGTAGGGCTCCACAGCACGCTCCAGGCGAGGCTGGCCGAAGACATCGCGGTCGGGAATGTCGCCCATGAGCAGCTCGACGACAATCAACAGCTTCATGGCCTGCTGGTAAAAGCCAGTTGCCACGTTGCCAGAGGGCGCCTTGCGTGTGGCGCTGGTGAGGTGCTCGTGCGCCTCGGTGTAGGACAGCTGGATGGCGCGTATGCGGCCAAGGTAGTACAGGTACCTGGCGACCTGGTTGTTTGGGGCGTTGGGCGGGAACTGTGTCTGGGCGACGAGCAGATCGGCTTGTGTAATGTCGGCGGTCGAAATGTAGTTACGGAGGAGGAGCGTGGTGACGGCGGCCTGGGTGTCGGGGTCTTTGCGCAGAACAGCACTGCGCATGGCGGCCAGCAGCTTGCCGCGGATGTCGATGACGGGCGACTGCTTGGACGGGGGCTTGGGGTCCATCTCCTCGGTGAAGAGGGCGAAGTAGAAGTAGGCCTTTGCGCCCAGCGGGTCGAGCGTGCGGCGGTTCATGTCGCGGATCTTGTCGACCAGCTTCTCCGAAAACTCGGCGCCCTCGTCGTGGTCCTTCTGATCGTACAGGTAGACCTGGATCAGGATGGCAATGTAGACGTCGATCTCGGGGATGGGCTCCTTGGCGCTGGACTTGTTTGCCTGCACCTCCTCCCGGTACTGGGCGACGACGCTCTGGATGGCGGCGCCGTCCATGCCGATGTACTCGATGAAGGTGCGCGCCGTGGCATTGTTGGGCGAGTAGGTCAGGATGATGACGGAGCACAGCACGCGGTCGGTGAGGCGGGTGCGGAGCGACGAGATGGAGCGCAGCGCGCGCAGCGCGAAGCGCGAGTCGAACTGGGCAACGGCGCGCTCGAGCAGCGCAAAGTTGGCGCGGATGTCTAGGGCGGCGGGGTCAGCGCGGCAGCACAGGTACTTGCACGAGGCGAAGGCGATGGCGTGGAGGTGCGTTGCACACATGCGGCCGGGCGTGGTGCAATGGCCGCAGGAGCAGCGCGAGGCAAAGGGCGCCTCGCTGGGCGAGTCGAGAGAGTCGAGAGAGTCGAGAGAGTCCAGAGAGTCCATGGGGGCGGGCTGCGGTACTCACCGGCGATGGTCTGATGCTCCGTCTGCTCGGCCGTGGGCTTCTCCGCCGCTGCGACGACGCCTTCCATGCTGTCGGCCATGGCTGCCGCGGTCATGTGAGAGACGAGAGGTGTGGGTGGGCGGTGAAGGCGGCGAGGGAGGAGCGGATGGAGGAGGGGAGACTGTGAGGGCGGCGCTGGCGGGTTGGAGGCAAGCTCGGAGGAGCTGCCACTGCGCTGCTCGATGGATTGACGTCGGCGAGTGCATCGATGACTAAGCCCCGCCGCTCCATGCTGTTGACGCGCCTCAAACACGGCCACCCCCCGCCTACTCTCCCTCTCTCTCCCTGCCTGGCAGTGCCTGGCAAAGCGCCTGCACCTGCCTGCACCTGTCTGCACCTGCCTGTACCTGCCTGCACCTGCCTGCACCTGCCTGCACCTGTCTGCACCTGCCCCTTCGCCGCCCGCACGCCCGTCATGACGCTGCTGCACAACCACCTCGAGCAGATCTCGCTCTGCTCCGCCTCCATCGCCGACCTGCAGTACGCCAACCCCCACTCCCCTCCCCTCCTATTGCACCTCTAAGCACCGTCTAGCTTCGCCCCGCCCAAGATATTCACCAACGCCCTGCTGCAGAATCACGACATCACCAGCCTGATTCGCGATACGGAAGCCCACGAGCGCGCCCTCTTCTCTGTCCCGCCGCCGCCCGCTGCGCCTACGCATGCAGAGCCCTCGACATCGAGCAACCGCCGCAACACCATCTTCAATCCCAGCGCCGGACCTGGCGCAAGCACCTCGGGCGGTGGAGCCAATGCAGTGCGCGCACCCAGACGTAACACGGCTGTGGCCGCAGTCCTCGGCAATGAACTGGTAGAGAGGATCCGGAGAGGGGGAGGCGGCGGTGCTGGCTCAGGTCTGGGCTACCGCAAGTACGACCCGAGCAGCAAGAACGAAGTCGACGTCGAACCGCTGCTCGAGGGTGCTGAGAAGCTGCTGGCCGTATACCAGGTCCCAGGCGCCCGTGAGAAGATTGCCGCCATGCGCCAGCGACACGCCCGACTCGAGTCTTCGCTGGAGTACTACGAGAGCCGCCTTGCCGAACAGACGGCCCAGCTCGATCGACTGAACCGCTCGCGCGGAGAGTATGTGGAGGAGAACGATGATGTGGAGGAGGAGCCACAAGAAGAAGTCGTCTTGACAGCAGAAGACCTGCGCCGGGAAGAGGAACAAGTGCGGCAATTGGAATCGAAGAAGAGGGGTCTCGAAGACAGGGTACACTCCATGGGCAGAGACATTTCAGGGTTGAGGTGAAGGTTCTATTGAACAGGAGGCGTCTCGAAGACGGCGCACACTCTACGGGTAGAGGCATTTCAGGGCTGAGGTGAAGGTTCTTTTGAACAAGAGGCGTCTCGAAGACGGCGCACACTCTACGGGTAGAGGCATTTCAGGGCTGAGGTGAAGGTTCTTTTGAACAAGAGGCGTCTCGAAGACAGGCTATCCATTGCCCAGGCTGCGTCACATTACAGCAAGATACCCAATGCTTTCAGATCTGTTCTTTCGAATCACCCCATGTCCACATGCCACTCTAGACCGACGACCCACCGTCGATACTGATGTTTTGCCCAGTGATACTTCTGCTTAGCGCCAACACCCTAACCTGGTCCGCGCAATCCTCGACTGTTGCTAGCCTCTTCAACTTCGTATTGTTGATGGCCGCATTCCTCTTCGCCTCTGGGAACTTCAGACCCCACTCAGTGAGCAGCATACCAGGCGATATCGAGTTGCACCTGATCTTTGGTGCCAGAATCACAGCCAAGCTCTTCATCAGATGAATCTGTGCCGCTTTGGTCACCGCATACGGCACACTCGACCCACTCGGCTTCACACCTGCAACCGAAGCTGTGGAGATGAACGTCCCTTCTGTCTCAGCCAGAGCATTCTTCGCCGCATACGCAAGCCACAAGTGCGTCTTGACGTTCATGACAAAGCACTTGTCCCAGTCCTCGTCGTTGACTTGCTGCTCGATGTCTGTGAACGTCGTCATGCGCGTCCACCCTGCGTTCGACACAACAACATCAAGACGTCCAAACTTGTCCAGCGTCTCCTTGACGAGGCTCTCTACCGACGACCTCGAGCACATGTCGGCTTGCACGAGGTGGAAGCGTGGCTCGCTGGAGCTTGTCGTGGCGCTGGGGATGGCATTGAGCTCTTTAATCAGGTCTTGCGCGCGTTCCGAGTTGGACGAGTAGTTGATCACCTATCATGCCCCATCAGCACCATCCTTGAGAAACACGCCAATGGGCAACTTACGACTCGGAAGTCTGGCGCGAACACGCGCGCAATCTGCGCACCCAGACCTGCTGAGCTGGCTGTGATGAGGGCTACTTTTGTGGCGGCCATTGTGTCGGTAGTCCTGGTACTTTTTGCTTGATACTGTCGATGAGGAAGCACAGGAATTTCAACTGATCCAAACCTCTGGGAAATGTCTCTGTTATGGCTAAACAGCTCTACTCCACATCGGTACCTGAATCGCGGGGTAGGTCCCGCCATCGGAAAGCGCGGGACCATTTCCGTGGCGCACCGCGTGTGGCTCTTTGCTGATATCCAATCCACCGCGAGCAAAGCTTTCGGAAACAGTCTGGTGTTCCGACTGGCGTCCATCGCTTCGTCGAGTCGCCATCTCGACGCCTCTAATCTCCTCCATCTTGCGCCTGATCGCAACACCAGCCGCGTAGAGGCTGTTATGACGTCACCCACCCTGTGTGCATTGATGGACATCGCTGCCACGGTCGCTTTGCTTCTCAGGCACCTTTTTCGAGTTTGAGCGTTGGACGCTCAGACACGGTCGACACATCACAAGTCTACATACAAGTCTACATACAAGTCTACATACAAGTCGTCGCTCATCGCTCATCTATCGACATGTACTTCGCAATCGCTCATCGATCGACATGTACTTCGCAATCGCTCATCAATCGACATGTACTTCGTATCGCTCATCAACCAATATATAATTCGCAATCGCTCATCAGTCAACATCTACTTCGCAATCGAGCTGCCAGGCCAGAACTCATCAAGCCACTCATATGGCTCCTCAGGCTCGTGCACGTCTGCAGCTGTTCCGTTGAAGCCAGTGATAGCATCGCGGGTCATGTTGTACAAGGCATACTTCTCATCCGGCCCTGTGCCGATCGTGTAAGGAACGGTCTGGACATTGTTGCCAATCTCTTTGTCGACCATGAACGTGACATCCTGGACCTGCGAATTCTTGATGCGATACTCGTCGCCGAAGTTGGGGTTGATTATGCCCATGCGAGTCCCGTTCACCGCAATGACGTTCTGGATCGTGACGTTGCGCTTGGCTTGGTTCAAGCAGTTGCCGCACGACTGGTAGAAGGTGCCAAAATTTTCGGCGTAGAAGCCGGTAATGTTGAACTTGCCGCCCAGAGAGTTGTCCTGAAAGATCTTGTCCTGGGCATTGCGAGCTCCACCGCCAATGACGCGGAGCTGGGTGTTGAGACCCTTGGATGTGAGGGCATCCTCGCAGACGTCTTCCCACCAGACTAGATCCAATGTTAGCAATTGTCTTACTTCATGAGCAGAAGCTTGATTCACCATTTTCAACCCACGCATCACCCAGAGCGTGGATGCCCTCTGATTGATGTTGACCGATTACCACATTCCTGATGGTGGCGCCGGGCATGAGGTTGAAAACGGCATCGGCGTCAGTGCCCTCAGCCTGCTCGTTGCAGCTACCATCCACACGCTCGTAACGCTTCATCTGTCCGTCGAAGGTCTGGCCGGGGTAGATGTACATGGTCTCGTTGAGAACAACGGTCTCCTTGGGAATCGGAAACTCAACACGCGGAAATGGGAAGCGCGGTGCCGGGCGACCACTGAGGTCACCTTGTGTGGCATCAGTATCACCCTGAGGACCATCACCCTGCTGGTTCTGGCGGCGACCAAGAGCAGCTGCTGAAGACAGTGCGGGAATAAGAGGAACGACGAGGGCAGAAGTGAGCTTCATGATTGAAGATGTAGGATCACGTCGAGGTTGAGCAGTGGGCTTCTTCCGGGATCAATTGAATATCTGCAGCTGGTAACGATACCATCTCTGCAGCCTTCCTCGACCTTATATACATACTCGCTCTGGACCGCTGCTCGCCTAATTCGATCAGTGTGATATATCCTCATAACGCCAAAGGCCCGACTCTGCTCGCTCCGCTCTCTCCAAGGTGCTGTTGACTGCGGTCGTTAGGTTCCTGTGAAGGTCCAAGCCACGAGTTACCGGAAGAATTGGGGCCCTGGTGAATTCCGCCTATCGCATCAGCTGTTGATATCTTGGTGTTGGCCGGCGACTTGGCTGTTTCTGGGCCACGACGCCTAACGAACATTGCTCCACGAATCGACCCCAGATCGTAGCCCGTGTGCTGGGTCGATTCTACGTCCCCGCATACTGCTCTCCGCGAGGTCGCAAAGACTCTGCATCAATTACCCCGTCTTCAAGTTGCCGTGGTCATGGCCGAGGACTGATCTTGCGCATGCATGTACGACGCGACGCTCGTACCCAGGCGAAATACTTTCTCAACCACGTACAAATCGAGCAGAGCGCTCATGCCATATCGTCTTGATCTGTTGGAATTTCTGAACCAATGTGAATCCTCTGAAACCTCACATCGATCCGAGGTCACGGACACGAAAGAAAGTACGCCCCTAGTAGCCAACGTCATTGGGAGTCTCGATCGGCCGTTGCGACGGTTGCTGCAAGAGACTGAGACCTAGCAAGCATCTGTGTTGTTGCAGTCAAAGGAAGTGGTGCGATTAATCTGTGGGCAGGGAGGTTGACATATCGTCAAGGTTTTGTCGAAGTCGGTGGAGATGGCAATAATGCGCACTTGCAATTCCCGTTCGGCGCTATTAAGAACGAGGCCGCAAACAGACACCGTCGATCCGGGGTTCGGATTCGCTCTCCCACAGACCCACTAGAACTCCGTAGGTCGGCTATGTACTTTTGCCGTTGTTTTCGAAGATAACAGCGAACGCTCCGCGTCGGATAACCGCTCCATACCTCAGATCTACATTATGACAATGTCCCATCTCTACAGAGCAACTCTGCGGAGTTGCAGCTGGTCATCTATGTCCGCACGAAGACGGGCGTTCTCAACCACCGCCCCACGGCAGATAATGGAGACCACAGGGTTTACGGAGAACCAATTGATGGTTCGAGAAGCAATCAGTCAAGTTTGCGCAAAGTTTCCCAACACTTACTGGCAGGAGCATGATCAGGAGGGAACTGACCCTAAAGACTTTCATGCCGCCCTCGCAGCCGATGGATGGCTTGGGGTTGCGCTCCCTGAGGCTTATGGAGGGTCTGGTCTGGGAATCTCAGAAGCTACCATTATGATGCAGACGATAGCCGAATCGGGAGCAGGGATGGCCGGAGCTCAAGCGATACATGCAAACGTGTACGCGACCCAGCCGTTGGCCAAATTTGGAACCAAGGAGCAGCTCGAAGAGACGATACCAAAGATCATCTCAGGCGAATGGCGAACATGTTTCGGCGTCACAGAACCCGATGCTGGCCTCAACACCCTTGCACTCACGACATCAGCGACCAAAGTTGACAACAACACGTATTCGATCACCGGCCAGAAGATCTGGATCACCTGCGCGCAGGTCGCATCGAAGATGATCCTTCTTGCGCGCACAAAGGCCGCCGAGGAGGCACCAAAGCCAAGTCAAGCACTTTCCCTGTTTTGCATCGATGTCGACAAGAGCAACTCTGGCCTCGACATCAAGAAGATCAAGAAGATGGGAGGCTGTGCAGTTGATGCGAACGAAGTGTTCTTTGATGATTACCGTGTACCTGCCAGTACCCTGATCGGCAAGGAAGGGCAAGGCTTCAAGATCATCCTGGACGGCATGAACGCTGAGAGATGCTTGCTTGCAGGCGAAGCGCTAGGACTGGGTTATGCAGCGCTGGCAAAGGCTGCTGGGTACGCACGGGAGCGCAAGGTGTTTAACAGGCCCATCGGCATGAATCAGGCCATTGCGCACCCGCTCGCCGATGCGTATATGAACCTCGAGGCAGCCAAGTTAGCGACTTACCATGCTGCTCGCTTGTATGATGCGAGCACAACAGACTTGTCCATTCGCCAGGACGCTGTGGGCATTGCAGCAAATAGTGCCAAGTATTTGGCAGCAGAAGCGGCTTTCAAAGCGTGCGAGAGGGCGATTCTAAGTCACGGTGGCATGGGATATGCAGCTGAGTATGACGTGGAGCGCTGGTTTAGGGAATGCATGGTGCCACGCATTGCTCCTGTCAGTCGAGAGATGATCCTGAACTATGTCAGCGAGAAGGTGTTACAATTGCCACGAAGCTATTGAGGCGTAGGTGCAAAGAAGGAATGTGCACATCGCTCAGACATGGTAGATGCCGATTCTTTGAACTCCGCAAGCTTGCACGGTTAGGTGGCACAAAAAACCAAGTCAAGATTAAACGTAAGGCTTGTAGGTAAGGATACCTACAAGCAAGTGGGTATTGAGCCTAAGGCTCACTCACTAGCATCCCAAACCTTCTCTCCCTCGAAATACGTTCGCAGTACCTTTGCGCCTTCGAAATCACCTTTGCTGAGATCTTGACTTAAGAGGATGAAGTTTGCAATTTTTCCGGCTTCAATACTGCCAAGCTCTTTCTCTCGATTCACAGCCATAGCCCCGTTCAAAGTCATCATTCGGCACAAAGCTTCTCCACCGGCCACTCTATCTCCACGTCCTACTGTATCGACAATTTTTGCCATATGTTCGAAAAGAGAAGGGTCAGGTACAGCACCCCAATCAGAGCCAATGGTGATGTGGGCGCCAGCGTCCATCATCCGAACGAAGTTCCAGTCCATCAGGCCCTCACTTGCAGCCGTTATCGGATGTACGAAGAGTTCAGCAGGTGACATCTCTGCAGTGACGTTGAGTGGAGCGTAGCGCTTGTAGTCATCTATATTGGTGTCAGTGCATCGCCTCGAGTTGAGGGGTAGCTGTTGCAAAAGTCACACACCAGCATGAACACCTGAATTATGCGCAATCTCGTGCCTTGGGCCACCAGGGTTCCTCTTCCTTGCTGCTTCGATAGCATCGAGAGCGTGTCTTGTTGCGCCCTCCCCTGTACAATGGATCTTGATGGTCAATCCTTTCTTGTCATATCTGAGTATAGCATCCGCAACGTCCTTGGGTACAATGTTGTTGTGGTCAATATCTCCATGCTCGTTTAGTTCTGCATGGGTAAACAGTGGCGGGAGTGGCACGCCATCCATCATAATTTTGACGAATCGCGTATCCACGTGTCTGCTCGAGTGCTGATTTGCGATTTCAACGAGTTTCACCAGACTCTCTTTACTTTCCGAGGCAAGCCACTCGTTCTCGTGCACGATGTGTGTAGATAAATCCAGCTTCAGGGAGCCTTCTCTTTCCATGTCGTTTAGAACCTGCAATAAGATCGTATTCGAGCTTGCTTCTTGTGTGCTCGTCACTCCAGCCTTGTGGGCAAGTCGAATGGCATGTTTCAGTGCTCGCTTGACATGTGAGCGGCTAGGCGCAGGAATTGCGAGTGCTGCTTTTGCCATTGCACTTTCTGCAAGCTCGCCCGTGAGACTGCCATCAGGCCTCCGGAAAAACTTGGCGCCATGCGCATCTGGCTCGTTGTCGACGTCGTATCCTGCTTGGATTAACGCAGCTGTGTTCAGAAGCATAGCGTGTGCTGCGCCTCCTGATACGACTACAGGCCGGTCTGGAAAGATTTCGTCCAAATATTTACGATCCGCGATGCCGTCAGGGAAGCTTTGGTTATTGTAAGCGCTAGCCAGGACCCAATCTTGGTACGCGTTCATGTATTCGCATGCGCAACTTCCATGTTTAATCTTGTCGGCGATGTTCAGGTGGGTTGCGTCCATACCAATGGTCGCGTTTGTAGTGAGACCTAAGCCTGAGAACAACAGATGCATGTGCGCATCGTGGATGCCGGGCATTGTGAAGCTCTCTCGCAAGTCCACGGTGACAAGATGCGATCTTTTCGCTTCTGCTAAGATCTCTTCCGTGGATCCGACTTGTGTGAAGAAGCCATCTTGTGATACAATGAAAGCAGATGCCCATGGCCCCGAACTGTTGACTGTGTACACCGATCCATTGATGTATGCGACGCTCTCGCTGGTGATCTCCGTGTTCGATGGCATCGTTTTGGGTAAGGACAAGTTTCTGCTAGTAGAGGTTGGCTGAGATATCTTTCTAGCAAGCCATGTCCTGGTCGATCAAACAGAAAGGTCTCGTGTTTGCTAGTCTTCGTACTGATCGCATTGATTCTGGTATGTTGGGGGACAGAGGGGGAAGGAACGCGCGGAAAGGGTTCCGTTGCCCGGCTGAGCATTGCATCCGAGGTTGAAAGATTTCCCACATGATACTTTGACTGAAGGAATTAGCAACAGGCCAAGATTTCGCACTCTTTGGAAGAGCTGGTCAGAATGCGGGATGGCTGCTGCCGGGTTCTTACAAATGTGAGCACCGTATCTGTGCAATACGTCTTGCTACCATGTAGCAGCCTGCAGCAATGCTGTCGGGATTTATGTCAAGCAATATTGTGGCACATCGCATTGATAACACTTTGGAAGAGTACGTGTCGCAGTGATCACATGTCGTGGGGGACAAGGGCGAAGTGCTCATTCAAGAACGTATAAACATCGTGAGAGCAATGGCGCAAATGTATCGAAGCTTTGGAAACATTTGCAAGTAAGAGTGTTCCGCAATACAACACCTGCAGTGACTAGCTCGGATAAGAGAGCATCTGTGTCAACGACAGTAATGCCCTTGAACGAAGGTGTGCTAAGAGCTCATGCACGGAATCAACGACATGGCCGACCCTTAATTTGGCCGTACAATGGCCCCAAATGACATTCATCAAGCAGAGTACATGCGCTTCTGGTTATTGAGACAATGTGTAAGGAAGACAAAGCTCCAAGAGACCAAACTGCAGCCAGCCCAAGGATCTGTATGGCTCCTACGCCCGAAAGTGTATTTTGTGGGGGATAATCGGCCCGCCCAAAGGTTCGGTATAAGGTTCGGCATCCTGCGCCAGCCTGTTGTAGTAGTGCAAGGTAAACTCCAGGCCTCGTCGCCATGTTGGTTGGCTTCAGATTTGTGTCTTGTTATCCTTGCTTGCGTTTTGCGGACCGTTTGCGGCTTAATGCATGTCGGCTCACATTTGAGGGCTGAGAACCTCAAGCCTCTGCTCGTCTTGCTGGATGTACAGTTGCACACTCAAGTCCTGACAACCCTGACTCGATCTTGATACTCGTATGAGAGTGTATGTCGTTCGATGGACTGCTATCGAGTGATAGTAAGAAGTCTTGTGATGCGATGATCATCATGAGGCTCAATCGCAACGCCACTATGAAGTCGAACAGCAAGCAACGAGTGGTCCGCGTATCGGGCAGTCGGCCATTACGTAGTGCATCACATCTCGTCAACGCTTTGCGGGGTACATGACGTCCAAGAGCAGCAATCAACCTTGAAAGTATGCTGCAAGCTCAAACTATGGCGGGTTCGGTGCCGATGGCCGAGCGAAGAGGGCTTCCACAAAACTATCTGGGATGACCTGTTAGCTGAAATACAAAATGACAACAGTCCCAAAGTCTATCAGATGTCTTTCAGTTTTGGTCAATATTGGTGTCAGCTACTCGCGCTCACCACTCCTTCCAGTGTGCATGCATCTGCCACATGGTCACACCATGAGCTTCTCCTCGTGTGCACACGATCAGTTAGAAGCCATCGGAGAGACCCTACAGCTGCTCGCCATGTGTTCGGGAGTGATGTCCCAGCTGTGGGTATGCGGAGCTTATTACTCAATCTTACTGGAGGTTGCGATGTTGAGCGAGGGGTTGTGTCGATCCCCGCAATCAGCATGCCGATTGGCAACAGTCACATCATTCGATACTGGTCGACACCTTTGTATTCGATACCTTCAAAGTCGCGTTCGGATGTAAGCTTGGCTCGGATGAGCGCGCTGTGCCGGAATGTTTTGGGTGTGCTGGTTAGGTATGGTTCTTGTTGAGCCACGCGAATGATGTCACACCGAGAGGTAAGCGAAACCCTGGCACATCGACGATTGCCAAAGGGTTGCGGTTGGTGTTGTGGCAGTTGCGCAAGGTAATTCGAAGCAACACAGGGAAAAGATCTTCTAGTACCGCTCACAAGGTTCCTTTGGGGACAGGAGGTCAGCGTGGGTGTAGCGAATTTTTCCTTAGGTAGGTACGTATTGCGTGCGAAAGCGAGGTAGATATGGAGTAAATAGTTACATACCTACAGGGGTCACCGGATAAGTCGGAACTCACCAACTAACAGATGTGCCTGGAACGTTTTGTGACCCACGCCGTTGCACCAAGATGCATGCGCATGGTTAGAAAAGGAAGGTTGTCATGCGGAAAGGCGAACAGTTAGGGTCAGCAATTGATAAACTTGCAGCGATGAGCCATGTGCAATTATCACGGAACTAGCACGCAAAAGCTTCAAGATTGAGTTACTCGATATTTTAAAGATGGTGGTACATTGTGAGGCTGCGAGTTGCCTCGTTGCAAATATTGCGCTTCAATGATGCATGCGTATATATTGGGGTATCATTTTCGTCTTCGGTTGTCTTTGATCTGAGCACTTGATCGCAGAATGACCATTGCGCCGTCAATAGCGCCGCAGGAATACACGGGTCACACATCGACGGTGCAGGGCTTACGCCCCTGTCTTTGACGTGTTCAAGCCAAGCTCCAGATGGTGAGCAATGGAAGACGCGTAGTCTCGCTCAGCATTCGAGGAACGTCGACGTCTTTGTCGGCGGATCTGTTGTTCGGATTCCATCAGCTTCTCTTGTATGAAAGCACGGTACTTTGGATCCGTCTTTACGGCTTCTGTGTTGAGGAGTTCCATAAGTGTCGCTACAATTTGCTGATTGATCTCGCAGAGTTTGTGTGATTCGCTGGTGTGTGTATCATCGACACTGGTCTGAGGGACCGTGCCTGGTCTCGTAGGCACGGGCTCGGTGGTCGTAAGACATGTCGAAACATAGTCGATGGGCGATGTAGGGGACGATGATAGCGACTGGAACTCGGGCGAAGAGGTCGATATAGGTAGGCTAAAGGGGATAGACATTGACATCCTGCGCTGAAGGGCTTCCTTCTGAGCAGTAAGTAAAATGTACTTCTGCATAGATTCATTCCGTTGTCTTGTCAACTCTGTCCTGAGCGTTGGAGCAAGAAAGCTTACTCTGTGCAATATAGGTCTAACGAGAGCCATTGTAAAGGATTTCGAGGACAGCCAAGTGTGTTTGAGCAGCCAAGTGGTGTTATCGAGCTGGAGCGGGGAGCGTTATATGGTCAGCTTCAGATGCACCAGGAAGCGTTAGCTCGATACGGTTCGAGGAGCGTAACGCAAACGGCTGAGCAAGTTTGCTGGTTGGTTGATGGACGGTTGAATGTGATAGGGCAAGCCAATGCTGCACGAATGCGCAGTGGGAATATAGCAGGTAGTTATTTATGGTAATAGTGTTTTGGTGGTTTATTGAAGAGATCTGAGGCCCTTTTGTTGAATGCCCGCTACTCAAACCGCATTCTTCCAGACCGCAAATGCCATGACGTGGACTGTTTGTGATGGGCCTAAATTGAAACGAACCGTGTACCCGCCCTTGAGCATGGACATCTTCTGAACGACGTTGAGCGCGGCCAGTGACTGGGATACAATGCATTTGAAGTGCTGATTGGGGGGTTGAAGCTCCCTTGTCGATCGATGTCCTGGCGAGGTGGGGCGCACTCACGAAACCCACACCACGTCACCGGGAAACATCAAGAGCTGATATCAGGCATCGGGACAAACTCGCGATCGACAGATTTTACCAAAAGTGTGTCCCTGAAAATCCTGCATTGGTGTGATTGAGTGCCCGTACCTGCAGGCAAGCAACCGACTCATGACATCGCGGGAAACCCTGTCTCCGGCTCCGAGGCGATTCATTCTCGCATGCGATTTTCCCTTTGCCATCATGGAAGGTCAGCAATGCCTTGCTCGGGTATAAACCCCATAAGACCCTAGGAATGACGTTCCGAAATGCTTCCCTTCCTCGCGAAGTGGAGAGTTCTTTGTGCGCAAGCTGAGTAGAGATTCAGAGCCTCCGACGTCACACTTGGCTTTAAGCCAACTTTCCCCGTCTTCTTTCTATGTGACACCTCATAGGGCGCCTTGCAGCTCACTCGATCGGGCCAAGTGCGAGGCGCAGAGGCTCAGATCAAGGAATCGGGACTGAAATGCCACAAGGTCCTCGACTTGTGATCGATGGAAATGACGGATCTTCCCTCCTGACGCCACAGCTAAGATGCCCCAGCATGTTTCTGAGAACCCTGACGTGGCTAAAAGCCACATGCTGTCACACTGTGACGTTCTGTGTCAGGCATCAAAACTTTTGCTACCAATCTAGGATCATGATCTCCATCCATGTGGTGCGCTCATTGTTCTGGAACAAAAGCAACGGTTAGCTTGTGGGGCGCCAACCTGATGGTTGGTGATAGTCGAGCCGCGAGTGCGATAAATGCCGATCATAACGCTGGGGACGCCATTCCGGTGATATGTAATTTGTAGTGTTTGTAACGCATGTGGACGGATGTGCATCGGCCAAATTAAAACCGCTCCAGCGAGCACATGTGCCAGAGACATGTGCCAGAGACATGTGCCAGAGTTGGACCTTTTTGCGTTCTGACCAAGTTTTGCACGATGGCTATAGTTCAGCCAGTGCCGTCGACAACGTCTCTTGGTACACTGTAGGGTCGAGGGTACTTGATGTGCATCATGACGATATGTAATAGAGTCGGGCTGGGCTTTATGTGTGCGAGTGCAGCAGAAGATGCCGGCCAACGTCGTTCGTCTGAGCCGTATTCGTAACTATGCTGTCACCGACTTGCGTTCCGTCCAAAACCCTTTGCCGTAAGAAACAAGAATCTCTTCGTTTTTTCCAATCCCCTTTGCTCTCTTTCCACTCTTGCCGGCGCTGAGCACGAAGACTCCCATCCTCTTCTCCACGATTCCAAACCCGACATCTACCAGAATATCGCGGAATTCGGCGTTTGGTCTCATAGATATGCCTCGATAGTCGTTGATAAACCTTGCTTCGTTGCCCATCTTTGATGCATCAACTCCTATACCTAGGTCGGGATCCAGCGAAAGGTCATAGTCAGACGTCTCATCTGATTCAGTCTGATCGTGAACAAAGCCCAAGTAAGGAAGTATGAAAGATTCTGGTGGAAGATGTCCAGCCGCATACAGCCCGTACTGACCTTGCGCGGGATGGGAAGCATTCGATACGCGTGCGATCTTCACGTTTGCATAGGGGCCCCTCGTGATCAAGACTGGCTCCCTTGATGATAAGCCTGCTTTCGATAGGAGAAGCGTATTCAGCTTGTCCTGGATGAGCTTCGTTGAGTAGGAAGGCGCACGCAGGTATTTTGTGTCTCCGGGCCATTCTTTTGGCATCCGAGCCTGCATTTTGCTGGGCGCACTTGCACTTTCTGTGACGTGCGATCCAGGCTTTCGCAATACGAACAGGAGAGCGTCACTCCGCGCGAAGCGGTGAGTGAGGTCTGTTGGCCAACGATCGAGGTCTTATCGATCTTCGTGTTGCAGTCGTATGAAGAAGCAGTGCGTGTGGTGCTTTCTCGCGTACCTAGATTGCCGGTGCGTACGCTGATGTGGTGAAGGTTGGGGCCAGGAGCAGCGTGCAAAAACCATAGCCTTGGCGTCCTCCTCCAGCCACGTGCTTCAGCCGGCTGTAGCAACCGACCTCACCGCGATACCCTTGATAAACCCTGCACATCGCGTACATTCGGGACGGGATCTGCCACCGTTTGTGGCAACTGTTAAGCAGAGTTTCGCTCGTGTTAGAATTTCCTTTGTATCCGTCAAAGAACTCGATGCAGCATACACGATAAGAATGTGGCGCTTCAAACTGCCTCTCGCACGTGCGAAGCATTCCTGAGCGAAATTACACGAATAAAACTTCCCAGAACGGTTGTATGGGGCGGTAGCAGGCGAGACACGAATGAGCTGGACGCCTGATAGCCAATCAATGGTCGATGCTGCCCCTTCACAACATGGCACGTCAGCTCCACAAGCTGAGCGTCGAACGAAGCTGCGCCTGTCGGTTCCTGGTGCCATGAGTGCCAATCGTCAGGCTCCTGTGACCAGAGCAAGCAGCTCTGCTGCATCAAAATCTGCTCGACAGCTCAGGCGCTCTTCGGCATTCGGCCCCTCCCCATACCTACCTTAATTAGTTTGGGGGTCCAGACACAGCAACGCAGGAACCCGCACTGATCCACCTCAAGCGCTGGCCAACGCATCTTCAATGCATCGGGAGACCGCCCTTTCTTCAAACCATCGTTGATATCCGGCTATTTTTGCGCATAACGACATTGCCAATCGTGTTCGATCACAGCGACGAAGCCACGTCAATTTCGGCTTTGCCTTACCCTTTTCGAGAAACGTTCGCGGTCCCAGCGCGAATAGGCCTGGAGAAACTGTAGTTTGGAAGGAACCGTGGCTTACAGACACTTGCTTCGAACCCCGAGCCGCCGCTGATAGTCGTGCAACCGCCTCTCACCTGATTTGGCTCCTAATGACAGCTTCGGAGACGTTCTTGTGCACAGCTGGTGGACGTTATGCACATCGTCGTCGCGGATGATATTTGCACTAACCTACAATGAGACGGAAATGGTTAGGTGTGTAAGCGAACTGTTGAGGCTGCAGGGGAAATTGGCAGGGGAAATTGCTCTTTCATCTCGTTACTTTGCGCCTCATTGCGTTATGATAGGCTAGTATAGCTTCCATCAATAAACACGCCCAGACGACCAGCCTTATTGAAGCTCCCGGGCAACGATACCCCTTTACCGTATCCACTGAAACGCCACCACGGGCCAGCTTCTCCAGAGGCTCGCTGGTGGATGCTACCATCGATGTGAGCCCCCTGTCTGTCGATGTTGGGTATCTTGGTAAGCTCGAACGGTCGGCCTCCTATAAAGTAGCTTTCCCAGTGCTTTCATGCCTTTTTTCTTCACCCACACTCACTACACTAATACACCGGATATCTCCGATTTCACTCGTTTCAACGACCTCCAACGCCCGTACCTAATACCAACGTACTTAATCCCAACCCTCACAATCAAGATGCGTTCCTTCGCTGTCATCGCTGCTATCAGCGCCATTGGCGCCCAGGCCATGCCTGACTACTACCCCGTCGCTGAGTCCTCCTCGACTCCCGTCTACGAGGCCACCACCCCTGCCTACGCTGCCTCCACTCCCGTCTACAAGACCAGCTCTGCCTACGAGGCTTACCCCGTCTCCTCCTCCACCAAGTACCCTGCCTACGCCGTTGAGTCTTCCTCCGCCAAGTACGAGGCTTCCACCCCCGTCTCCTCTGCCTACCCTGTCGCCTCTTCCAGCGCCCAGTACGTCGAGTACCCTGTCACCTCCACCAAGGTCGTCCAGGAGACCACCTTCGTCTGCCCCACTCCTACCGTCGTCACCTACGAGGAGAAGACCTACTCGATCACCGAGGCCACCACCTTGACCGTGTCTTCCTACACTACCACCGTCATCAAGACCACGAAGACCCCCGAGGCCGAGAAGCCCTCTTCCAAGCCTGTCACCCCCGTCTACAGCACCTCCGTTCCCCCGGTTGCTCCCACCTACGCCCCCTACCCCAGCACCAACGGCACTGTTCCCCACTACTCTGCTCCTCAGGGAACTGCCACTGGTGTCCCCACCACCACCAAGCCCTCTACTCCTGAGTTCACTGGCGCTGCTGCCCAGGCCGGTGTTGGCCTTCTCGCCGTTGTCGGTGCCCTCGCTGCTTTCTTGTAAGCAGTTCAAGATGCTTGTTTGACATGCTGAGACGAGCTTGTTCGCCTTTGCTGTCATCAGGCCCGTGGTAAAGGGGAAGGAAACGCCATCTAACGGGTAATGACTTCGACTCTGCATCATGATACCCTCCTGCATTGCTTGGTGCATTGCAATGGGAGTTCGAGGTCGACCACGATTCCTCGCGCACGCCGCAGCAGCATTTCGATTGTATACTTTGACTTTATAATACGCTTTGGTCCAAGGGCTACTTCATGGAGGATCTAGTGTGTGGGACGATAGAGTTCATGTTCATAGATTCTGGCTGCTGGAAAGAGTCGATAAGCTAATTGACATGGTTCTGTCTTTACATCTGGGGTGTTCTTTGGTGTGGCTTCTGTGACGGGTGGCGCATTATACTATTTAGACCAGGAGTCTGGTAGGCTCGTTCGGAAGATACCACAGGCGATTTGAGATAGATATCAATGATGTATTTGCATTTCAGTAACATCTTGAGCCAACACCATAGGTAGTGATGAAGTGGTATTTATTTGAATGCCAAGGTGAAACTGCAAGGGCAGCACAAGCGTCAGGTACGCTGTCTGGGGCATGCCATGAACCCTGAAAACCCACGCTAAGACTGGGCCCATTGGCTGTGTATCGATTTCTCGGCTTACCGCCCCCAGATTGAGCGCAGCGTTGTCTAATTTCACCAATACGAACCACGAGGGAGCCTTACGCGCGTCGAAGGTCGAGAACCCCAACGAGCGCTTTCCCAGCTCAGCCATCGATGCAGTGTAGACTTGGAGGTTACAACTTGGTATAGTTATCGCCTTTAATTGCTCACTGCCTGCCTCCAGCCTCCTTGATAGCTGTTCCGCAATAACCGCCACGCGTGACCAGCAACTCAACGGCGCTTGCATCTCGATTTGACGCGCTGATGAACCAAGGTGCCCTCTGCGATCGAGACTCCAAGACCAGACATTATGAGATCGTTGGCGCATTAAGACAAACGAAATGTGTCTATTGATCCTAGGATTCGCGAAAGCTAGCTGTAAAAAGCAAAAACAGCGTGCAATTAGTCTGGCCAATGTGACTACGAGATAGAGAAAAGGACAGGCGTAAGGCGACGACCTAACCGATCGCTGCAGTGGAACAATTTCCGGATACCGAGGAGCCGGTCTACTTCGAAGCCAAAAACGCTCGCGCTGCATGCAAACATGACAACTGCGGCAAAGTCACGGTGCTATTCAAACACCTCCAGCTGAACCTCAAGTTCGGATCATCAGGTACCTCCGGTCTTGATGACTACGCCAGCGCGGTGAATTATGCTCATGACTTTGCCAATGCTTTGGAAGTCCTCGCCAGCGCAGCTCAGAACAAGGCGTTCCGTACCCACACCGTCATCGTTAAGGGCATCGACAAGAACGACGACTTCGACATGGTCGCCCGAGGCTACACAGAACGTATGTTCAAGTCTTGGATGAGTCAACCTACAGGTTTCTCGCATTGGTCCAAGTAGGTAGTACTCTTGATGTGAGCAGACGGATACTGACCAGGCCAGGTGATGAGTGGTCTGATTTCACCATATTTGTAGGCACTACGTCTTTTCCAGTGCATCGTGTGAGGTAAGTTCATGTTCGAGACATCTTCATCTACCAGTCTGGCCTTCTTGACAAGGCTTGGCGAAAAGTCTTCGTACTTCAGAGCGGTGTGCACTGGAGGCTTTGCGGTAAGTGCCATCGATCGTCTCCCACAATACTATGTAAGTAGAAGCTTCTGACGCGCGACAGGAGAGCGATAAGCACAAAATAAGGCTCCCTGAATCTGAGAAGACTATAGCTGCTATGCTTGACGAGATTTACGGAACATATAACTCGACAACAGGGTCACTGTCCACGGGATTCGTGTTGCGGCCGGAGACCGAGAAGGAGCGGGCTCGTAACGATCTACTGGACTTGTTCATTGCATCAGAAAAGGTACACCCCTATTTCTCTACGTACCAAGACTTCGAGCTAACCACAGGCTACAGTACGGCCTTGAGAAGGACAAGACCAAAGTGGTCAAAGCCATCATCGACCGCCTTCCGTTCGTTCAAGACTCTTTGATTATCGTTGACCTCGCCACATATGTCTACGACGACCAGACTCCTCAAGTCGATTGCGGCCTGCGTAAGGCCATCATCCAACAGATATACATACGACTGCCTCCAATTCTGAGTGACAAGAAGGCTTGGCAGGAGTACTCAGAGAATCGGGCTGTTTCGAAAGCACTCCATGCCCATGTGGCCCATCTGTTCATGCCTGGTGTTTGGTCAGAATTGGACATACTCTCGGACGGCTACAGACGAACACGCCCGATCTTTTCTGGGTCCAGTTCATGGGTGAGCTTTTGACAGGCAGTCTGATGCGTGTATATTGCAACTCCAGAACATTGAGACAGCCACGCCGCTATTGTATTGGCGACCTTCATGCAGACCAGTCATTTCCTGGTATGGCACTATGAACGGACAGATAGGAAACTGTCTTTCATAAGATACTGCCTGATATGAACGGTGCCGATGGTCGTAAAGCTTGCGATAATTATGCAGCAGGGTGCTAGATCAGTGAATAGAACAGAGAATCAAGCAGTCAAGTCACATGAGGAGATGCTCCAACAAAGACCTCGCCGTGTTCTCATGCTAGAGAACATTACAGTTCCATCGATGTATGCCAGTCAATATTTGTCCACTAAGTCTCGGCTCCGCCCCAGCGGTCTGTTAGGTACAACAGGTGGAGCTCCTGTAGTGTTGGTGAGAAGCCTTTCGCAATAGCTGCTGCGTGTACTAAATTGACTTTGTTCCACATAAATACCGTACGGGACGTCACTGATGGATTAAAGGCTCCACTCTCCAAGGTATTTTATAGAGTGTTCAGGGGATATTTGCAACCGGCTCGCCACCTGAAGACTGAAGCGGTATCTTAAATGTTTAGCTGTGTTCACATCAATACTGCCACATTTAGGGAACGTTTGCCGTTTTCGCTAGTAGGGAACAACTTGCTCTCTGCTATGCATCTAGACTAAAATTCTTTCTTTGTTTATTAAACCAGCACACTATTGTTAGTGAGAATCTTAATAGACGATGCCGAACTCATGGGTGGCCCGGTCAACGAACAGCTCTGTCCGGTCTTCTTCTTCTTCAGGCTTGACTCAATTGAACTCCTTCTCAATCGAGAACTCCTTCAAGGGCCATGAGACTCTCTCGTGGTCTTCCCTAGTGGACAGAGTCATGACAGCGGCCGAGAGAGTGCTAGATATGGCAATGTATAGGTGATTCAATAGTTGAAGGTGATTGTGGTGTGCGAAGGTGGAGGCGGGGTCTGCGTTGACGTCCTTTCTCCAGATTTGCGTTCGACAGAGTCGTCACAAGTATCATGGTGAGGACCTTCCAGCAGGCTTGGGCTGGGCGTGACAGCTTACTGGTGATGGTCTTCACCATCACTTGCAACACCGCACGAGCCACGCGACCAATATCGACACAGGTGAAGACAGCTACTCTGTAAAGTCGACATGGAAATGTAGATATCGACCGCGGTCATGGCTGTTTCTCTCATCGTCCCGATGATTGCTGCATTGAGCACATGTGTAGTCCTGGGACGACATTGTCGTTTAACGCCTTCACAGGCGGCGCCCAGCTCCGAGCTTTGTCTGACTGCATAGCCTCTTCCGGCACTTTGCCTCTGAATTCGATCCTTGCCAAATTTCAACGTCGTCTTGCGTAGTACAGGCGTCCGCGACATTGCGCCCATGCCGAAACAGCTTTCAGAAGCCTTGCAAGCCTTTCTGTACCGTGGTCAGCTCGATAACTCTGAGGCATCAAACCTTCGACCGGTCGGTTGTCGCGCGGGCAGGATCTCAGATAGCACAAAGTTGGCAGACATCCGAAATAACCACAGGCCGGTGACGGGGCCAATCATAGGCCGCCATAGCGGCCCTGCTAAGTTTAGATGTGACACCTTTCCCCCTCCCCCCAATCGATCATGTCGGCTTGCCCCTTGGAACTAGACCCCTGCATACAACGAGGTTTCAGAGGTTGACCTTCAGAATCAGGCTGGACAAGACATCGACAAGAAGCACACGGACAGCCGGGCAGGCGGTGTTGTTCGATGCCTGACGATAAGCTGCGCAGTCTCTCTGCAGCGGGATATGAGTGGAGTGATGGTGGGGCTTCTGCGAAGCCGAGACACATAAGACAAGGTCTCTCTTACCCGGCTGCTATCCATACGAATGTCAAACGCTCTCGCAAAGTTTGAGATGACTCTCATGCAGGTCTCAATAGAGCGGCCGACTTATGCCTCGTGCGGGAACCCGGTTTCCTTGCTCTCTTCTCCGTACTATTGGCTGGTGCTACTGATGCGGCGGCTAGCACTGGTAGTGGAAGGAAGCTCGCGCGGCGGTAGCAGCCTTCAGACAGAGGTGCTCCTCTCGTGGATTGCTATAACTGCGAGCTGCCAGCTGCACGTTGTGCCTAATTTGATCTCGCTTTCATCCTTGCTTGTGGTGCTGTGCTCGTCGAGTGAGAGCCGTCCCTGCGTGTGCTTGCCCGCCTCAAGCTGCAGATACCCCACTATCAGCACCGCCGCCACTGCACATTCCTCTGCATTACACGACAGAAAACTTGGAGAACAAACAGCTTTTGTGTGCTGTCAGACTGCAGTAAATTGCAGTACGTTGCCACGTTTTCTTTCGATCTGTTTCTGCTGCATCGCTGCAAGTTACCTGGCGATCAAGCACCCTTGGTAGACCCTTGGTAGACCCTGCCCCTCCTCTCCTCACCTTGCTCCCGCACTCTCCTGTCACCGCCTCGACTGCCCTCTGCCTTTGCACAATCAATCATCCGCCGTCGAGGTCGAACGCCGCCGAACAAAGGCTAATCCGTCCGTCTGTAGTGTTTGGCGCCAATTAGCGCACCCCTCAGTCAGTCAACGCGCCACTTTACGAGTGCGCACGAAACTGCAGCACGTTGGACGTCGCGTAGAAGCGCACCGCCTCTGAGGTCAATTCGACTACTCTTCTCTGCGTGCAACATAGCAGACTTAACTTCAAGGTATGTCCCATATCTCACTGAGCTCACATGGCGGCTGTGCGGCGACTAGTCGGTGTCCATTGTCAACACGGGAGTCTCGTTTGGGCCCGCATTTCGCAGGAGCACGTGGGGCTGAGCTCACCGTCATGACACTGCACCGTTTCACCATGAGATGTCCCGGGCCGGGTGGACACAAACCAAGACACTTGTGTCCTGCAAACAATGGCCACAGCTCTACCTTCCCTGTTCTTGTACTGACAAATAGTGATCGCAGATCGTGCTCGTCATCTTCACTGTCACACGCTACCCACCTTCCATCGACGGACCCAAACCCACCAGCTGCACGTACGAATTGAGCAGCAGCTCCCGTCGACCGATCGAGAACCTCCAGTAGCCGAGCCTACAACCCACAACAGCCGTCAACATGCCTCCAGCAGGCGGTAGCTCCAGGAAGATCTCCTTCAACGTCTCAGAGCAATACGATATCCAGGATGTCGTAGGAGAAGGTGCATACGGTGTTGTCTGGTAGGTGGATCACGACTGATCAAGGAAGACAGCTGCTAACTGCTTGACAGCTCCGCGCTGCACAAGCCCTCCGGTCAGAAGGTGGCCATCAAAAAGATTACGCCATTCGACCACTCCATGTTCTGTCTGCGAACACTGCGAGAGATGAAGCTGCTGCGGTACTTTAATCATGAGAACATCATCTCGATCCTCGACATTCAGAAGCCTCGGAACTACGAGACGTTCACTGAGGTCTATCTCATCCAGGTAACCATAACACGCAACAAAATCTGGAGCGAGGCTGACAAAAGCGACAGGAACTCATGGAGACCGACATGCACCGCGTCATCCGCACACAAGAGCTGTCAGACGATCACTGCCAGTACTTCATCTACCAGACGCTGCGCGCTCTGAAGGCTATGCACTCGGCGAACGTCCTTCACCGCGACCTGAAGCCCTCCAACCTGCTCCTCAATGCGAACTGCGATCTCAAAGTCTGCGATTTCGGTCTTGCACGATCCGCCGCCTCTACTGAGGACAACTCTGGTTTCATGACAGAATATGTGGCCACGCGTTGGTACCGCGCGCCGGAGATCATGCTCACCTTCAAGGAGTACACAAAGGCCATCGATGTGTGGAGTGTTGGCTGTATCTTGGCTGAGATGCTGAGTGGCAAGCCGTTGTTCCCTGGAAAAGATTGTGAGTGTTGATGGGCCAACCACGGGGTATTGGATCTAACAGCTTGCAGACCACCACCAGCTCACATTGATTCTCGACGTTCTCGGTACGCCCACCATGGAAGACTACTACGGCATCAAGTCTCGTCGCGCTCGTGAATACATCCGCTCGCTTCCCTTCAAGAAGAAGATTCCATGGAAGGCTATGTTCCCTAAGACCAACGATCTTGCGCTTGATTTGCTCGAGCGGTTGCTTGCATTCAACCCGGTCAAGCGTATCACAGTCGAGGAGGCTCTTAAGCACCCATACCTCGAGCCCTATCACGACCCTGATGACGAGCCGACCGCCGACCCCATTCCTGAGGAATTCTTCGACTTTGACAAGAACAAGGACAACTTGACAAAGGAGCAACTGAAGCGTGCGAAGTTCCAATCCCATCTTTATACATGTGCATTTGCTAACCTTTCGCAGTTCTCATCTACCAGGAGATCATGCGATAAGCTCGTCTCGATGATTTAAATGTGCGGCATTTACAACGAGACCATCACACGATACCTGTTCGGCATCTTGGAGCATATCCCTCGTACCGTTACCATCGACTGAGCGGCTAGCCGGTCAGAGCTCATCTTAGAAATACCATTCTGGAGCAATCTTTTTGTGAAGAAACGACATATTCCATTGAAGAAATGGAGTGTTTGACGGTAGTAGGTTCGAATAAGATCATGGAGCTGAATATTTCCATGGCTCAAATCTCTGACTTCAGTGCATCCAAGCGAATCTGTATCGTGTACCGTCATTGTTTCTTTTCTCAAAAGGGTATTGACACAACGAAGTTTTAGGTGTAATCCATGTATCCCTTCAAGGACCCTTTGCCATAGCTCGCACACTGCCTCGTTTTCCGCGCTCGCAAACATGGACGTCGTCGAAGACTATAGCTTGAAGAGCCCTTCTAGGCTCGAGAATAGGCGTGAGGGTCGAAAGACGTCGGTTGGCACGCGCTATACATCCGCCACGAGAGGCTACCTCACTGCACCGCCGCTCATCGCACTGTGTCTGAGACAACGAAGCACGGCGAGCTGGGACGAACGAATCTATGGAACGCACACTACTTTGGTGTCTGCGACATGATGCTCGCCGGGGAAGTCCAGGCTGGAAAGATGGATCTCATGACCATATAGCTTGGGAGCGAAGCGAGACCGATCTCTTACAGTCGGCGGACCCGTAGTGGTCTCCAGGCCCACGAAGCACGCCCGTGATAAGTTCCTGCTGTCATGCCGTATCTAGATGATGTGACTGCGAGCCTATTCTTTGCCAATGACGATCCACTTTGTCGTCTTCTGCATGGCCCTTACGCCAGCCATTGGTTTCACCTCCCGCCAACGCGCTCACACCAAGATCTGCCCATGGCTGGGGAGAGGACCATGCAACCAAGATCTTTTGCGATGATGGTCTCGCAACTCAGGCTCCAACACATTCACTATGATGAGCTGCAGCGTTCTCTTGTCGCCACAGCTGCTGCTCACCATCTCTTTCCTTCCTCTTCTTGATTTGGATACAACAGAACCAGCCTACCACAGGAAGAATCAGGACGAGAAGAATACCAAGGGCAATCGCTGAGCCTCGGTCGAAACGACTTAGGGAGAAGTCGGAATGCGCCGGCGAAGCCGCATCGCTGGGACCACCTTTGCGATATTTGAGGTGATGGCCATGCTTGAGACGCAGAATAGTGATGAGGTAGATGTACATGTGGGCTAACGGCAGATTGGAGGTCAGGTGAAACACTTTCTCATTACCTCTTGGTGGTATCATTGGGATCTTTGAGGTGTGTACCTACCCCGCCTCGTCTCTGATAGGGACCTCGACTCATGTTGCAGATGTGAGGTCTGGTAGTCGAGTGTGTCTAGCCCCTGCTAGCAGGTCCATCACGGGATGGGTTTAAAGACTTAAGACGGACATAATGCCCGTTATGGATAGGTATAATACAGGTTAAAATGCCGATAACAAGTAAGACCGAGGCGACGGTTTTTTGACGCCGCCCAATGGCCAAGTCCATACTCTCAAGTCGTGCCGTGTTGTTACAAGAGTGGTGTCCGCGCAGCGCCATGCATACCACAATACTTCAGGTCTCTTCAAAAACGTATACAATCGTACATCCATCATAGATCACTTATGAGCCTCTATGCCGTCCCGGGTAGTCGTGCTCACGGGTCACACCTCCCATCCTTCCACCCCGTCCGCCACCTCTCGTCCCATCGGTTACAGTCGAACTCCTTCTTCCCCAGCTTAACATTGACCGCATTATGCGCCTCGCACATCCACATCCCAAATTCGCTCCGGCTGCTGACCCGTGGCGTATTGACCTTCATCCAAGCCTGGAAGTCCTCCGCGCACACCCAGCACGGATACAGCTTGCCAAAGGTTCGCAGAAACGCGGATGTCTCGGTTTGTAATGACTGTGAGGGAGTCTCCGGGTATGTGGCGGTTATGGAGTGTAAAAGCGTCCAGCTGGAGCGGCCGAGCTGTGCGACGTCGGGTGGACAATCTTTAGGGAGTGCGGGCGGGAGGGGTTTCTTGCTCTTCTTGCCCATGGCGAATAGCGCGGACATGTCGTTGCAAGTGCGGCATCTGCACAGCATTCGTCAGTGTTCTGTGTCCTGGCTGCGTGTATTGCATGCACTGAGAACGCTGCATCCCATCCGGCGCACTGCGAGAAATACTCACGGCTTGCCATCTGCATCGTATACTATGCCGTTGACGATCTTCTTGCCGCCTGGCAGCACCTTTCCTTCATCCTTCTTCTCCTCTGTTCCTGTCGGTATCGACGACATATTGTTCATGGTAGTGACTGTAGTGTGGCGGCTCTCGATTATCAAGCATCGTGAACTTGAGGGTTGGCGCCGCAGCCTTGCCTCGGTCGGCGCGTGCAGGGATCAGCCTGGCTGGGTGACGTGCGGCGGACAAGCGAGAGGTCGGACGGACTGCTTCGGTGCTTTGGAACTTGTCTTGGCTACGGTGGATCGGACTTCATGCTCTTGAAAACGGCCAAGATGCTTTCGAATCGTGTGTAGTGTTGCAAATATAAATTGAGAGTCTCTTCGATGTTGTTGATTTTAGTTGTCACCCGCCTCTCCGACTTTACAGTAGCGCAAGCCTTCCTGCACGTTCTTTGCATCTCATCAAATCGCATTCCATCTCATAGTCATGAATGTCCCGGTTGCCGCAAACGTGCTTGGGACTCTGGGTGCTGTACGTGCACGTTGAATCTTATTCGCAAAGCTGACTAACAAGGGCAGGTTTGCTGGTCCATACAGTTGATCCCTCAAATTGTCATCAACTATCGCCGGCACAACGCCATTGGTTTGCAGCCTACTATGATGATGCTGTGGGCATGGGCTGGAGTCCCGTTAGGTGTCTACAATATCGTAGGGGATTTCAACATCGCTCTGCGTATTCAGCCCCAGATTCTGATTGTGCTGAGCTTGGTGACTTGGATTCAGTGCTATTACTATGAGAAGGTACGCATATCACTTGTGACCGGTCATGCAACGACTTGATCGCTAAATCTGCCTCTAGAACTGGTCTGTCTCCCACTCTCTGGCTCTCATTATTCCTGTCCTGTGCTTCATGGGCGGTGTGCAAGCTGCCCTCATCATTGCTCTCCGTCATGCAAAAGAGATGGACTTGGAATGGCCTCTCATTGTCATGGCTGCACTTGCTGCTGCCTTGCTTGCGGCAGGAGTAGGGAGTCATTATGTGGATATCTACCGTCACCGTACGGTGCGAGGCATCTCGTTCATCTTCGTAGGGCTAGATGCGCTCGGAGACCTGACCTCGTTGCTCTCGGTCTTCTTCCAACCCAAGCTTGACATCTTGGGCATCATCATTTATGCCGCAGAACTGGCACTTTGGACTGGGATATTCGCATGCGGTGTGTACTATAACCTCAGACCCTGGCTGGAAGAGAAGTATAGCAAGAGCGGTGAAGTGACGGCAAGCGAAGGGTTACAAACTAGTGAAAGAGCTCCTGCCGCAAACTCCACAGGTATTGCGCTATACGATTTACCATCCAGCACCTCGGTATTCAGAACGAGTTCCGCAGAGATCGAGGTGCACCGGCAGCGCAGCGTGAGCTCGGGAATTAGTGGGGTAGCACATCTGCCTTCAAGAGTTGCGTAGGTGAATGGGAAACGGCTGCACGTGTCAGATTGCATCGGCCTGCGCGGGATTGGATATCAGCTACATCTGAAGCTGTTTGCTGAGTGCCTCTTTCTGGTTCAGACCTGCTCGTAGCTGCCCTCTCCGTCGCATGGCGAGCGCACCGACCCCAACTCACATTCACCATCACACCCCGCAAGAACTTCCCCACAACAACAACAATAACAAAACTCCCTGTCTCTCACTCTACCGCTCTTCCTAACTCCCGAAATTTCGATTGCCAGCGAGTTTTGCTCTCTTAAATCACCGACGACCTCTGCAGCACATTACATTGTGAAGCCAAGAGTGAGCACAGGTCGCCTGCCAAACGAACCACCCCCCTCCCCCGCGTCTCTTACTACATCAACTGCGCTTGCAACCGGACCTGAGCATCAGTTACAATAATGGCGAACCAATTCACTATACCCGGAAAGCCCGAGCCCAAGTCTTCTGGCTCTCAGTACTCGGTGACTACTACGGGCGATGTGACAGTTCCCAATCCTACGCCACTCACCGAGGCTTTGGAAACCCAGGCCGTCGACCCGCCGCCGGATATAGATTTTCATGCTATGGTCAAGATCCTGGCTCCCATTGCTGAAGGTCTCAACGAAGCTGCGGAAGACGCTACGTATCCAACACCTCCCATCAACACACCGGCCGTCACGCCAGCAACATCTCTTATCTACCACAACCCTTCTAATCGCGGCCGTGGCTGGAGCACCATTGGTGATAGGCTCGCTAAAGCAAAGCTCGATGGCCCCAGATTTGGCCAAGAAACCGACATGACGTCGGTCGGCAACCGCTCGTTCCGCTCCTCTGTGCCTGCCGACGATGAAAGCGATAGCATGGGCGACGTGCTGAGTGATGGAGGAAGGAACAAGAGTATGTAAACCTGCTCCGATCGTCTTCATTCTCATCTAAGCATGTGCTCAGTTCCTATTGCCTTAGGCTCACCTCGTCCCAACCCTGTGGGTCTCATCTCGTTCTCCGCCAACGACCTTGCCAACAGGGCCCCTATCCCTTTCAACAGCACCGCTCTTCCTGAAAGCTCCAGCATCGAAGTCGCCATTGGCTCTGGAAGTCACCACCCGGACAGTGCTAAGAGCTTCGCCACTGGAGTCACTGAGATGAGTACATGGAAGGAGGATGTCGAAGGTCGGTTCGAAAGAGCTCTTCAGTGTCTCGAGAACTTAGCCCATGACGAGCACTTGCTTGACCCGAGCAAGCCTATGCGGGAGTACTACGAGGCGTACTTGAAGCGCATGCTGAACGCCTCTTCCCGCAAGTACCCTGCTTCCGTTGAGGTGGTGAGTGATGCTCAGCAGACTTGAGCCCGAAGGCTTTCAACATATTGGATGGTAGGGTCGATTTGACGAAAATGGTGTCAATGGGTAATGGCGTGAATGTGGACGGCTTCAATGTACGGACTACCTTATGGGTTTAAAAAGGCGCAATGGGATGCTTTACGACGATACCGATCTTTGAATAGGCTCAAAGCTGATACTGAAGGCCTTCAAGGCATTCACCGACGATCACAATACAAATAAGGCTCAGGACTGTGAGTGTTCATTATAAGTATCGCGTGAGTGAGCGCTTTATGCACGTATCCATCCCAGGGTATCATCTCTACTTTCATTCAACCGTGGCTTAAACTGCCCAGTTCAACACCAGACCTGAATTACCAAATCTTCAAATGCCCGTTACATCAGGAAGTACATCAGAGCACCCAGAATTGAGACACCCAGCGACTTCGACGAGTCGTGCGAAACAGCGCCGGCAGCACCCTCGCTCGACGCCGATCCACTCGCATCAGGGACCTGTGTGGTGACAACGGTCGTCTGGGGCGCAATAGTGGTAGCCTGCGTGATAGTCTGGGGCGCAATGCTAGTGCTAACAGCGACACCATTGACAGTCGCTGCGCGGACGGTTCCGGGGATAACTGTAGGCGCGGTGAACGTTGTGCCCGGGATGGTAGTTGTGTAGACGATGACGGAGCCGAGTTCAGACGCAGGGATCGCAGCACCGACACCAGTACCTGTGTACTGTGCGGGAATGCTGAGAGTCAATGTGTTAGGCTTATCCTGGGATACGGCAGAGTAAATATTGCCACCGGAGTAGTCACCGGTAAGAAGGTTGATCTGCTGATTGTTCGAGTTGTACTCTCCGGTTGTCAGGGATCCGTACGAGCCGTCGGGGAACTTGAAGTTTGTGGTGAACTTGTCGTAGCACATGGGGATGTTGAGGGACTGGACGTTGACGCAATTGAGCGAGGCAACGCAGCAGAAGCCAGAGGTAGCAGCGCGCGCGATCATGCCATCGCGCTTGGAGAAAGAGATTCCCTTGACCGAGTCGAGGACGTTGACGTAGAGGGAGGAGAGATCAGAGCTGACAGCCGGAGGGTCCATACCAGTGGCACCTGAGGGTTGGCAGGGCTCGCATGGGTTGTCGCTGGAGGCTTGAGCCTCGAGAGCCTGGAAGGGGGATCCAGGTGCGGCAGCAGCGGTCGCAGCAAGCGCGAGGGTGAAGTACTTGAGGGACATTTCGCAGGTCGTAGACGTGTATAATTATTGATATTCTTGCGGCACAACGGAGGCGCGGTGCCGTGGTTACAGTAGATGTGTATTTCAATGATCGACAGTGTAATAACCAGTACCTGAAACGAGTGGCAGTTGCAACAAGATGTGCAGGGCAGGACCGATGAGCGAGAGACGGGGTAGCGACGACAATAAAGGGGTCTGGGTCAACGAAAGACTATGTACCAGAAGCCCTTGTTCAAGGCTATCCAAATATACACCGGCGTACTGGTGCCAAGAGGCATAGCTTGTCTCTTAGACACCATACACTATTGATCTAGGATGAGCCGTGCCTCTTCGCGCGTACTCTATCGCAAGTTAGGCATCGCATGGTCAAATGACGGGAGTCAGGATGGTAAACCCTTGGGTCGATCAGGCGTTATTCGGGCAAACCTGCAAACGTCTCCCCTTCTCCAGGTCTTGCCTCCTTCACGCGAAGGTAGGTGTGCCGTGCTTGAGAAGTATTGAATACTCATTAGCTGAGAGTACTTCCTTTGTCTTGGAAATTCTTTCTGGTGGCTTGTCGAGAATCGCATTGTTCAACTTTTGCTCGCTCAGGCGACCAAAATACGAGACGCTAAGAAGCCAGCATGGTGATTCGCCTAAGGAGAATCATCAGATGCGGCAGGCCGCAGCACAGCGCGATTTCTTGCATGGGATCCATGCTCACAAGCCACGAGCAGTCCCTGATCTTGTAAGTTACACGGGATTGGCGAAATCCTCGTCAAGCGGCTTGCTCGCGTTCGGCAGTCCTGTGTAGCGAGTGTCAACAACCGTCTTTTTGGAGGAGGCTCGACGTCATGATGGACGCCCTGCCTGCGCTAGAGCGAGCCATTTCGACTGCCAACCCTCGCGACACCGTCTCTTTTGCAAAAGGGCTTGCCTGCACATTTTGCCAGCCCCCGGGCCATCGCGTGTACACTACTGCGTCCTCGGCACACGACGGATGTATGATCTTTGCTGCTCTGAGGATAGCGACAGCAGTCAAGACTCTGTAGTCGCCTCCGCACTGGCTCGAGCCTTACCTTATCTCAGCTCCCATCAACAGAGGAAAACTTGAGCCCTGCGCGCGGCTTGGGTGTCGTGAACTGTGCCTTAGACTCGGTACAAGGATGTCAATCTCGACTGCATCCTCGCCTCGAATCAACTCTGGTTGACCCCCACACCTCAGGAGAAACCGTCGCTGTCCGTCAACTTAATCAGGTATCGCACAGGTGTGTATGTGCCGGTCCAGAGGCGAGCATTGAGTTTGACGGTACGGGATACCGTTATCTAGGGCTTTAGTCGGCCAACGTCACCCTTGCCATGTTTCTTCTTCAAGCGATAGATAATAAGTTTAGCACGGCCCGGTCATATTGAAGTGGTATAGTGCAGCTGGAAGGTCGTGCTGTCAGTGAGTTTGCTGTCTACTGTAGACTAAATTTAGAGTGGCAGGTGGTAAATCCAAGGCTCGAAGGATGTGATCTCGTGAGTGTGCACTGCATGCAGGTGCACCGCTGAGTGTGCTGTTTGCCACGTCCCCGACAAGGCTGCCAGCCTTCAATACGGTCGCGCATATGTATGTGTGTCGTCACATGCGGATCAACGGCACTGCATGAACAACCCTGCCCGCTGCTGATGACCAGTGTGAAGAGAAGCTGCTCGTGTCTTCGTAGTAGATGTCTCGGGTCGAGTAATCGACGCTGCGATTTTTGTGACATCTTGTGAAGGACTCGCTAGACTTCGGTAGTAGAGCGTCGCTGTCATCAGATGTTCGCGAATTGCGTCGCATCTTCTCTACCCCAAAACTTCGTATCAATGGTCGCTGGTCGAACTCCGCTGGAGCTACTGCAGGAACATGCGTAGTGTTGACTACTGGGTGTAAAGTGCGAGCGCATTGTGCTTATCAACCAATAACTCGCCCCTTGAGCTCTGTTCCCTGCAAAACCTCTGCTGCGCTCATGCCGTCCATTTGTCCGACTGGCTTCTTCTTTCTCTGCCATTCGATCTCGCCTCCATCGCCTCTGCTGGCACGCTCTTCTAGTAGAGTAATTGGGTGCAGCACAATGGTGCCAATGACACAAAAGAAGGATGCCCAGAACTGCCATAAGTAAACTAGTATCCAGCCACCTGGCGCAATGAATCTTATCCACTGGTCTATAGCATAGAGGTCATCTTGTGATTCTATATAGTATTTCCTATCGTCGTTGTTGCGTTCGAGCTTGATGACCGAGGTCAAGTATACCGGTGCATAGTAGAAAGGTATAAGCCAGATGCGGAAGATCTGAAATATCGAGACGTAGATGATGAGATTCGATTCATCGTAAGCTAGTCCATGTCAGTCTGCGATTGGACGCCTGGCAGGTGGAAGCTACACGTACCAACACTTTGTACTGTGATGTCGATGCTTGGACTCATGATCTTGTACCAACGATAGATCAGCCCAACTAGCAATCTGGAGTTCGGCCATTGCCCAGTACGGCAAAATGGATGCGTGAAAGAAGCATTGGGTGTGAAGTACTTTTCAACGGTTTGTCGTTGTGTTGATGGCGGTGACTGTGTGAGCAGATGTATTACATTCGTTATTTCTTCAACCGGGTTCTCCATGATTGTTGAATCTGGAGAGGTATCTTCAGTGCTGAGAGCGACGGTAGAAATTGGTGCAACGGATGTGTTGACATTGGAACAAACATGTGAAAGCCGAATGGGACTTCCGTCGTACTGACGTCACTCGTTTGGAGCTAGGCCTTTCCTCTCACTGTGTAAATCTGCCACACGCTAAAGCAGAGGCACGATGAGGCATCATGGAGATGTGACTTTGGTGGCTTTTTTCAATTGTTTTGTTTATTTGACTAATTATGCATAAAGGTACAGATGGCTCGTGCGATACATGCAGTATGCAAAGAGAGTTGACTCATCCGTCAAGATCGGCTCAGATTATACTAAGCAGAGAAATGATGCCGAAGTATTTACTGGGACTTCCACTGCGAAATCTCGGACTCATCAATGTGCCTCAGCTTGTTGACGCTGGGAGCCTCGCCGGTCGCAATGCCCTTGGCCAGCTCGACGAAGCCACCAACGGTTGTTCTCCTCGAGACAGCGTACTGTACAGTTTTGGCCTTGACCCTGATGATGCCAATGCGGGGATCCTCTGGGCCACCGTCGTGCTTGCCGTCGCCGAGGTCACCAATCCAAGCCTTCAGAGCCGGGGAGTAATGCTTCCTGACGATATCGCGGTTGGTCTCGATCGAGGCGTGGCCGGAGATGGAAGCCCACTCTCCCGAGTTGTTGATGAAGCCAATGTTGACTGACGAGTCCTCCTTGAGGTCATCAGTCTTCCCGGACTCGGTGTTGGTGTGGAAGAGGAGGTCGAAGCCATTGCCCTCCTGGGATGATGTTAGAAGCTATATCAGCGGTTAGCCTACGGGTGACGTACCTTGGCGGCGAGAGCCATAGCGCGGCTGGCAAGCAGGTCGCTGTCGCCAGCGTGTGTGGTAAATAAACAGAACTTGGTCTTGTCGATAAAGGTAAAGAGGTCCTCGACCTTCTCCTTCAAGGAGGCCTCATCCTTGTTCTTTGCGGTGTAAGGGTCGGCAGTTTTGGAGCCGGTGTCGGTGTTGCTGAAAGAGGACATGGTGCAAGCTTGTGGGATGCGTGTGAATTTACTTTGGAACGAGAACTGTGGAACAGCTGTCAGTCCGCGTCTTGCGAGTGCGATTGAACGAAACATTGGTGTCGTCGTACCTTTGAGAGGGAGTGCTGTTGTGAGGGGTTAAGTTTCGTGACGAAGTGCATTCTTGTAGGTGGGTTTGCAATTCCTATGACGTATGCTCCAGCCCCCACATGACGGACTTTGTGATCGGAGCTGACAGTCTGCGAAACCGAAGGCGTGATCTAGACTCTGCGGTTTATTGAGGGCGTCCGAATAGCTATATACTTGTCAACTCTGGAGCAATCCGGGTACCGAAGCTGCGATCTTTGCTTGCACCGTCGCTGCTCAACACACCGCTGTACTCAACCCTTCACACGGCTTTCGTTTGATTTAGAGCACTTTATTTTGCAGCAAAAGCCAGTAGAAGGCGGTATCGATCCGTGATCACGAAGCTGGGTGGCGACAACGGACCTGTACGCTCAGGATCCGGCAGGACGGGGTATTAGCCGCTCATAGAGGTGCACGAAGACTGAACATTAAGGAGATATATTACGATCTAAAAGCTCAGTGCTCATACGCAAACCAGAAAGGCGTATTAAAACACTGCGCAGAACATAGACCTCATGCCATGCCGCTGTTGTCCCATTAACCATGCTAGAGGGAATAATTGGGCTAAAAAGGATAAGATGCCGAACTCATGGCCGTGATAGATCTCGAACAGATCACTGTACTTTTTCAATGACATGCAAGTTGAACAGTCGGTAGTTCCAAGGCGTTCTATGCCTCGGTGGACTCATTATCCTCAATGGAGGCCTTCTTCAGGTCCTCAGCGACATCAGCAGCAGCGCCGTTTTCCTGAGCGAGCTCAGCTGATGGGGAGGCAGAGCCGTTGACAGCCTGGTTCTTTTGGGCGGGCTTGCGGGCGGCGTCTGTGGTACCATTGGCGGCATCCTCTTCAGCCTCGAGGCGCGCGATCTCCTTCTTCGCTTTCTCAACGTTCTATATCTCGTTAGCTTGTTTTACCCAGAGGATGAAAACTGGGCGAGACATACCTCCTTGGTCTTGCGGTCCTGGTCCTCCTTCCAATGAGCAAGCTTCTCCTTGAGTTTCTCGACGGTGGCAGGGACATCAGCCTGGCTTGAAGGTGCGTCAACACCAACCTTGGCGAGCTCCTCAATGACACCGAGGTTCAGATTAAACTTTGAAGGGGGCGGGGCCGCACCTCCCTTCTTGCCGCCCTTCTTGCCCTTCTTGCCACCAGTGCCTGTGAAGTAGCTCTCCTCCTCCGTGTCCTTCTTGGAGATGCGAGTACCCTTGATTTCAGAGGCCTCGACGGTGCGTTGAGCGGAGGCAGCGAACTTTCCGGCAGAAGTAGTCTCCTTTGCGGGAAGAGCAGACGGATCGAAGTGGCGGATGAGACCCTCGGTGGCGTAGATCTCGTCCTGGAATGCGGGTGCGCTGGCCTCCTCGAGACGCTGCTCGGCAGCCTGCTTGCGCTTACCAGCGAGGTACTGGACCTGCTCTTGCTTCCTGCGCTCGTTGCGGGCCTTGCGGGCCTGGAAGTCGTACTCCTGGAATGCACGCTTCTGTTGGTAGAACGTGTCCTTGAGCTCTTTCCTGGCGAGGTACTTCTCCTGCTGCTCGGCGCGGGCCTTGTCGGTAGCCTCACGCAGAGCCTTGAGGTTCTTGAAAGCCTCGTCCTGCTCAGCCTTCAGGCCATCCAGCTCAGTCTGGAGCTTTGTGTATCTCTCGCTCAAGGCTTTCTGCTCGGGGTCGTCGAGGAGCTTCTTCTGTTCAGCAATCTGGGCCTTGATGTCGTCGATGGCCTTCTGCTGCGAGTCGAAGCCAGAGAAGTTCTTGCGCGCCTTGTGGAGCGAGGAGATCTCAGAGAGAGCTTTCTTCTCATCGACGAGCTTCATCATGCCAGAGTCAACCTGCTTCTGGAGACGCGCGATCTCCTGGTCAACATCTTCGGCGGACTTGAAGTTGACGCGGCTCTTGTTGGTCTTGAGCTCGTTCTGGCGCGACTTGAGCTGCTCGTCGAGCTTCTTCATCTTCTCGAAGATGGCATTGCGGCCGGTCTTGTTGCCCTGCTGGGCCTGGCGGATAGCGTTCAGCTCAGTCTTGAGCTCCTGCTGGCGCTTGGCGTTGGGGGAGTCCTTGTTGTTCGGGCGGGCGGCGTCGAGCTTGGCCTTAGCGGCGTTCTACAATATTGTTAGACATTATGAGGCCAAATGCGTCATTCGCAGACGCTGCAGGTAGCCGACAGTAAACTGTGCGCATCTGCGACAAGCATGTGCGCGCGACTAAGCGAATATCGAAATCGTGAATACATACGAGCTTCTCTTGCACCGCCTGGTGCTCCTTTTCGGCCTTGGCGAGGTCCTCCTTGTATTTGTCCTCGTCTGGCTTCTCAGGGCGGACGTTCTGCTGCTTCTCTTGAGGAGATGCGGCGTCGGCGGTAGCCACCTGGGCAGCAGAGGGGGTCGCGAGTTCGGCCATCTTGACGATCAATTGGAGTGGGAAATCCAATCGGTGAAATGGGAAGGACGGGCGAGGGTGGAGAGGTGAGGACCGGGCGAGGGAGATGGGGAATTGTCAGGCCCTGAGGACAAATTATGGACAAATTGGGCGGGCACTCCAAGGTTGCCCTTGAGGCTTGAGCGGTGCACGGGTGAGCCGCGGTGGAACTGCCGTTTAGCGTGATTTCAACCAGTAAGAGCGAGCCTGACTTACTGGGAACAAAGTTTCCTTTCACTCGACAAAGACAATGGCGGAGCTCTCGAGAGGGCGGGTCCCAATATTATTCCTCAAGACCAAGTCGGTACCGACCGATACATACGAAGAGCTGTTCTCTACCTGCGACAACAACCAATATGCGCCGGTGTTCGTCCCTGTCCTCGAACACAGGTTCAAGCGGGACGCCCTGGACAATGTGCGCCAGCATATACTCAACCGAGGATTGGTGCCGACATCGCAAAATGGTCTTGCAACATATGGAGCCCTGATTTTCACCTCACAGCGGGCCGTAGAAGCCTTTAATGAAGTTGTCGAAGGTATTCGTGAAGAAGGCGTTCATCCAGTCGACGAGTTGCTACCTGAAAGCTTGCCCCTCTATGTCGTTGGACCAGCTACCGCGCGTGGACTACGCGCATTGGATTTACGTTGTCCTATCCTAGGCGAAGAGACTGGAAATGGGGAAGCCCTGGCAGGGTTCATACTGGAGCACTACAATACTCTGTATCCTCATGTCTCGAACCCCCCGATCCTGTTCATGGTGGGTGACAAGAGAAGAGACATCATACCGAAGACCCTGCAGTCGGAAAAGCTGCCTTCAGATAAGAGCGCCAGAGTGAATGAACTCGTGATCTACGAGACAGGCGAAATGCAGTCGTTTAAGACCGACTTCACCAGGATATGGCAGAAGAACGCAGGTAGCGGATCGACACGCCAGTGGATTGTGGTCTTCTCACCGACTGGCTGCCAGGCACTGCTTGAGAGTTTGAACCTGTTGGACGCTGCAACCGGCAAAAGCAAGAAGGACAACGGTTCCAGAGATACCCGGATCGTAACCATTGGCCCCACGACCCGCGACTACCTAATCACCGAATTTGATTTCACGCCTGATGTCGTTGCTCAGAAGCCAAGTCCGGAAGGAATTGCTGAAGGCATAAGAGCATACCTGAGGTCACAGTCATAGGTATAGATAATCACTACCTCCATCTGTCCCCCAACCTAACCTGCGCCGAGTGAACAGTCGGACGTGCTTGGTGGTGTACCGCGAATGAGTACTTCACGTTGCAGATATCCACTCAGGCTGAGTAGAAGACAGACACTACGAACTCAAGGATCGTCTCCTGAAGATGGCATCGTGCAGCCCGCCCACATCGAGTCCGATAGGTTATCACGTGATCAAGTGCAAAATAGTGACGTATAATAACGCGAGAAAACGCGCTAGGAGAGAGCTGCTCAAAGTTAAGACGCGCCCCAAGAACTGTTACGTCAAGACACTCTCGAGGCTCTCAGTCCATCCAACTGACTCCTCTACAGTACTTTCCCAATTCTACCCTTCACATACCGGATACATCACCGTAATGGCAGCCACACGCTCTTCGACCCATAACGGCAGTGACACGTCGAGCCCAGCTAAGAACAACGATGCTGCTGTAGCTGGGGCCAAGCGAAAGGCGGAGGCAGACGTCGACGCTGGGACATCTCCCAAGAGAGGTCGCAAGGCGCCGAAGAACCAGCCAACAATCGATAGTATGCTCGAGCACGAAGACAATACCAAGGCCGACAATGACGCTGAGATGCGAGAAGCGGCACAGGATGTGGTGAAGGATGCCGAAAACGAAACGGACGAGATTAAGTCGAGCGAGCAGCCATTGAAGGATAAAAGCGAAAATGCTACCAAGGAAGAGGACACAGATCAGAAGGACACCAATGATCAAGAAGGTGGTGGCAAGACGAAGCCGTCTTCTAATAACAAGCCTGAGCAAGCGGTTGCGAAGGTTGAAACCAACGGTGACGGCGCAACGAAATCGTCTTCTGACAACAAGGTCGAGCAAGTGGTTGCGAAGCCCGAAACCAATGGTGACGGCGCAATTGAGCTATCATCACAGCGTGAGAAGAAGATGCCGTCCAATATTCTCGAGAAGGGAGTCATCTACTTCTTCACACGCAACCGTGTCAGTGTCGACGAGGCTGAGAGTGTTGGCGACCTCCAGCGTACATTCTTCGTGCTTCGACCTATACCTGCAGGGGCCAGGCTTGGCGATGGTGCTGTGCAAGACCTCAAGAACAACCGCCTGTTCGCGCTACCCAAGAAGGTGTTTCCCAAATCTCACAACGACCGCTTCATGGCGTTTGTGGAGAAGGCCAACACAAGCATCCAGGACCTGAAGGACAACTTCTTCCAGGGGTCAGAGTACAACACCCAGACGCAAGGCACCCGCCGCAACGATCCTGTCACACCGGTTGCAGAGGGTGTGTACCTCATCACGCGCACCGACGACGCTACCACGCACCTCGTGTACTCTACCACTATCCCGTCCGAGATGGGTGAGGTTCAGGAGGATCTTGGCATCAAGGATCAGGGCAGCTTCGTCATCAGTGTGAAGAACCCGGAGCGAAGCGGCCCAGCGAACGCTTCTCTCCCTCAAAAACCCGACTTCTCCAAAGAGATAATCGAAGAGTTCCGCGGTCTTGCGTGGTCAGAGGTCAAGCCAAAGTACCTCGACCACGAGTACTGTCAGATCCTGCTCATCGGCGAGGACACCGACAAGGCCGTCGAGGCCACGAAGAAGAACGAGAGACACGGCAAGGCGACAGCGAAAGAAGAAATTGAGCAGCTCGAGCACGAAGACGAGGTCCGTGTGCAGCACCTCAAAGGTAAGGCTGTAGAAGCTCGACGCGACTTTGCATGTGCTGACGTATCAGGCGACGACTCAGTATTCGAGGACCTGAAGATTAGCAAAGACGACTACCCCAAGGTGCCGACCACCTGGTAGAGCATGGCAGGGTGTCACACAGGGCCAGACATGGGGCGCGGCTACGGAGGACTTGGAGGATGCTTGTCGAAGGCTTTGTTAGATTCCGTAGACAATGGAGGCATTGATGCACTACGCAGATGCTTTGAATCGTCCCTTTGATTGTCCCTTTGAATCGTCCCTTTGATTGTCCCTTTGATTGTCCCTTTGATTCGTCCATTTGATTCGTCCCTTTGATTCGTCCCTTTGATTCGTCCCTTTGATTCGTCCATTTGATTCATCCATTTGATTCGTCCCTTTGATTCGTCCAAAGGGGGTGGTGGACACAGGCTTGGGACGCCCTTACCTTCAGCAAGACTCTTTCGCGCCCGCGTCCCGCAGACGGACTCGCAGCGGGCGCTGATTGGCCGCCCGTTGCACAGCGGGCGCGAATGACGTTCTGGCGGTTGCTCGTGGAGACGTGCCAAAACAATGGCCCAGCCCCCTCCAACCTCCCCGATATGCAGGCGCCAGCCACGCAGCCGTCCCACCACGCAGCCGTCCTACCACGCGCACCGCGGGAATCGCTCTCTCCATCCCCACACGTTATTCCAGAGCCAACACAGCCGCCATTTCTATCGCGAACCGAACCCATTAGCAAATTGCCCCCGCTGCACTCGCTATCTGTCTGTCTGTCGCGCACCTCACCGCCCGCGTGCACTGCGCCCACACTCGACCAGCCCGCCCACCATGGCGCCACACCCCGAACTCGCGGCCGACAGCCCGGCGCCGGCGCTCGCCCGGCGCGACGACGTGTACAAGAACCTCGCGTCGGCGGGCGCACGCCCGGCCACGGACCTGTCGGGCCCCGGGTTCCAGGTGCTGTTCGCCCTCATCGGCGTGGGCATGACGGTCATGGCCATCTGGTTCTTCTTCTGGGCCAAGAACGGCGGCTTCCGCTGGCGCCAGGACGACTGGGAGGACTACAAGTCGACGGTGCTGCGCCGCAAGGGCCCCGACGGCCGCACCCTGTCCAACGCGACCAAGAGCACGCGTCTGGGCGGCGGCAGCGTCGTCCACGGCGGCAGCTACGGCGCCCCGACCAGCATCGGCTACACGGACGAGACGGGCACCAGCGCCGACATGACCGAGATGCGCGACGCCGAGGAGGGCAAGTCGCGCCACGGCCTGCGCGGCGGCCACGGCGCCCGCAAGAAGAAGCACCGCCGCGACCACACCAACGACTACAACGACCCGGACCTGCACGGCTACCGCCACGAGAAGGCGGCCCGCGTCGGCGGCCTCAACCGCGAGGCCGACGGCATGTACACCGACTACTCGCCCACCGAGCCCTCGGACCTTGGCTCGCACGTCTCTGCCCGCCCGCTCGTGAGCAAGGGCAAGCGCGACCCCAAAAAGGACGCCAAGGAGAAGGAGCGCCGCGCCCGCGAGCGCATGAAGAACGCCAAGGCCGCCGAGAAGGAGGCCCAGAAGACGGCGGCCGCCCAGGCCAAGGCCCGCAAGGACGCCGACAAGGCCGACGCCAAGCGCGAGCGGGCCGCGCAGAAGAAGACGAGGAAGGCGCGCTCTGACGCCGGCTCCGAGATGCCGGAGATGGCCGAGACCCGCACCGAGTACACGCGCGCCTTCACCGAGTACACGGCCCCGTCCGAGTACGACCATTCCGAGGCCCGCGACTTGGCCGCCGCTGCCGCTGCCCCGACGCCCAAGTCCCCTGTCAAGCCGTCCTCGCCTGCCCAGAAGCCTGCCCAGGCCCCCTCCAACGCGCGTCGCGCACCGCCTTCGGCCGCCTACTCCTTCACCACCGGCGACGACGACGCCCAGACAACCTACACCGCCGCCTACACCGAAGCCACCGACAACCGCACCGCTGCCGAGTCCTCGTACTACTCTGACTACCGCCCCAAGGCCGAGCGCGCGCAAGCCCGCCAGCAGTCCCGTGACCGCACTTCGCAGTCCCGACCGCGTCCGGCCGGCTCCCGCTCGCGCCCCACATCCCAGTCGCCGCAGAAGAGGCACCGCAGCTCCCAGCCAGCACAGTCGTCGGCCCCGTCTGACATGTTCACCGCCGCCAACGGAGGCACCCAGGGCCACATGTCCTACCCCTGCTACATCCCTGGCCTGAGCCAGGCGGGCAGCGTGGGCGTGAGCGAGAGCATCAGCCAGGTCGGCGGTCCCAGCAGTCGCCGTCGCGAGCGGGAGCGCGGTGGTCGCGATGTCATGGCCGGGTACCGCCGTGGTGGCGGGCGTCGCGACTCGCTGAGCGACAGCGACTCGTAGGCTCGAGCATTGACGAGGACGAGTATTGACGAGGATGAGCATTGACGAGGATGAGCATTGGATGAGGATGAGCATTATTGCATGAGGAGCGAGCGTGCATGACTGGCGTTTTTGGTTTTATATTCGGACTTGGACTTGGGTTTGGATTTGGACTTGGATATGGATATGGATTCAGCGCGCGGCCCTCGAGGATTGTACGCTGTACCGAGCCACGGATACCACGTTGGATAATGGAGACGGCGTACATATAGATACCTCAATGAATAACGGAGCTCGTGACAACGGGGAACCTAGCAATAGCGCAATACGACAGACGTGTTGTGAACATGAAGCATGTTCCCTATCTGCAAGTCATAGTGCTGTGACGATCAAGACTCGTGGGGACAAGGTCAAAGCAGAAGGGGTATATTCATTTACACATCGCCAGCAGCGCTACCAAGAATCGCGCCGAATAAGCAGACAACTAATCATGCTCGTGGTAGCTGCGTACAAATAAGAGTATTACCTGGTCCCATCTTTTCACATCTCATTTCCCTCTCAATGCAGGCCCAGCTCAACTGGAACCTGACACCTGACCGCTAGGGAATAAAGCAATACGAACGCAAGAGGGAAAACAGCTACTGGTACAGTCGTCGTGGGGGGATTTCGTGATTTGGGGAAAGAGCGCAATTTTGAGTCGTAACAAGTTTGAGGGGGTTGTACAATGCCCAGAGACATGCAGTCGTGCATCAGTTGATCGTGGTCGGGGGAGTGGAGCTGAAATCATCTACAACTCATCCTTGACCCGTTGCGTCGCATCCGTAGCAACACTCGACACGCTGCTAGCTGCCTCGCCAGCATTCATAGATGCACTGGCATACATCTCGCTGATGCGCGAGTTGGCCGCCTCGACAGCAAGCGCAATTCTGCTGCTTGCACTCTCCATGGCACCCTGCTCGGGACCGTACACGGCGGAGCTGATCTTCGAGTACGCGTAGCCGGCGTTCTCGCTAGCGACTGAAGCGACAGAGTCGTACGCCTCTCCGGCGTTGCTTGCGACAGAGCTGTAAGCCTCTCCTGCCCCGCTGACTACAGAGCCGTACGTGTCCGAGGCACCGCTGGTCACTGTGGCAGCATAGCCAGTAGCCGTAGGAGCACCGAAGATGGCTGCGCTAATAGCGGCCTGCGCGCTGACGGCAGCGGCAGTGAAGCTGTCTTGTGCCTGCTGAGTGCCGTAGATGGCCTCGCTGACCTGAGACTGAATGGAAGCGTACGCGCTAGCCACAGATTCGCTAGCTTGCTCAGCGGCACCCTTAGGGGTTCCATAGACAGCGATGGAGGCACTCTCAAGCGCCAAATCCATCTGTGCGCTGGCTTGGCTGAGGATGGTCTCGACGGCGGCTGGCGGGGTGAAGATTGAGCTGACGACAGAAGAGGCAGAGGCGTAGGCATCGGCGGCGTATTCAGTCGCAGCATCGAAGCTCTCGCCAGCGTAAGAGCTGGCGGAGCCGTATTGCTCGTTAACGTACGACTCGGCGGAGGCAACAACGGCCGGAAGACCGGTCGAGTACGCTGAAGCGAAACGGTTCATGACGCTTTCGGTAAAGTCAGGCTCTTTACCAACGACCAACTCAGAGATGAGAGCTTGGATACCGGCGTATTGCTCAGCGGCTCTTGCAGTGGCTTGTGCACCGTAAGCTCCAGCTTGAGAGTAGACAGACTCGGCCCAAGGCGTAGGCTGACCATAGACCTGGCTGCTGGCCTTGGCAATCAGAGCTTCCCAGTTCTCGCTGGCCTGGGAGGCTACGGACTCGGTCCACGGTGTCTCGGAACCAACGACGTCCGAGCTCACCTGAGAAGCCAGCGACGCGGCTGCAGCCTGAGCGTTCAATGCTACAGATTGAGCATTCGCAGCAGCGGAGTTCGCAGTATCAGAGATACCAGACGCAGCAGAAGCTGCAGATACCGAGGCGACCGAAGCCAATGACTCTACGGTACCTTGCTGAGGACCATAGACGGCGCTGGAGGCGGCGTTGACGAACTCGGAGTAGCGGCCGTGAGCGAGACCCACAGCTTCGTAGTACTGACGGCGCGCACTGTCGACACCCGATGTCGGTTGCGATGAGAGCTGGGCGGAAGCCTGGCTGAGCCCCTCCGACAACCTTGAAGAGGCGATAGAGGAGACTGATTCAAAGTATCCTTGGGTTGGTCCAGCGGCATAGCTCTTCGCCGACTCAGTGTACTGGAGAGCGGCCTGCAGCTGCTGGCTGGCGGCGGCTACGGAGTCAGAGTAGGCCTTCTCGAAGCCAGACAACAGAGTCTGGTAAGCAGGCTGCTGGGTTCCGGATGCAAGGATTGACAGCTGAGACTTGGCATTCTCGAGCTGTTCGCTGGCGAGGCTGACGGCATTGCTGTAACGCGAGCTTACTTCGACCTGTACAGTCTTGATGACCGCAGTGGGGATTGGGGTGCCGTAGATGGCGTAAGAAGCACTGCGTTGTGTTAGATCTAAAGTTTGCGAGGATTTCAATACTTACGCAGTAACGGCATCAGCAAACTTCACAGAAGCTACGCTGGTAGCACTTTCAAGAGGCTGCTGTTGTGTGCCATACAGGGCCTTGGAGGCAGCAGCAATGGCCTTTGCGTACTGCTCGCTTGCAAGGGATGTAGCAGATTCGACGCTTCCTTGTGTCTTTGTTGCACCGAGAAGCGCTTCGCTGACAGCCCTTGTGAGCTCTGCTGCACGGTCACCAGCATCAGCAACAATACTTTGAAGCTTGGCAGAGTAGTTCTCGCCCTCGTCGTCCTCAATGACATGGTCGAAGACAGGCTCGCGGGCCTCGACAAGGACTTGGGCAGCTACACCGCCCCAGACCTTCTTCGGTGACTCGGCAGAGACAGCGCTGGAGGCACTGCTAGCAGCCTCGCTGGCGCCACTACTGACGCTTGATGCGCCATCAATGGCAATCTCCGACGCTTCCGACGATGCCTGTGCGACCACGCTCTGTGCCAAGGGAGTTTTTGAGTCAACGAGAGAGCTTGAGACCTTGGAAGACACACCAAACAACTTGGAAGAAGCATCAGAGGCCACGCTCTTAATCGAAGAGGCGACACTCTCGCTGACGGGGGTCTCAGAGCCAACGACTGCTTCCGAAACCTTGGATGACGCATCTTCCACGCTGTTGATGATCTGCTGAGCTACCTTGCGTGCGCGGGGAGGGACAGTGTTGTTTGTGAAGTCATCGGTGGAGTCATCGCCCCAAAGCTTCCACTTGGCCACGTCCTTGAGACGGACAAGCTCGTCGACGTTCTTGGAAGCAACGGACATGGCCTCGTCTTCCAGTGTCTTTGCCTCTTCGTGAGCGACACGAAGACCCTCATGCCTGGCTCCGACAGCCTCGACCTCGGCTTGCCATTCTGTAAGAGTGGACTTGAGCTTGTGGTAGTTTTGCCAGTCATTGTAGGTCACGCCATCGGTCCATGCCCAGCGCATGCCAACCTCCTGGAGGCCAAGTCCGTGAATCTTCTCGAGAACCTCGACGGTGCTCCTGACAGCAGCTTGTACGAGGGTGTCAGTCTCCGCATCGTAGGAAGCCTTCCATTCGCGGATATCCTGGGCCTTTTGCTTGACCGTCTGTCCGAGCTCGCGGGCCTTGGCGCTACACTGCTCGAGTGCGGCTTCGAGTTGCTCCTCAGAGGCGTCCTCGGGAAGAGACTTGACGGTGCGCTTGATGTAGCTCTTCAGGTTGCTGGTGGTAGAGTCGGCGCTCTCCTCCAGCTGGACAAGCAAGGCTTTGCCGTGGCCGTTAACACCTTTCTCTACCTGGCGAGTGGTGATTTCGGCAACGCGCTGCTCGAGGTCCTCGGCACCTTTGTCAGCAGCAGCAGCGAACTTGCTCTGCCACGTTCGGAGATCTTGATTGAGCTTCTCCTTCAGCTCCTCAGGAGAGAGACCGGAATCCTTGGGATTCATCGACGCCGCTGGCTGGGCCTCGACAGTACTGGCGCTAGCCGACTCTCCACCCAGAATGCTGTGTACGACGCTCGCGGCTGCTTCGCTGGCCGAGCTGATGGACGCAGATGCAACAGAAGCAATGGAGCTGGAGCTTGAGGCAGCGACGGTGGAAACGATCTTGGTAGACTCGGACGCAACAGTGGATCTAGTGGGGGGTCAGCAAAGAACAGGAGCACCAAACTCAGGTAAGCACTCACGTCTCAGAGTGGAGGGCGTCCACGACGGACTCGACCTTTTGCTGGTCACGGTAGCGGCCCAGACGCTCCGAGATGCGGACGAGTTGGGGCTCGACATTGTCACCGTAGAGAAGGCGAAGCTGGGGCCAGACGTTGCGGAGCAGAAAAGACCAAGTGGCATCCTGTGCAGAGCGGACGCGAGGGAAGACGACATGGACGATGACATGGTGGCCTTGAACACGAGCTTTGCGCAGATAAGGCAGGGAAGCCTCGTACGCAGGAAGGACCGACTTGTGGTAGATGGTGCTGGAGCTGGCCTTGGCCTGGTTGAAGTAGGGGCTGGCAGCATCCAACGCCCTCTTGACATGGTGTCCGAGATAGGCATCGTACTGCGTCTGAGCCGCGTTCTGGGCAGTCTGGACGTGTGGGCGCAGGGTCTTGTCCCAGCTGGCCCTGGCCTGCTTCTGTGCGAGGTCGACCCGGTGTGCACCGTACGTATCGTACTGCTTTTTGGCAAACGTCACGGCGGGAGCGTACACCTGGCGCTCGAAGCCATCGGCGTAGGGCTTGACCTTCCCGACGTGGGGCGCCAGATAGGTCTGGTAGTAGGGATCCAGGTAGGGCGTTGCGTAGGCTCGAGCCTGCAGGTATGGAGTGCAGACACGGGGCGAGGAGTGGTCCAGCTGCGTCAAAGAGGACGGACACGTGAAGGCGGCGGTGATGATGAAGTACCATATCGACAACCTGTGCATGTCAGTACTGCGGCAGTGGTGGATGGAGGGCAGAGGGAGACGCGCCTCAGCACGATGCTTGTGATGGCGCCTGCAAACGTCCTTGATTGTTTCCTCTGGCGCACGGCGAGGGTGGAAGAATGCGACTTTTCGGCGCGTGCGTCGAGACTGCCGCTCGTGGAGCCGACGTTGGGCGAGGCGTTGAGGTAGCCATTGGCCTTGGGCTTGGACGTCTTCTTCGCCCGGCCGTTGCTGTGCGGGGCGGCCATGGCTGGGTGGGTGTGATGCAACCAACGATGGGCACCGACGATGGAGGGATGGATGGCTGGCAGGCAGCACAAGAGGAAGCGAGCAGTGAGAAAAGCAGAAAGCAGCAAGCAGAAAGCAGAAAGCAGCAAGCAGAAAGCAGCAAGCAGCAAGCAGCAGAGAAAACACGCGCGGCTGAACGAGTGCAGCTCTGCGAGTGCTAGCTGAGATTCACAAGTCACGGCTCGCTGGCTTGTGATTGACGGGTGATGGTGGTGACGGCTCTAGCGGGATCCACTCAAGCTCCAAGCGATCTCAGTGTGTGATGTAATTGCACGTGCGGCCGCGGGAGCACAGGATGGGAAAGCAGGAAATACAGGCACATCAGCAAGACGGAGACGCGCACGGCAGAGGGGCGGTCTGGAGTTTGCATACAACACACACCTCCACAGGTGCGTGCGCAGGAGCAAGGCGCAAAGTGCTTCAAGATACTCGTCCGGGCGTGACATGACTGGCTCCTGGCCGGCCGTTGCGTGCTTAGCTCCGCTGCTCGCCGCATCGCGCATCGACCCCGTCTCGCTGTTTGAAGTTGGAGAGCAGCACTGACTTCGCACTGCCAAGACCGGCGGCGGCGGCTCGCAACCTCCGGACCGCTGCCGCGAACGAGGAGGGCCCGTTGCGTTTGTCTCGTCGTCACGGCCATGAACCGCACCCGAGTCGGCACACTCCCTCCACGCAGACGTGTTCCAATCAGCCCTTATCGCCTGCACCGCCACCACCCGCCTCCCATGGTCTCCTGAGCCACTCCACTGCGGCTTTCGCTCAGAATACTCGACCACCACCACCGCCACCACCGCCAGCGCCGCCACCGCAGACCATGGCCACTGACGCGGGGCTCCTGGGCCAGGCACACGGCCCCACGTCCGACCTAAACAATGATGTCTTCCACGACACGCGCTCCACGGCCTCGAACATGGGCGACAAGGACGACAAGGACAACAAGGACGACAAGGACGACAAGGACGACAAAGACGACAAGGACGACAAGGACGACAAAGACGACAAGGACGACAAAGACGACAAGGACGACAAGGACGACAAGGACGAAGCAGACACATGCCGCATCTGCCGCGGCGACGGCACCACCGACGAGCCGCTGTTCTACCCCTGCAAGTGCAGCGGCAGCATCAAATACGTCCACCAGGAGTGTCTGATGGAGTGGCTGTCACACACCCAGAAGAAGCACTGCGAGCTGTGCAAGACGTCCTTCCGTTTCACAAAGCTGTACCACCCGGGCATGCCCACCCGCATCCCCACCACCGTCTTCCTGCGCCGCGCCGCCCTGCATGTCGTGAACATGTTCCTGACATGGTGCAGGGGCCTCTTGGTGGCATCTGTGTGGCTTGTGCTGCTCCCCTGGTGCATGCGAGTCGTCTGGCGCAGCCTTTTCTGGATCGCCGACGGCGGCTGGGCACCGGGCATGTACAGTGCTCTGCCAGAAGCCGCAGCACGAGCAAAGCCCATCACCTCTAGCCCGGCTGACCTGGAAGCGGTTCGCTCCTCTCTGGACCCCGCAAACGCTGATGGTGCGCCACAGAACCTGTCACTGTCCAACCTGCTGACGACCATGTCCTCGGTACCACCCCAACCGAACCCAACTGCGCACGAGCCGTTCATGTGGACGGTTGCAAAGCGCCTACTCCTCGGCTGGCCGCACCCCATCGTCACATTTACACCCCCGCTTGCCAACGACACGGCGCTCAACTCGACAACCGACCCTCTAGGCTTCCGTCATCCTTCACTCCTGTCAGAGGTCCCATGGTTCCATTGGTTCAGCTCGCAGCCCGCAAATCGATTTCTGATCGACGTATTCGAGGGCCAGATTATTACCATGTTGGTCGTCGTTGCTTTCATTCTGATATTCCTGATTAGAGAATGGGTTGTCCAGCAGCAACCAGTCATCAACATGGTCGCCCTTGGAGCCGAGGGTCCCGCGCCTCAGGTCCACGACGAACAAGCCGAGAATGCGCCTGAAGATGAGCCGATCGTACCGGAGCATGGTGATGCTGCTGCACCCGACGAGCCGCTCGCTGTACAAGGCAGACCCAATCCGCAGCATGAAAATGCTGCTGCCGTTGTAGGAGCCAGACCCGAACCGGACCCAGAAACCGTCGCCGGCGTCATCGAGCTTGGCTCCCGCCGTCCTAACGACTTCCTCCACAGGCAACGAGAGCTGGCCGGCCAGTTAATGCTGGCAAATCCCGATCTGCCACAGCGACTGAGGACTGTTCTGCAGTCAGATTCGACTGAAAATGGGTCCGTGTCAGGGCTCGAAGATCTATCTGAAGAGCAGATGAATATGATCAGTATCATCTACGACCAAGCCTTGATCGACGCTTACGAAACACTCGTTGCGGAAGAAGACGGATCGGGGCCTACTAACGCTAATGTCACTGCTCCCGAGATACGTCGCAGCCTTGAAGAAAGTACGTCATGGTCGTTCGACAACGTACCGACGACTTCTGACAATGCCACGCGCGATGTCGTCCCTGACAGTTGGGACGACGAGACTGCGGAAGAACCATCAGAGCACCGCGAGCAGGACGCAAATCAATCCGACAACGAGCCCGGTAGTGGAGGGAGCAGTGGAAGCTGGCAGCAAGTGTCCAAAGTCATCGTGGATAACGATTCCGACCAAGCGCTGGAAGGACGTCAGATACGGGACAAGGGCAAAGGCAGGGCCGACGACTTGTCTATTGAAGAGGACAGTGAATCTTTGGAAGGAGACAATAAGCCTGTGCAAGGAGACGATAAACCTGTGCAAGGAGACGATAAACCTGTGCAAGGAGACGATAAATCTGTGCAAGGAGACAATAAACCTGTGCAAGGAGACGATAAACCTGTGCAAGGAGACGATAAACCTGTGCAAGGAGACAATAGACCTGTGCGAGGAGACAATAAACCTGTGCCAGGATCCAATGCAGAGGGGTTTGCAGACACAGATGGCATACGAGTGCAGACAACAACAGATGCAGACATCGAAGATGGCATACGAGCGCAGGCAACGACGGATGTAGAGATCTCACCCGAATCTTCTGCAACACAGCTCGATCCAGGCGAGCAAAACCCTCAGACACCGACCGAGGCGACCGCTGCTGCAAACGTGCGTATCGCACCACCGGAGGCGGCCGAAGTATCCCTGTACGACTGGGCGATGGACTGGATTTATGGTCCCGCAGACCCTGCCACGCGACCTGCCACGGACGTTGGGAACGACGAGCATGTTGTGCGCAACTTTGACGAAGAGGCACCGTTCGTCCCTTTTGCTGGCAACGAACCAGGCGAGCCAGCCAATGAAGCCATCCGAGACCCTGAAGTTGCAGCTGCAGCTGCTCAAGCTGGAATCGACGTCAACGACCAAGACGCCATCGATGATGCTGAAGACCTGGAAGGTATTCTTGAGCTCATTGGTATGCAGGGGCCGCTCGTGGGGTTGTTCCAGAATGCACTTTTCAGTGCATTTCTGATATCTGCAACCTTGGCGTGTGCTGTCTGGTTGCCATACCTCTGGGGCAAGGTCGTCATCCTGTTCATGGGCAGTCCTGTCGCGCTTTTTATCAAGCTCCCTTTGCAGATCATTGCCACCGTGACCGATCTGTTGGTCGATCTCACGCTTGTCGTAGCTGCAGGGTCCGCATACTGGGTTTCGGGTTTCCTCTCGGCGATTCTCAAGCTGGCGACCCAGGGCAAGGATTCCGCTCATCTCGAAAGTTCCCTTCGCCGCCTGTCTGTACCCGCGGAGTCGATCGCCAGGAACGCCATGATCCGTATCGCAAACGCTGTGCTCGACTCATCTCTCTCGTCGAGCCCGGGTTACTTCAAACTTTCTATCAACTCGCATGCCGCTCTGCGCAGCCTTCAGAATTCGACGTCACTGGCTCTAAGCCAAACGAGCCATGCTTTCGGCACTGTGTTGGAAGAAGCACAATCTGAATCAACCTTTGGGTTGCTTTGGAAAGGGTTTCGTTGCGTAGGGACCGCGGTTGGAAATCTTGTCCACCAAGCCAGTTCCCTTCTCATGTGGATGTGGACATCAAAGCCTTACAAAATCACTCTAGACATGGACCTCAGCACTACCGAACATTTCACATCTGCGTTGGAGCACTGGACCGCAAACGATCGGCTTATTGCTGTTGTCGCGGGCTACGCTTTCTTCGCCCTCACCGGAGCTGTCTACCTCAGACGTGGGACGCCGCTAAGCTCATCTGAACAGGGCCAGAAGATCGAACGTATCATCTCCGAGATTTTGCAGCAAGCCGGGGGTGTCCTGAAGGTCATTCTGATCATCAGCATCGAAATGCTGGCATTCCCTTTGTACTGTGGTTTGCTGCTCGACCTCGCTATGCTGCCACTCTTCAAGAATGCCACACTGTACTCACGTTGGCAATTTGCTTGCGGAAGCCCGTGGACAGCCGGCTTCGTACACTGGTTCATTGGCACTTGCTACATGTTCCATTTCGCTCTCTTTGTGTCCATGTGCCGCAAGATCATGCGGAAGGGGGTGCTATATTTCATTCGCGACCCGGATGACCCCACCTTCCATCCAGTACGAGATGTTCTCGAGCGAAGTGTGACCACTCAACTCCGCAAGATTGCGTTCAGTGCTCTTGTTTACGGTGCATTGGTCATTGTGTGCCTTGGTGGTGTTGTATGGACACTAAGCCGCATCACATACGGTGTGTTGCCGATTCACTGGACCACCGAGGCGCCGTCCCTGGAGTTCCCGCTCGACCTACTTTTCTACAACTTCCTTACCCCAGTCATCATCAAAGCTTACAAGCCAGGAGAAGGATTGCACACAGTGTGCACGTGGTGGTTCAAGAAGTGTGCAGGCGCTCTTCGCCTGTCGCACTTCCTGTTCAACGAGCGGAACGAGGATGAGGAAGGTCGGCACATCAATGCCACCTGGTTTGGCTGGTTTGTGGGCCGCATGGGTGATGTCAACACAACACAAGCCGAGAACGAAGACAGAAAAATGGAAGGAACCGGTGCCGTGGATGCGTACTTTGTTCCCGACGGTCGATACGTCCGAGCACCTGCTTCAGACCAGTGCAGAGTGCCCAAGGGGCAGGCCGTGTTCGTAGACGTGGACAAGGACAATGTGCGAAAGGATGGCAACACTGAAGCCGGAGTGCACAACTCGGGCTTGGTGCAAATGGTATACATCCCGCCCTGGTTTCGCCTGCGCATTGCGTGCTTCGTCGTCACCATCTGGATCTTTATGGGTGTGAGCGGAGTCAGCGTCACCATCGTTCCGCTCATTTTCGGGCGCCATCTCTTCTCCCTCTTCCTGCCATCTACGGTCGAGATGAACGACATCCACGCATTTTCACTCGGCGTATACACGCTAGGCACTGTGGCATACAGCGGCTTCCAGCTATACAAGTTTGCCGCTTCTCTGAACCGACCAAATGTGTCGCCCTTGGCCCAGCTGCGCTCTGTTGCAGCTACAGCAAGCCGAGTCGGCCTGACAGTCCTCCGTTTCAGCTACGTATGGGCATCACTCATCTTCGCCATACCCCTTCTCTGCGCCGTGCTCATCGAACTCTACTTTCTTATGCCGTTGCATGCGTGGATTGGGGCCAGTGAGCCTCACGTTGTCCACCTAATCCAGGACTGGACGCTCGGCTTCCTCTACTCCCGACTTGCTGCACGTCTTCTCTTCGCAAATCGCAACACCCGGCCAGCACAAGCGTTCACTCAGGTCGTTCAGGGAGGCTACCTTTATCCTGACGCCAAGATCGCCACACGTTGCTTCGTACTTCCCGCTCTCGCGCTTTTCGCCATCGCTGTTGGGGCTCCTGCTTCCCTGGCTTGGGGTACAAGTCTCACGCTCTATCGCGGCGCCGGCGAGGCCACGACGAACCAAGTTTGGCGATACAGCTTTCCAGTTGTCGGGCTTAGCGTTGCGGTCATGTTTGCGACCAAGGTGATTGCTAGGATCGTCACTCGATGGAGGTTGGTTGTGAGGGACGAGGTGTATCTCATTGGTGAAAGGCTGCACAACTTTGGGGAGAAAAGGGCGCCACAGGCAAGACAAGACCTAAGAACGCAGAATACGATTGGGAGTGGTGCGGATGCGCAGACTGCACAGGTGGCAATGGAGTGATAGATGGTGGAGCATAGGTCCTTGAGCATAATAGGCGTTTTGGAAGGATACCCAGACATCGAGCATCACATTCCTTTGTATCTAGTCTTCCTCCGCTCTGCCGCTCTTACAAAGGTAGATGATCACTTTCTGTTATTGACTGGGATCCGCGGAAACTTTGCGAATATGAATCTAAGCATTCAACAATCATCGAAGGTCGAACCCAAGGTCACACAAGAAACCTGACTTCACGCGCGATCATCGCTCTGGGCAGCTTACACTGACGCACTTGCTGATGCTGACTGACTGTGAGCGTCCATCAGATGACGTCTATACACAGTTCGACAAATCAAGCAGTATGAACTTGATTCGTAGTACGCGTACACACACGCAAGCGCTCTACGTACACCTGCGGCCGCACGCCTGAGAGAGCATGCTGACAAATTACAGAATAGGTCGCGCCCTCGGAGCTCTCGAACTAAGTGGGAAATGACTGGATATCTAATGCGCCCAACGCCTTGCCAAAGTCAGACCGGAACAAATGGGGTGCTTAGAACCACGTAACGTAGGATGCCGCAGCCAGCATCAGCGGTACTGCGATTGATGCGTAGCCGTTTGCGACCATGTTGCGGGGTGCCAGCGAGCTCGTTGTCGCGTATACGATCTGGAACCCAATCTCTTCGTCGGCCTGTGTGCTGTTGAAACAGTTTGTTGAGTTGACTTCGGGAACGTCTTCGGGTTCAGCGAATGTAATGTCTGCACACTGGTACATGTTAGCGATACGACTTGGGATTTTCTTGCTCTTCTGTCAAACTCACGTTGTAAAGAGCAGCGCCGTGTTGAGCGGTCTCAATGACCTGGATCGTCGCATTGTCGCCGACCTTGGCTGTGTAATTTGACGGCAGCGGGACTTGCGGAAGGCAGAACGTTCCATTGTATTGTACGTTTGTAGGGCCGGTGATTTGGAAGAGGGGAAGCATGGTGTGCGAGTAGTTGAGTGGTTCATTACCGAAGCCCATGTTAATGTAGAACTGTGCGCTGGCGTGACCGGGGAACCATCCTGGTTGGATTGAGAGGGCACCACCCTTCAATGGCCATTTTGTTCGGTTCTGCGATGTTGGCATGCCTCCACCTGCGACATGTCAGTAGATGCTCGAGATACAAGATGCTGAGACAAGAGTGCATACATGGGTACATCCACTGCATTCCGTATGGGAAGCCGTAAGTGCCATTGTCATAGTTGATTCCTAGTGATCCGGGAACGATACTTGGGTCTGTTGGTGACGCGGTTCCGTTTGTGTGGATGTTGTTTCCTCTCCAGCCGGGGTATACGATGACGGTGTGCGCAGCAGCAAGGGACGACCAGCAGGCAACGAGGTAGACGAGTTTGGTGAAGCGGATCATATCGGCGATGCTAGGAGACGAAGTATCGGTTCGACGTAGGTCCCCTCTCTTTTGTATCCGATGGATGGTGCAGATGTTGAAAGCCACGACGCAAGCAAGCAGTGCACTGTGGCGGGGAGCATCAGCACTTATGGGACCTCATGGCCACGCCTTGTGCGACCACGCCCGATTTGAGAATGCGAACGCCTCACGCGAATGGAACTCTGCCAAGGGCCCGCCTTCTGCGTCCGCTGGCTGGCCAGGCATTGCATGTCATCCACTGTGTCGGCCATCGTGAGCAGACTTGCGCGAATAGGCTTTAAGGTAGCATATTGGCTTAACAGGGGGACTCGACCAACGAGCGGCGGGATGCACTTCGCGCTCCCGCCCTAAAGACGGCCGTGCCATATAGCGCACGCCGAGAGAAATGGAGGCGTGCGATCTGATTCGCCGAGGCTGTGTGACGGGCTTGCGGCATCTGCAGGCCATTCGGCAGCCGGTCTGTTGGTCTGTGCGAAGCGCCCATGTTGGCCCGACTCCACTTGATCGTTGATCTTTCTGAGATGCGGAATCTCATCGCGCGCGACTCAGTACGTGATAGTGTGATCGAAGCGTGACTCTTTTTGTGCTCGCGCCTCCCTGATGTGAAATTCGCTCAGATGGGGATTTTCAAACAGACACCGTGGGTCTGACGATCATTGCTGATTGCGCAGCACAAGTTCTCAATAAGCATGAGCGCATGCTGACAAGGTTGACGTCTTATGCGACCAACAAATGGGTTGAGTGATAGACGAGGTATCAGTTGCGACTACAAGGAGGAGGACATTGGTATGCAGTATTGGTCGGTGCCGCCTGATCGGGAAGACTCCTCGCCGCCAGCGCAAGCGAACCCGTTGCTGCGGGCCCTTCCTCTACGCGTGGTAAGAGGAATCGAGTGCTTTTGCATGTTGGTGACAGGGATCGTAGGCACACTCCACTTTAAGCTCCGGGTGATGTGAGATAGGGCAGCTGTGGATGGGGTGAGATATCATCCACCGGTCCCGACAGCTTCTGTGGAAGTAATGTACATTCCAGTCTCCCATTTCTCCAGTAGCAAACGAAATTGAAGACTCTATCACCCTCAGAAGTTCTATCGAGTTGCAAAGAAGTCTTGAACGTACACTGACTACATTCTATATGCTTGAATGCCCAAGGCCTGCAGCTGACCCCCTCTGCTATCCTGGAGCCCATGTCTCCCTTACATCAGCATTTCACTGACTCATTTCACTGACTCCGTGATGGTGGGAGTTGATTATTGTTGCAGCCAAAATAGAGGCAAAATGTACATACATTTGCACCCCTGAATTGGCTGGTAAATAGGCATGATATGTGCTGCAACAATTATCCCTCACTGACTCCTCCATTTGTCTACTCAAACCACTTGCATCTAGTTTATAAATTGTGTTTGAGCCGGGAAGCTCTCCGTGCATGTATGTGGCCAGTTCCAGCTACTTCGTGTCTTTATTATTTCGCCTGAAGCTCATTTATTTCTTCCCCCATAGCTGCTGCCTATGGCACGATGGTTCCATGGAGCTCTGATTGGTCAAATTTGTGACGAGCAGTCCCAATTGGTTACCTCTGTCGCAGGGAGAACGGACACCATTTTTCCCTTCAGACTAATGTCAGCGTCGCAGCAACAATGGCAAGACTTGCGCCGACAGCAATCCCAGCGATTGAACCGACCGAAAGATTGGCACCGGCAGCTACTCGGTATCTGCTGGACTGAGAGCCCTCCGGAGCAAGACCGTAAGTGGTGTTGTGAACGCTTGTGAGATCCTCCTTCTCTTCAGCTAAGAGGAGAGTCTGTGATAGATTGAAGTAGCCGCGTTCGTAATCCACGCTGATGTGATTTCCTTGCAGGAAGGCGCGACCAAGCATGTATGTCCCTGACGTGCGCCTCAGAGGAAATGATAGGCGTCGTTCTCAACAACGGGCCAAGTCGCAGGGAGATCGAAAGCTGTTAAAGTCAAAGTAATTTTTTTGGATGCCGCTTCCAGAACTTGAGGCAGCTAGAGATAGAGTGACGTTTCTTGGGTTCCGCAGAAGCTGGTCTCATGCAGACGAATTCGCCAGATACATTTGTGCGTCCTCGTTCCACTCTAAGTCGAAAGCTTTCCCAAAGGTCTTGGAGGCTGACAGGGGGAGCCATAAGTAGGGGTTAACGGACTCGATGCATAGAATCAGACTTCGATCAGATAACTGCACTAGGCTGGAACATGTCTCGGTGCGCGCAAGCTGTGTCCTTTGCATGGGCATTGTTGCAGTATTCTCCTTCTGCGGGTGCAAGCATGAGTGGTAGAGAAAGCCCTGGAAATACCCGGAAATCTAGTCCGTTCTGCCCCTCGATATCGGAATGGATGTTGAAATAGAAGGATGCCCAGTGGTCATCCACCTCTTCACTAAGAAAGTACGTCAGAAGGAACGGTTCGTAAGGTGATTCGATTGGACATACAATATCCCAGACCATGGCACAACAAAAGGAGCGGGGGGCCCCCAAACTGTCGGCGCGCTGCGAGACGTTGCAGTGCTGACCGCGAGCAACTATCCGGCAAGGAGCATCGTAGTCGGTAACATGCGAATGGCCTTACTATGCGAGAGGAGTGATGCATCAAGGGGAACAGTAGCCTGGCGGTCTACTATGGGCTTATCTTGTATATCTTACAATGGTAAAGGTCTCCGCTCTGCAAGCCCCCAACTACTCACTATCACAACATGGCTTGGTGGCGCACCTGTTGCACGTACATCCCAAAATAGCTGCAGTGTGACTGATAATGTCATATGCAAACTGATCACTGGTACTCGATATTCAATTTCCGCTGTCGACAGGAATGGAAATGCCAAGGCTCCGCAGACGATCAGTTGCCGCATCCACAAGCGCAGTATTTCGCTGCAGCAACTCCTGGATATACTCGTTCTCCTGTCTGCGAGAGTAAGATGGCACCTTGACGCTTGCAGCCTGCGCCTGTTCCTCCTTCTGTGTGTTTTCCACCTGTTTCTCGAGTGTCTTGCGAAGCTCCTTGAGTTTGTTCAAGCGCTGCCATGCCGATACCTCGCTCCCATCGACATCGTCGGTGAGAGTCCTATTCGACTTGTCGACTGACCTATCCATTGTCTGTAGCTCTTCGACATAGCTGGCCTCCTTCTCGCTCAGCTCGTTCGAGCCTATGCTGTTCATCTTGCGACGCAAGCTCTCGTAGCGTGCGTTGATTGCGTCCTGTCTCTTCCTGACTTGCTCCAAGCGGTCATCGATCTGGGCGGTTCCATACAAGGACCCGCTGTCGGAGGGCTCCTCATCGTTGCCAATGACAGCATCGATCTTTGGCACGACCTCAGCGGTCCTATACACTTGGTCTCGAAACTCGTCTTGCAGACGTGTGGCGCGGTTGAAGAGATCGGCGACAGCCTTCTGAAGCTTCTCAGTCTGTGTTGATAGTACTCGGTGTACGTCCATCAGCAACTCGAGGTTAGCCGGTGATAGCCTCACTTCATCTTTAAGCGATGCCTTGTGTCGGGCAGGGATATTGATCGAATTGAGCAAGTTGAAAGGGTCGTAGAGCTCTTTTGGGGGCGCCCATGCTTCGCGCACTTCTTTCCGTGGCACGTTTGCTTCGATGTACTCGGCAAGCTCTTCTTCTGTGGGTATACCATCCTCAGGAGCATCGAGCAGTGCGGCATGAGGCTCATCATTCACTGTAGTCAAGAGGATATATCCAACATTACCATCCTCGACGATGACGGCTGATGTGACTTCTTGCTCAAATGTGCTGTTCGTCGATCGGCGCTCCAGATATTGAGTGACTTGGCTGCTAGCTGCGCCCAGGAGGCGCTGTAGACGAAACTCAGCACCTTCTGCGTGTGGCTCGGAAAGCTCGTTTTCTAACTTGCGTATCCAAGGCTCCATGGAGATGTACGTGACTCCACTGGCGGTCGAAACAAAGAAGGAAAAGTCGGTGTGCACATCTTGCGTGATCGTTTGGTTGTACGTCGATTCGCCGTTGCCCTTCAGAGTGATTGTCTCAGCGATGATCAGATCATGCTCTGTCTGCGTCGTCTCGTAATCATCCTGAGAAGAGTCAGTAAAAGCTATTGCATGCGTATTGCATGACTTACCTCTGCGGATGGGAGCCATCGCCCGACTATCCCTTCCAGATCGATGCAAACATGGACTTTGCATGTATCAGTCAGCAAGCAGACGACGGCTGCTGGTAGACCCTCCGCTGCTTCCTCGTCTGATCCATCTGAAAACGTCTTCAAGGAGTAGACAATCATGTCGCTCAGTTCGAAATCCTCTCCCTGGGGCGTCATTGCAAATGGGCCCTGCAGAAGCGGTACTGCAGGCGTGCTAGACGGGCGATTGAAGACCTTGACCGAGTCGCCGTTGGACAAGTTCTCGAGGAAGGGCTCTTCGTACAAAATGTCAGACAGCCACGAGATTTGCTTCTCAGAGGTCTTCACGTCCTCGATCGGCGCAGAGTCATTCTCGGATAGCTCCGTATAATTGATGTTGATGGACGAAGCTAGTGTCTGGAGAAAAGTAAAGGCACCAGGAGTCTCGACCAGTTGCCACCGGCTGGGAAGTATGGGACACAGGGCGTATACGTTTCCAATGACAGTGGCGATCCACAAAGTCATGGGGGCCCAACCGTGTACACCTTCTTGCTCGGGGAAGTCTCCAAAGCAAGCAGATGCGACCTCGAGCTCAACTGAGTCTGGGGAAAAACCCTTGGATGCTCCGTATGTCGAGGCGCCAAGGTCGTCCTGGTCCTTTTGCGCGTTGATCAGCTTGACCAGATCGATGGAGAGAGCGGGCTCGCTGAACGTCGACCTGTCCGCACGATTGATTTCCCACAATCGAACCACGCCTGCCTTTGTGATGGTTACCAAGCATCGGCCGCGGTAGCCCAGAGGGTGCCATAGTGTTGTCGCGACTGGCGGCTCTTCGAGGACGTGTGCGGTGGGACCGACTTGGAACGTCTTCGGTCTGATGGGACTGTCGTCATTGCCAGATTCCAGGAGCGAGGAGTCGGGGAGGGTCACGACGTGGACGGTGTGCGAAGTCGAGACCGCGAGGTAGTCGCCGGCGGGGGAAATGGAGAGTCGCGTGATGGGCAGTGGGATCGAGACGCGGAGTGTGCGGTATGCGGGCGAGATGCCTTCCTTCAAGTTGACCAGGTCGGCCCATCTGATCTCGTGTCCGACGGCCACAAAGATCTCCGAGCCCCTCGCAGCAATCGTCGTGCGCCGGCCAACGTCATTGCGCTTTGCTTCGGCGCCGTTCCCGTTGGACTGCTTGCGCGCAAACAGATGGTAGCCGGGGCTGGGGCGCGAAAGCCACTCTGGCGTGTAGCTGAGGACCTTTGGCATGGCGACCGGCTTCCGTGGCCCGCGGCTGTTCGCGGGTCGCGGTGAGAGTGGCGGGTGGGGTGGGCGACAAAAGTGAGGGCAGCCGTGAAGGAGGGTCGACGCGTTGGTTGAACCTCTTGGCGCGCGAAGCTAGAAGCTCGAAGCTCTCCACGTCCGCACCACCGCGACGCCTTCACTGCACTTCCACTACACCGCCACCACACGCAGATACCCCGACGCTCCACTCGATCGGGTCGCATAGACCACCTGTGCATCTTCGAGCAATTCTGGCCACAATGCCCGCACACCGGAGCACCATCGAGCGCCTGGACAGGCCAAGCTCGTATGCCACCGCAAAGGTGCGCCTGCGCGAGCCCACTCACCGGCATGCCGCACGCAATGCTGACAACGCACAGAAGCGCAGAAGAAACCGCGACGACGATGAGAGAGGCCCTAGCCCTGAGCCCGAGGACAAGCTCAAGGACGCGACTACCCTCTACGTCGGCAACCTCTCGTTCTACACCACCGAGGAGCAGATCCATGAGCTGTTCTCCAAGTACGTTGCCGCGACTTCATTCTCCGTCTCCATGCCCGCCTCTGCAAAGATGACACAATCTTCGTTAATCCCAGCTCACTCCGATGCACACTCTGCACTTGAGGTGAAAGCGAAATCACGTCTGAGCTTCTTGTTCCTCATGCACACTTTGACGAGTCCCGCTTGCATCCCATACTGACTACCACCAAGGTGCGGCGAGATCAAGCGCCTTGTCATGGGCCTTGACCGCTTCCAGAAGACGCCCTGCGGCTTCTGCTTCGTCGAATACTACACACAACAGGACGCGCTAGACTGCATGAAGTACATTGGCGGCACAAAGCTTGATGAGCGCGTCATCCGTACCGATCTGGACGAGGGCTTCGCCGAGGGCAGGCAGTATGGCCGAGGAAAGTCTGGCGGCCAGGTGCGCGACGAATACCGCAACGAGTACGATCCTGGACGAGGTGGCTACGGCAGGGTCTACGCCGACGAGTACGATGAGCGATGAGCGACGAGCGACGTTGAGGAGGAGGAGAAGAAGAAGAAGAAGAAGAAGAAGAAGAAGAAGAAGAAGAAGAGGGGATGAATAAGAAGAAGAAATGGATGAAGAAGAGGAAGAAGAAGAAGAGGAAGAAGAAGAAGAGGAAGAAGAAGAAGAGGAAGAAGAAGAAGAAGAAGAAGAAGAAGAAGGAGAGGAGGAGGATTCCCACTGCATTCAAAGGAGTCTGGCGTCGTCCGGTTTATCGTGACATCTACGAGAGCTTCGTGCAAGAGCACAGCATAAGCCCAGTCTAGGTACATTACATCTAACAAGAAAAGTGCCCGTCTTCCAAACGCCTTCGCTCATGCTGTGCGCTGCGAGGACATTGCGCCTCTTACTTGGTGCGGTCCGCAAGCTCAAACGCCTGCCTCCTCTCTGCCGCCTTGAGGACCCCCTCCAGCCACCACACATGTATTCTCGCGTCTTCGGTCAGCTCAGGGTGGAAGCTACAGCCAAAGACATTGCCCTGCCGTACCGCAATGATGTCTTCCTTTCCAGGATGCTCATGCTCATGGTCCTTCTGCAGCGCCGGTGTCTTGAACGACAGCGTCGCCATGACTTCGACGTCTTTGCTTACCTCCTCCTTGGCCAGCGCGTCGCCAGGCGTCTTGCTGGGCGCAACGACCGTCTCATCCTTCTCCTGCTCCTCCGTCTGTACACCCTGTGCATGCGGCAGTATCTTCTCCACGACTGGCGCGCGGATGAAGACGCATCTGTATGGCTGGTCGGCGCTCTTGTCTGCGGTCGCGCCGAGGAAGGGCAGGCTGAGGCTAGCCTGGAAGCTCTCCTGCTGGCGGCCGAAGTGATTCCTGTTGACTCGTACGTCGAGACCGCCGATGAGTTCCTGCCCACCCTTCTTCGTTCGGTTCGCGCTCTCGGCAAGGAGGATGAGGCCGGCGCATGTGCCCCAGGTTGGCTTTCGCTGCACTCTGTCGACCGGTCAGCGAGCCCGCACGACACCACCTGCGACAGACGTACTTGACAAAGTCCCGCAGCGGCTCCAGTATGCCGCTCCTCGCGGCCACGAGGCTCATAGTCGTGCTCTCGCCACCAGGAATAATCAAGCCTTCACATCGTGCCAGCTCCTGTGGCGTGCGTACTTCAATGAACCCCCACTTCAGATCCACGCCTTTCTTTTGCCGCAAAGCCGCCGCAGCTTGTCGCAAAAGCTGCACATGCTCGCTAAAGGCCCCCTGCAGCGCAAGGACGCCCACTGTGATATCTGGAACCGTGACCGCCATGATCAAATGCGTTTAGAGAGCAACAGAGCCGGGTGACAGCGTCGAGGGACCTCCCGAGTCATCCCGCATCAAAGCTTATCGATTACGGTACCGAAGCGCTTCGCCGGAACATCGGAACCGGCCCCACCACACCCCCGAGCAGCCTTATAACTACACCGAGGCGGCGCCCTAAGGAAGTGAGCGCAGAACTTGGGTCAGGGTCCGCCGCGTTGATTCGACATGACACATACAGGCCCAGAGGCGGGAGAGCGGCGCGGTCTCACGTGCTGGCTGCTGGACACGAGGGCGTTGTGGCCCGGGGAGAGGATTGCGGAATCGGTATGCATGCACCTGGCATCATGTGCTAAGAGAAGACCTAGATCAGGCGTGGAATCGAATCCCATGATGAACCACCAGACTGACTCTTGGACTAGGCCAAGGAGGCTCTCTCACTGATCTCTCAAGAAGAAAGAGAAACCATACTACGAAAATACCATGTAGCCGACGCAAAGATGAGCTTAGCCTCAGCCCTGCTGAAGAGGCTCTTCGTCCACAAGACCCTAGGCACCCCCTGGAAAGATATCACATTCGGCCGCAAACGCAATCCCAAGCACGGCAAACCTTGCGCCCTACTCCCTCCACCACTCCATGGCCCTGCACCTTGCGAATTCAACATCTCCCACCAAGCCGGCATTGTCGTACTCGTAGGATGTAAGATCGAAGACATCGATGCCGAACTAGGCGTTGACGTTGTGTGTGTCAATGAGCGCAACGAAGGGAAGATGATCGACGAAGAAGGCTTCGAGGCGTGGGTCGACATGTATGCCGGCATCTTTAGCCACGAAGAGACGTTCGATATTAAGTACAGTGTCTCTGCATTTCCGTTGCTGGATGGAACCATAGTCACGCCTAAGATGCTGGGAAGGCACGATCGGTGCTGCTCGAAAGGGAAAGAGCTTTCTATTACCTTGGCCGACGGATCGGAGAGGACGTTCAGCAGTGCTCTGCTGCTAGATGCGAAGCTGAGACGGTTCTACACATTCTGGTGCTACAAGGAAGCGTACATCAAGCTCGATGGCGAAGCGCTATTAGCTACGTGGATCCCGGAATTGGAATTCAAGCATGTCCGTGCTCCCAGAGCGGGCACACCGCCGCGATGCAGCACGCATGGAGTATGGGGTGAGCGCATCGATGATGCCGAAGTGTGGTTCAAGCACACACACATGAGAGAATGCCGATTAGAGATACATGCGTTCGAAGAGAACTTTATGATTGCCGTTGCAGCAAAGGAGAGGAAATGGGAGAGTGGAGATGCGGTACTGCCGGAGGTGTTAACCGAATTCACAGGCTTGCATCTTGAGGGGGACGTCATGGAGGTCGCGAGAAGGGCATAGCAAAGGCGCATAGATCTCAAGCCCAAACAGTTAAAACGTGATATTGCAAAGGCAATTAGAGACCTGCTGATGAGGTACGTTCAACGCTCTAGCAGCGCTGTGGATACTGCGAAATTGGCCAGCATAGAAGGCCTGGATAGCAAGGATAACTCTGCCTTCTCTAGTAGTTTTCTGAAGTTGTTGTTGTTGAGGCATGTTGTGTTAGGGTAAAATGTGGTTGTGCTAAGAGAAAGTGGCCGGTTCGGTGATATGGCCGGCTCGGTGATAATCTACGTTATCTATACAATATAACGTACCCCACGGGCGAGCTGATCAACGGGCGAGCTGATCACTTTTGCCAAGCCCCCACCAAACTCCCCCCCATTATGGCCCGAAACACCACAAATTGGCGCTGCATAAGGCAAAACAAGCTGTAATATTACTTAGGTACCTCTTCTACCTCATTTTTGCACGTTCGCGCGTTATGTCCTGTCTGGTTGCACCGTCCACAGCGTTGTTGAGATGGTTCACCCCCTTCAGCGCGCACCCGCTTCTTTAGCTTCTTCCCATCACTACGCGCCCCA
>NW_022984778.1:1316170-1329482 GCF_010094145.1 Didymella exigua CBS 183.55 | reverse complement strand
GATATACTGGCTCAAAATGAGGCTGACCAGCAGATTGCTCATGAAGAGCGTCAAGGAGGAGCGCGATCAGGCCTCAGCCAGCGCGCTCAAAGGCGCTGCACTAGGTGTAAAGAGACTGGGCACAACTCGCGCACATGCAACGCTGATACTATTAATATAGAGTAGTCTACTATATTAATATCTAGCAATAATATTATCACGTTGTTAAGATATATCGCTTTGAAGTTGCAAAAGTTGGTGGGGTGACCGACTCGCTTGTCTGACCGACTCGCTTGCCAACCATGTTAACAGCTAGGCCTACTTATAGTTATAAACAATAATAGGTTATTAGCAGAGGAATAGGAGGTTAAATAAATTAACACAGAATAAGCAATAGGGACTAGTAGTTGTGACTGTTTGTATCTTATAAAGTGGCGCAGCTATACAAAAGCAACGTAGGAACTAGCAGCAACGTGCAAGGACTTAGAGGCCCTAGACAACTAGGTAGTGTTCTCTATAAACTATAGAGACAAGAATAGTAACTTACCTGCTAATTTCTATTATAAACCCCTTACAGGAGTTTGTGTATAAGCTAACACCTTAAATATAGTGTTAGAGAAGAGGAAGAGGAAGACTATAGGCTACTATTAGGGTATATATAAAGGAGGGAGGGAATATAAAAATAAATAATAGTCTATTTAAGAAGCTACTCTAGAAGTAGCTACTCTAACTTTAGAGTATCTAGGAGGGCTACAGCTAGGTATTATTTATTAAAAAAAAAAGTAAAAAAGAAACTCTAAACGCTAATAGCTAACCTAAGAGGGGCGCCTTAAAGAACCCTATTATCCTTGTCCTAAAGACACTCCTTCTCCTTTACAACTAGGGCCTCTACCTCTAGTTAGAGCTAGGCTATAATGTTAGCAGAAGTAGTTATAGGAGCTGCTATGCTAACACAATTGTAGAAGGACGCTCTAAGATTAAGAACGTGCGCATAAAGAGACAATAGATACAGAAGCTGCAGAACTATAAGCATAAAGGAATGAAGCCTAGTAGGGAAACACTTATAATCTACTTCTACTATTAAAGGATCTCCTTATAAGCTAGAGTAGTATACTTAGTAAACTTAACCTCTAGGCAAGGACAGGCAAGCATAGTATTAATCTCCTCCTTGTAGTTAGACTACTTAAGGTTGTAACTAGCAACACTACTATAACTAGAACAAGGGTAAGAGTTAAACTTAGCGTGCTTAGGGAGGTTTATGCGCTTCTCTAGCGCTAGCCTAATAGGCGCAGAGTACTTAAGGAGGTGCAACAGCTTCTTAGAGATATAAGAAGCTACCTTATACTTTACTAAAGTACTAAAGGCCTTGTAGGGCAGCTACCTAACATTAGTACACTGTAAGAGGGGAACTACAGTAACTTTACCTTAATATAAGCAGTCTGCTTCTAAGCATATATATTATAAGTAGACTTACAAACCTTAGCGCCCCTCTTGCAAGCATCCCTAGAGAACGTGCAGGCATAACCCTCTAAAGCGCAGCTAGTGTAAACCTCTAGGTTAGTAAACCTAAGGGCGCGCGTAGTATAGGGAGACTGCTTAGCCTTATTAGAGACTTCCTTAATATTGTCCTTATTATTAGAGACAAGCATTATGTTAACCTCTTCTTTGTCTATAATAATATTATTAGGCCTAATTAGCCTCTTAGACAGGCGTGCAATAGAGGGAGACCTAGATAGGGGACGCTATGCAGGGGTCTTAGCGAAATCGCAATCAGCAAAAAGCACCATAACACTTACCTTGCCCTAGCGAGGCTTAGACAGGGTCTTAGGAGCCATGATAGGCGGTAGAACAGTTGTGGCGGGGCAGGGGACAGCAGCTTGTGGTACAATGTTAGAGACAAGCTAGTTAGCAGAGTAGTAGGCGGCGCGACTAGATTTAGTGTTTTGACCTAGGGACGTGTTATAAACAACGCAACAAGTAGGGGGGTACTGTAACAGGCTAGGCCTGATAGTAGCGCCTCAGCGCTCGCTGGCCTTGGCCAACCTCCAAGAGGAGGTGCCTGCCCAGCTGTACCCCTAGTCAGGAGGTCCTAATCTTGACTAATCGTGTAACCTCTGCACAGAGGACATAAAAGTCTGCAGACCTCCGCCTGCAGCCACTCCTCAACAAATCCATTTGATTCATACTTGCAAATAGCCCGCAGAGGCCAGCTCCTTACAGCAAACTCCACCACAGCAAGTTAACACCACTTAGGAGGAGAAAACACCACGCAACGCTAAAGAAATAGAGGCGCAATTAACACTAGTTTAAAACAGGATAAAAATCTATTAAGGGTCTCTAGCAAGTTTACTTAATAAGTAGGTGTAGCAGCTAACAAAAGGCGCGCAGCAGATAGCTTATAAGATAGTGTTAATACGCATAGAGATAGTGCGCTTTAATACTGCTACTAAAGCAGCAACAAAGCGTAAAATTTGCAAGAGACGCTACGTACAGGCAGAGGAGACATTAACAGTTAGCAATGTATTAGACTTAATTGCTAAAAGGGAGGGTGGCAGATGTGAGGAGGGTAAGGAGCTAGTAAAGAGGGTGCGCGCAGGGCGACGCTGTGGCTGTTGCAGTGAGATTAGGCACAACTCTTGCACCTGCAAGGTAGAAATTAAGGATATAAATAACAGCAACGCTTCTAAATAATACTATACTGTTGCAAGAGTACAAAATTTGTGTTGTGGTGCTAAGCTACGTCGCTGCGCGTACGCCTCACTGGTGTTCGTGGGGCGCTCACTGAGGTGGGGCGCTCACTGATAAAACAGGTTAAGGCATGTTATGTTAGGGTAAAAGGTGGTTGTGCCAAGAGAAAGTGGCCAGTTTGGTGATATGGCTGGCTTGGTGATAATCTACGTTAGTGTGCCTAGAAACAAAGGTCGCGCAAGGTGGGGTGCAGAGAGCACTTGTTGTTCTAGAAACTATACTATAACAAAGGCTTAGCAGGGGAGTACTGTAACAGGCTAGGCCTGCGCTTAGTTCTTAGCGCTGGAAGGCCTTGATTCTCAGAAGCCACCAGCACACAAACCAGAGGCTGCTAAACTCCGTGCTGGAGCACTTCAACGCACATACTCCGCCACAGAGGGATAAGATCTCAATTTCCTCCGAGCCGGAGCCTGCATCAATTCCATTTGAATTCTACTTGCACATAGCCCTCAGCGGCCACCTCCTTATAGTACCCATCCGCCAGTCTAGAGGTACGTTATGCAATTATGTCAGTGCTGCCATGCATTCCTTCGCTTTGCCTTGGAAGTTTCATGCAGAAGTTAAACACCACTGCTCACTTCGAGCATCGTTGGCCTGTGCGGACATCTAAAGGTGCCCGGAGCGGTGACGCTGTAACTAGCCTACAATATGCGGGAGTGGTCATAACAGTCGCGCCGTGATGTCAGTGCGAGCCTGAACCCGGTTTCTGGATCGCGACCATTGACTCGAACAGGTCTAGCCTGTGAGATCTGCAGTGCACCCCATCTTGAACTCCGATTAGTGTGGTCTTGGACCCTTGCGCTTTGCCCAGTACAGATAGCTTACCATTTTTGGAAACCCTATCGCGACAGGCCGGGCGAGCAGCATCTGCATCTGTGGATAACTCTCGCTTTTGGACTACGAACGACTTGTGAACATTGGCGTTTTTTACGTCGCTCGCCAAAGCATGGAATCTTGATTTTCAAGATCCTATGTACGTATGTACAAGTCGCGGCAGTAATATCGATGGGAGCAGTCAAGTACTTAGTCCTCTGATTGAGGGTGATTATTTATTTTGAAAGTTCAAGTCCTACCATCACGGCACACAACAAAGCCTCATCACAGCAGTAGCGTTGTTCGAGCCATCACCTGTATTGCAAGCAAAATGAACATCGACCGCCCTACACGTGGAATCCGAGTGCCGTGGAGGTCACGGAGACACCAACGTCCGCATCACTCCGAGAGGCTCGTCGAAAGGCGTCTGAAATACCTGGACCTTCTTCCACCGTCGCTCAAGGGTCATGCCGTGGCCTGCATTGGCGAGTTCGTGGGTACATTCATGTTCCTGCTCTTTGCCCTGGGTGGAACAAACGTTGTCAATACCGCTCCAGCCGAGGGTGCTAACGCGACGGACCTGAGTGCGAACCCCAGCAAGATCATGTACATTGCGCTTGTCTTTGGCATGTCTTTGATGGTGAACGCATGGGTATTTTTCCGTATCAGTGGTGGCCTCTTCAATCCTGCAGTCACGTTGGGCATGATGGTTGTAGGTGCGACAGGCTACTCACGCGGCGTCTTGATCGTCGTCTCTCAGATACTAGGTGGTTTAGCGGCCTCTGGCGTTGTCTCTGCCATGATGCCCAATGTCCTGGCCGTCAGGACTGAGTTAGGTGGTGGTACTACGGTGGTCCAGGGTCTCTTCATCGAGGTACATTATCCATATCGAATCTGCGGCGATCTCTAACATACGAAATAGATGTTTCTGACTGCCCAGTTGGTATTTACAATCTTTATGCTTGCTACTGAGAAGCACGAGGGTACCTTCATCGCACCTGTTGGCATTGGTCTATCGCTCTTCGTAGCGGAGCTCATGGGCGTCTTCTACACGGGAGGGAGTGTCAATCCAGCTCGCTCATTTGGGCCAGCTGTGGTGACGCGTACCTTCGCACCGTACCACTGGATCTATTGGGTTGGTCCCATCCTCGGGTCTTTGCTAGCCAGTGTTTTCTACTTGCTCATTAAAGCTCTCGAATACGAGTCAGTCAACGCCGATAACGATCCCAAGAAGGTTCTGCGCGAGAAGTATGATGTGGAGCGGGCGGTTGATCTTGAACTGAAGGACCAGCAGAGTGTAGATTCACAGCACGAGCGACAGCAGCGCCCGGATGGCTCTTTGGAGGCGTAAAGTGAGAACACTAGATTTTTATTCCTCAGATTGAGAAACCATAACTACACGTAGAGATTAATGCAATTCTGAACTAATACGAGTTCCAATTACACAATGTCTAGCGAATCACATTGTTCGGACACAATTTGTCGTGTCCCCCTTTCCCCTGGGCATCTTCCCTACATTTATGTCTTTACTAGAAATTTAATAATAAAATTCGAGAGATTCGATGGTGAAAGGAGGCCTTTTAAGTGTTCGCGAGTTCAGAGTCGTTGTGAACCCACCAAAAGTCGTGCTCGATAGCCATGGTCGTGGATTTTCCAAAATAGGGATCAACGGCTGAGCAGCTCTGTAGAGCAGACTAGGTCTATTCTTCATTCTTCAATGCAAATGTCTCGGTGCCGCTGTGAATTGATTTAAAAGAGGGAGGCAACGAATGTGTTGAACAAGGGCTGAGCCTTCGTTCCCAATATGCTCAAAGCAAAGAGGACAAATGCGGTAGTTTACTGACCTTTGTGGCAACAGATAGAGTCAGAAACAAAGGGCAAGGCTCGATAATACTGCTAAGCGGAACCCTAGGGGCTGGAAAGAAATCAACAGCCGAAGCCATTGGAGAATGTTATCACCGGCTGATACAAGCTGCGAGCCGGCGACCTCGACACAGATCTAAAGTCATTTGAGAGAACTGTCGGGATAAATATGACGCTGTAAACCATCCTTAGTGCCATCTTCCTCATGAATAAGGCGGACGTCTATCTGCAAGCCTAGGGCGCGCAACACCTGTGTCGCAACGAAACGGTAACGACATTCCTTCGGCAGCTTGAGTACTGTAAGGATATCTTGTTCCTTACAAAGGACCGAGTATCAGAAATTGACAAGACAGTAGCTTCCGGCATCGATCTCAAGCTGACCTACAGTCCACTGAGCAGAGAAAGTTAGAAGCAGATGTAGAGGACGTTCCTTGACTCCTTGGGAGCAAAGGATATAGACACTAGTACATTCTCTGAATTTGAGCTTGACGGCCGACAGATCAAGAGCACTATCAGAGCCGCAAATGCTCTAGCCGCGCACAGTGGCGTGGCCCTGAGGCTTCATCATTAGCAGTCGACCTTACAGCTTCGAGCACAGGACTACCCCAGTTGGACTGTTTGGTCAGTGTAGATGTATACTTCAGGAGGGTGGGGACAAGAGATGATAGGCTATAAGACAAAGTTAATGGGCTAACCACGAACTAGACAATGAGCATACTGATAAGATAAAGTCGTGTACTCATGCGTGGTCAGCGATAATGCATAACTCTGGACAGCAGACAGGGAATGCAGTTTAGGTCCCGGAACATGGCTTCAAATTAGGCGTGGAGGGAGCCAGGGATTACTTCATTATACACCAAGACGCGAAGTATTTCAGATTGTAGACTGCGTGCGATTTAGTCCGTTATTAAATACTATAGCTCTTGACGTCTGGAAAACCCAGTGAACTTGGTGTTACTGCACAGTTGATAGGCAAACCACAGGTCGAGCAGTTGCGAACAGAGGAACGGGAAAAATTCAGCCAAATGCCTACGCGCGTTAAGCCTGCGCGTTAGAGAGTACATCAGTTCCTTTAGGCGTAGGGAGAAAAAGAGTTGTGAATGGGTAGATGCGGAGGATTGGGTTGCTGAACAGGGATTGCTTAGAGGAAATCACATATTGAAAATTGCTAGGTATGGGCAGAGGCCGCCGGGGTAGATGGGGCGGAAGAAGGCAGAAGAATATTTTGCACATTTATTGCACATTACGACTGCGACACAGCATAGGACATCTGTGCCGGGTAGTAAAAGGGTTGCTGCTAGAAACATTATGGCAGGCACACATCCAGCGATGATGATCTCTTGAAGTTGTAGATTAGTTTCAAAATTCCATGCTACTGTTGTACGACAGGACAGGATACAGCCCGACGCCTACTACCGGTGGCGGCTGGTTACGCAGCTGTCAACAACGTTATATTCCAGCATAAGCTAACACTTGCCTCAGTGCTAAACATGGACAGCTTCATCTTTTGCCGTGGTTTTCTGGGTACAGTAGTGGCCTTGTTATTTCTGGGCTGGGTATGCTGTATTCCTTTCATCTTACTTGCAGTCTTGTTCGTTGTGGCGCAGAGAAAGAGCAAGATCATAACGCCGCCTTGGATTAAGACACAAAGTAGCAAAGAGGGCAGACTGTGATTTGAGCCTGTTCGACTGACCCTGCGCTTCTAATCTGTCAGCATGCTCGCTTAGAGACGTTCTTATCCGCAACAACCTTACACGTAAGATTTAGGTGGAAGTGACGGGAGTGAGAAGATTCAGAAGCAGGGAGGGAAAAGCGGGAAGTCATTGCTTAGCTTAGCTTAGCCTGGCAGCCAGCCAGGTGAAGGTAGCCACGCCCGGTGGTCCATGCTTGTCGAACCCGCTTGCCGACGTGCGGTGGTGTTTGCTACGGAGTAGAGTGTGTGTGTCTGTGCTACGGATTGGATGAGGAAGTGCGGAGCTCTCCAAAGGGACACGGCCGGACCTCGCACGTAGAGAGATGTGTCTCGTCGAGCTCAACGCCTCGGAATGATTCATCGCCTCGCCCGCCCGCCAAACAAGCCCCATCCACCGAGCACCTCCCTCTCGCCCCAAAACACCCACTCGTCCGCCCCAGCCTTAGCCATGCCCTCTCTTCTCTTCCACTCGCCCAGCTCGCCCCAGCGCATCAACAGGTTCCCATCGACCATGCCCCTGCCGACAACGCCCGCATCCCACCCGCCGTCGTCGACATCGCTGATGCGGAAAGCCTTTGGATTCAGCCCGCACGCGCTCTCGAGGGCGTTGGCCAGGAACGCGCTCAGGCCCGAAAGGCGGCGGTAGCTCGACTCGGAGAGCGGGGTGATGAGCGCAATGGTGCCGGACTGCGTGGTGTGCAGGATGTGGTGGACGGGTCCGGGGTCGGGTGGGCCGTCCATGTCAACGTCGTCTTCAAAGGTTTGTGCGCCAAAGTCGGACATCTGTGGCATCTTGAGTGTGCTCTGGAGGAGCGTGAGCGTTGTGGGAAAGTGGCCGGTGTGGAAGGTCGATTTGTGGAGGAGGCGGGAGCCGCCCGCGGATTTGGGATCTGAGGGTGCGGTTAGTGTGTTGAAGATGGGTGAGAGGCTGGGACATACTCTCGGGGTCGTACTGCAGGATCTGCAGGTTCATGTCTGCGTCTGCGACGACGACGTGGAGTTGCTCATCGAAGGGCAGGAACTCGGTTGTGATGCATTCGAGTTGGTGCTTGCTTCGACCGAACAGCATCATCTTGTACGGCTCTTCCTGCGGGTTTGTCAGCGTTGTAGATTTGCGTATTGCGGTCAGACTTGCACTGTAACCGGTGAACCAGACGCCCTTGAAGGCGTCGCCCATCAAGAGCATGCCAGTGTTTGGCAAGTTCTTCAGCGCGGTCACGTAGCATTGCATGTCCATGAAAGCGACCGGTAGCAAGGTTCCGTCCTCTTTCAAGCCTCTGACCATACACTTCTGGCCCTGTGCCATGATGAGGAAGCCCTGTGTGCCGAGTTCCGAGACGGCAGATACCGCGCCTTTGACCTCGTCTTTGACAATGAGCTTGAGGCGCTTGTTCGTCTCTGGACGCTCTGGGTCAGGAACGACATTGATGACCTCAAAGATGCGGATGTGTCCTTTTGTTGCGAGATCTTCACCGTGGACCACAGACGTGCCGACGGCGATGAGCTCTTTGCGCTGGTGGGTGGTTTCGGATACTTCGAGGTTCAGAGTCTCGATACACAATACCACTTCCTGTGGATCGAGGATGTGAGTGTCAATCTCTGTCCAAGTCCTCTCGTCGATGACCTTCAGTACGCCGCGCTCGACACGTGGCTTGAAAGCCGTGTCCTCTTTTGGCAACGCCTCGTGGTAGGTATCGTCTGGGTTGAGAGTGAATTCTTCCCGCTGCCCAGTCCCTACGACGTAGAGCCCTTTCGGATGGTATGTGAACGCGTGAACCTCGGAGCCGAATGGCAGCTGTCGTGTTGCCCAACCCACATGTCCAAAGTGTGTCTGTGTGGGCAGTTGAGAGATGCGCAGGGTATCAGTCGCGTCCAGGTACGCAAAGCCACGTTGGCAAGAGGAGGTGTGGAATCGCGTAAGTCCCTTGACAGCGTTGCCGCTCAGGCCAATGACACGGGGCGCGCTCGACGACTCTTTGAAGATGAAGGCCGGAGATGCTCCGCGCTGGAAGACGGTGCTATAACCGCAGATGTTGTCCAGTGCAAGGAGAGTGCTTTCGATCTTGACCTCTTGGGAGGCGTCTTCTACATCTTGGGAGGCTTTTCCTACGTCTTGGGAGGCTTTTCCTACGTCTTGGGAGGCTTTTCCTACGTCTTGGGAGGCCTCTCCTACGTCTCGGGAGGCTTCTCCTACGTCTCGGGAGGCTTCTCCTACGTCTTGGGAGGCTTCTTCTACGTCTTGGGAGAATCTGGGAACGTGTTGCTGGGACAACTTGACCCATCTGAGGTTCTGTGTCCACAGCTCTGTCGAAGACGGTGCGGGTGAGTGGAAGGCTTTGTAGATGACCAGGTCATCGTTAGAGGTGCGGACCTGGGGCTGTCAGCGAGTGACTGCGTGCTTGGTGTAGAGGACTCACAATGAGATGTGGCGACCGTGCGGTAGCGTCACCAAGGTCGGCAGCCAGTATTTCTGTAATGGAAGCCTTACTTGCACTGCGGCGAGGCACATAATCGACCGTCAGCACGGGCGGCAAGAAGCCCAAGCCCTCGGCAACATAGCTGGGTTTCTCAAGCTCGGACATGGCAAACACGTGCAGACCACCTTCTGGTGTCAACAAGAAAGCAAAGACGTCGGTGAAAGTGGACGACCTGAATAGCGATGCTGACAGCCATTTTGTCGGCGACAGGCCACTGGCCTCGACGTCCTCTAATTCGCCGTCTCCGGTGGCCTTGAAGATTTTGACGCTGGAGTCCTCTCTCAAGATCAGCAGGTAAGGGTCGGCAAAGCTGGCGTTGATGATGTGTAATTCGTCACCAGTCTCTTCGTCGTCCATGGGCAGGATCTGGTCCATGTTGAGCTCTGTTCCCGTCAGTCTCGTCGCAGTAGAAGCAGCAGTCTCGTCGCAGTGGACGCAGCAGTCTCGTCGCAGTGGAAGCAGCAGTCTCGTCGCAATGGACGCAGCAGTCTCATCGCAATGGACGCAGCAGTCTCATCGCAGTGGACGCAGCAGTCTCATCGCAATGAACGCAGCAGTCTCGTCGCAATGGACGCAGCAGTCTCATCGCAATGGACGCAGCAGTCTCATCGCAAAATCACAAAGCAGGGGAATCACGTACCAGAGTCGTAGGTACGAACTTCTGTCCGCATCACTTGCACGACCTTTGTTCCGCGAGCAAGCACACCAACGCTCAAAGTCGACCCTTCTTCGCGCTCAAAGTCACCCTTGTCCGTAGCAGTGAGTTCGTTTCCGTGCACCTGGTAGACGGTGGTGACTTCGTTGCCGTCGTCGCCGGCTCGGCAGACGACCAGGTACTGGTCGTAGTCGACGTCAGAGGACATGTTGGCTTCGGTGTCTTCCCCAAAGGCGGCGGAGATGCCCTGCGGAGCCGCCTTCTTCGCATGCACGGCCCACAGACCCTTGGCCGACTCTAGCTCTGTCTGTGCCAGCTTCACGGGGTGCAGCTCTCGGCTCAGAGCGGTGAGGGCGCCCGCAGCGCCTCTTCCCGTTGCGGCTACCATGTCGCCGCTGTTCAGCGAGCGCGCGTATATCTCGCCGCTGCTCAGCGAGCGCGCGTGTTTGGCGGGATGCAGCACGACTTGGTTGATGGGGGCTAGGCTCGGGAGCACATCGTGCACCCGGAATGTGTACGCGCCGGGCGCCGAGGGCTCTGCGGCAGCAGAGGCCATCTTCTTTACGGCTGGTGTGGTGTCGTTGTAGAGGTCGTCGTCGAGATGGTCGACGTCGTCTTCCATGTCCGACACGTCGTCGTCCTGGTCCAGGCCGGCGTCCGACTGCTTCCGGCGCAGCTGGGCGCCGGCGCCTGTCCAGCCGAGCAGGGCAGATTCGCCGTCCTCGCTGCCCACAAATATGCGGCCGCGCCCCAGGCCGGCGGTGCAGGAAGCGCCTGCCTTGAGGATGCCGCCGCCATGCTCCTCATCAATGGGCTGCACAGTCATGCCGGACACTGTGCGGCCGTCCAGGGTGAAGGTCAGGACGAGCAGTCGTCCGTCGCTGAGCACAATGAGCATGTCGCCCGTCTCCGGCGACAGCAGCTCCACGGTGCAGCCCTCGAGACGCAGCGCCAGATCGGACTGGTCGCTCAGCGGAAAGGCCGAGCAGGCCTTGGCGAACTCGTTGACGGCGACGCCGTTGGTCTTGCCGGCCTGGTCGACGTGTATGAGCTCGTTCGCGCCGGCCAGCAGCGCGCCTCCGATCGGGTGCGGCAGGGGCACGACACGGCTGACGTCGTACGGCAGCCCGGCGACGGACAGCAGCGTGGTCGAGGCCTTGTGCTCGAGGTCGAGGGTGAAGACGGTGTAGGTGAGCAGGTCCTTGCGGTAGGCGAGCAGCGACGGGGCGGTCGCGCGCGAGGCGGCGATGACGCCAAACGTGGGCTCGCGGTACTCGTGCAGGAACGCGAGGTGGACGGGGTGGGTGAGGGTCGGGTCGAGGTTGGTCAGCGGCAGGACAAACGAGGAGCCGTAGGGGGTGAGGCCGCCGCCCTGGCCGTGGCCCTTGGTGGCGGCATCTTTGCTGCGCCGCTCGTCGTCCGAGTCGTAGTCGTCGTCGGGCAGGTCGCGCTGGCGGAAGGGCAGGATGGCGAGGTTGTGGGCCCCGAACTTGAGGGCCGCGCATCGGTGGCCGGGGTCGGCGGTGAGGAAGTTGTGCGCGTCCTTTAGGTCGGCGCTCCACGGGGCCAGGCCGGGCAGGTCGGCGCTCTCGTAGTAGTGGATGGAGATTGTGTGCAGGCTGTGGCTGTCGGGGTCCCACTCGACCAGGCTCAGCTTGGCGTCGCGGAACGCGACGAGCAGCGCCTCGCCCTTGGAGCGCGTGTTGAGGGCGCGGATGCGGGCGACCGACAGGACGGTGCCCGCGAGCGGGCATTCGGCCAGCAGCACCAGACGCGACGTGTGCTCGGTGCGCTGGACCTGGACGTCGGCGGCGGCCGTGTCGAGGTTCGCGGCCGCGTTGTCGGCGGCATCGTCGCGGCTGTTGCTGCCAACCTCGGTGACGGTCGCGCGCAGCTCGAAGATCTGCAGCAGCGCACTCTTGGCGACGACGAGGTTGGCGGCGCGGGCAGACACGAATGGGAGCGTCACGGCATGGCTGACGGCCGTGGGGGGCGCGAGCTCAGTGTAGCATTGCATCGGGACGCAGTGGGATCGCGCTGGCCGGGGATCTCGCTGGCCTGGGGCTGTCGCTGGCCTGGGGGGTCTCGCTGGCCTGGGGTCTCGCTAGCCGGGGGTCTCGCTGGCCTGGGGTCTCGCTGGCCCGGGTGGCAGTCTGCAAAGTGTCGTGGGCGGCGAGTTGCTCTCTCGCGGCGCAATGTTGTCGCCAGCATTGTTTGACCCACTAGCGCGTCGGGGAGCCTGGACGCGGACGTGCTGCTGCAGATGCGTCCGCGCCGGCGATCCATGCAGCGCTAGACGTCATCCTCTCCGCAGACTCAAGGCGACAGCACGGCACACTCGCTCCCACCACAGCACGGCACGCTCGCTCCCACCACAGCGCGCATCGTCAAAAACCCCGTCGCCCGCGAATCCGTCGCCCGTCAGTCCGTCGCCCGCCAATCCGTCGCCCGCCAGTCCGTCGCCCGCCAGTCCGTCGCCCATCGCCATGGCGCTCATCCAGACGTCGCTCATCTGGGTCGCCTACGCCGTCGCCGTCGGCCTGCTGCTCGCCATTGCCTGCGTCTTCGTCTTCGTCTACCAGACCCCCCGCGAGCGCGCCGCCGCCGTCACCGCCGTGAGCATCTTCACCACGCTCGCCCTGCTGGCCACGGTCCTGCTCATCCCCGTCGACGTCGCCCTCGTCTCGTCCACCAGCCGCTCGTCGCTCGGCCGCAAGAAGGACTGGGCCACGCCCGACCGCGTCGACGGCATTACCCACACCCTGCAGATTGTCTACTACCTGCTGTACTCGCTCGACGCCGTCCTGTGCCTGCTGGTCGTGCCCTTTACCTACTTCTACCACGACGAGCGTGACGATGACGCCGCCGAGCGCGGCGAGCAGACGGTCGGCCAGCGCATCCTGGGCGCCCTCAAGTACACAATCGCCTTTTTGCTCTTCGTCGTCGCCATCTTCCTCGTCGGCTTCTTCGTGCCCTTTGCCAAGCAGGCCAAGGACGACCGCCGCCTCGACCTCGACTTTTTCAAGCACCTGCTCGAGGAGAACCGTAAGCTCACGCCCCGTCGCCGCCCGCACGCCCCCCCCC
>NW_022984778.1:1117591-1315966 GCF_010094145.1 Didymella exigua CBS 183.55 | reverse complement strand
GTCTCCAGTCCCCCACGTCCCGTCTCCAGCCCCACCGCTCCATGCTAACCCCCCCCAGATGGCGAGCGCGCCCTCTCCTTTGCTCTCGGCCTGCTCATGACCATCGGCACCCTCCTCTTCGTCCTGTACACCGGCGCCGGCATGGCCCTCCTCCCCGTCGCCCTCATCAAGTCGGCGCCCTCCATCTCCGCCCCGACCCTCGCCGCCAACACGGCCTCGCAGCTCGAAGCCAACCGCGAGCGCCAGAGGCAGCTCGAGGGCCGCGCCCAGGGTCGCCCAAACGGCCTCGACGCCCGCGACAGGCGCGAGCTCGAGGCCCTCAACCGCGAAGAGCGCACCCTCATCCGCCGCGAGCGTCTGGCCGCCGAGTCCAGCGGCGAGGACCGACACTGGGTCGTCAAGGCGTGGATCAAGACCGAGGCCATTTTCCGCCCGCTCAAGCTGCTCGGCGGCCTGCTCCTCATGCTCTTCGCCCTCGTCATCTTCGCCAGCATGCTCGTCACCGGCATCGACAAGGCCAAGAACTCCATCTGCGGCTCGCACTGCGGCTACATCCTCGCCCAGATCAACCTCTTCCAGCCGCTGAACTGGGTCCTCGTCAAGTCCGCCAGGGTCTTCCCCGTCGACTACGTCCTCTTCCTGCTGCTCACCCTCTTCCTCTTCTCCGCCTCCGTCGTCGGCATCGCCACAGCCGGCATCCGCTTTCTCTGGCTCACCATCTTCAAGATCCGCAAGGGCCACACCTCGCCCCAGGCGCTGCTCATGGCCACCGTGCTGCTCACCCTCATCGTGCTCGGCATCAACTACTCCGTCGCCATGGTCGTCGCCCCGCAGTACGCCACCTTTGGGCCCCAGACCTACTGCGACCTGCCCGTCAACCGCGCCGGCGACCGCCCCGACTGCTCCGAGCACAGAGAGGCGATCAAGCCCTGCTCCGAGCTCGCCTCCAACCCCGTGGCCCACGACGTCTGCACGCCCTCGGTCCTGAGCACCTTTATCAACCGCGTCACCATCAACTTTCCCTTTTTCGGCCTCGTGCTGTTCTGGGCCCAGTTTGCCTTCCTCGCCGTCTACGCCGTCGTCTTCCTCACCACCCTGTTCAAGGTCCCCCGGCTGGACCAGGACCAGATCGACGCCGACCTGGAGGAGGACGAGGAGGAGGGCCTGCTTGCGAGCACCGGCCGCAGGTTTGGCGCTACCTGGCAGGACATTACGGGGCGGAAGACCAGCTACGGCGCTGCAGAGAGCCGCGACGCCGGCGGGCCATAGCTGAGTGCGGGAGGGCCATGGTTGAGTGCGGGAGGGCCATGGTTGAGTGCGGGAGGGCTATAGTTGAGTGCGGAAGGGCTATAGTTGCTGAGTGCTGAAGGGCTATAGTTGCTGAGTGCTGAAGGGCTATAGCTGTGTGCGGAAGGGCTATAGCTGAGTGCTGATTCTTGGTCGAGATTGTTCAACGGACTCGCTGTCCTTTTGTCATTAGTACATTGCTGATTTTTATTTTCTTCGCTCGTACATGATACCTCCCATTCTAGTCGAATCGACAAGTTCATTGCTCCAGCGCTTACACTCAATGATGTGTCCTTGGGAACATGTTTGAAACAAGACCGCAGAGCAGCAATCCGGTGTAGCCAACGACTCTTCAGAAGCATTCTCGTCTGTTGGTACTCTCAAGCGCAGAGCAGCAATCCGGTGTGGCCAACGGCTTTAGAAGCATTCTCGTCTGTTCGTACTCCCAAGCCAGCATGCAGCGCAAAGAACGCCCCATCCGCCACACCAAACCCTCTCTGAACACCCCACGCTACTGCTGCGAGACCTCGACCTTACTCCACCAAAACTCAGACTCCCGCCTCGCAAACTCGTCCTCCACCAGCTCAACAAGCTCCCCCACCCGCTCCCCCCCAATAAACTCACTGTTCCCCCCGCCAAACATCAAAACCCTCGGGTCCGGCCCTGCATACGCGCTCCACGGCGACCGCCCGCCATACGCCCCACGCAGCCCGTCCGGACTCCCCGTGCACACAAAGCTGGTCACATACGCATGCAGCATCCCCGACAGCTTAGCGAGGCTAGGCGCCTGCTTACACAGCGCCGCGTCGCGGACCTCGAAGAGCATGTTATCCCCGTGCTTGGCGCCGTCGATCACGTCACGGCGCAACGCCCAGTGGTACACGTACACAGGCACATGCTGGCTGGCGAAAAAGGCGGTTTGGCGCACGGGCGCGACGTACGCGTAGTGTGCGTACGCGGCTTCGATGCGGGCGTACATGTCGCCTACGCCGAGGGCGGTGCGGGACTCGGCGTATGGCGAGGCGGGGTGCGTGTGCGGATCTGGATACAGGCCGTTGATGTGCGCGATGTCGTCGGGGCTGAGCTGGGGGAGGAGAGTTTGCCAAAAGGCCGTGAACTCGTGCGAGGTTGACATTTGCTTGTCCACGTACAGGGAGCCCTCGTTGCCTTGGAAGCCCGTCATGATGGGCACTTTGTGCCATTTTCCTGTGCGCCAGGCGTCGATTGGGCGCCCGCGGACGGTCGCGTTGTCGATTACGGGCTGGAATGCCCAGCGGAGACTGGCGTTGTACTTTGCGAAGACGGTGGTTTGCGCGTCGGCGATGACGGCGGTCGGGATGCTGCGGAGGTAGTCGAAGACGTCCGTTTCTGGGAGAGAGGCCGGGCAGTTGACTTGCTTGAGGAAGTCTTTGAATTGTGCTTCGTGGATCTCTGCGTCTGGGTTGCGCACCGCGCGGGATGTAGGCGCGCCGGACTCGAGCACGACGCGGTGGAATTTGGGCGCTTTGCCCTCGTCGTAGTTTAGCAGGTGGTGGCCGATCTGCCGCGTGGTCAGCGACTGGTAAGATGGCAAGGCTTCCAACCTACCGAGTGTGCTCCCGCCGAGAGCCCAATCAGTGTCACGTTGTTCTTGTCTCCTCCAAAGTGACGAATGTTCTCTTCAACCCATTCCAGGAGACATATCTGATCCTTTAATCCCAAGTTCAAAGCTCCCTCCGTGGCGCTCAACTTCGAAGGCAGGAACCCTAGAGCTCCAATCCGGTAGCCAAAAGATACTCCGACGAACGGGAGCTCTGACCATCCTACCATGGACGCCGTGTCATGCATGGCAGCATTGCCCCGATTGAAAGCGCCTCCGTGGAAGTAGACGGCGACCGGTAAGTCCGAGACATGGCTGTGCTGTGCTTGGCGAAACACGTTCACGGTAAGGCAGTCTTCGCTCTCTTCCAACGCCGGTCCGACCTTGACGAATTGCCGGGCTGGGGCCCTAGGGCCAAATTGCGTTGCATCTATGGTATCGTGACTGTTTGGCACGTTTACTGGTGGGCGAAAACGGCGGTCGCCCGTTGGTGACAGTGCGTATGGGATTCCTCTGAAAGCTTCAATGCTGCGAGGGTATTCTCCTTTCAGCGTGGTGCCAACGACCAAGCCTTGCGGAAGCCGAGCTGTAGGTCCTTGCGCAGGCTTATCGGTAGAGACCATCTTGCTGTTTCGTATCAATGAACAAGACCTGTCGTGGTAGGCTTGGACGTGGTGTTTGCAAGCGGCGTATGGACGATGTTAAACAGCAATGTTCGAGCTGACAGACCGGTTCCGTCTAGGTGTAGTGATAACGTGATCGTATGTAGCAACTTCCATAGTTAGTGATCACCCGGATAAGCATTGCCTAACACCATCATTGTTACCCACTTTCGATAATTGACGATACCTTACAATCCACCATAGATTCCCCGCCGAGCAGGGGTCCACTACATCCGTCGGATCCAACCCGTTAGCCCGCCCCACACTGCACGCCTAAACATCGGCAGTGAAGGTGGCAGCTTCTTATCGTGACACTATGACATGGTTCTTGGTAGGCTCGTCTGTCAATTCTCCGCTCTTCAGAAGCTAGGGTAATCGGGATCGTATGTGTCGAATGTATTCCACCAGCTGGAGACGTCTTGCGAGATGCCGTTGAAGAACAAGTCCGCAGGAAAACCTGCAGGCTCTATCGAGGCGCTGGCGCCCTGCATCGGAGAGGCCGGTTGCAATGCTGCGTTCTCTGTTAAGAGGTCAGGTGCAAGGACAGGGCCTGAGTGGCGGGTCCGACTCTCGTCTTGCGTCGGCGATCCACCTTCGTCAGGTTGGTCTACGGAAGGCCTCCTGGAGAGACGGACCCATTGCGACGGGCTCGGGCCGTCGGAAACAGTTGTCGGGGCCGTGGTACCTTGGTTAACCGGTCTGGGATTCGAATAGGCAAAGGAAGGAGGACAGATGTCGAGAATGTCCCTGATCCGAGACAGATCGACCGAGACACTTGCAGCACTGTTCATGTTAGATGCGTATGTGGTCGAAATGATTTTGTCCAATGCTCCTAGCTTTCCATCCTGTAGGACAGGTAAGCGGGACAATGATTCGAGAAGCTCGCAAGCCGCGTAAAGCACGGGGAGTGCAGCTTACCAGCTCTATCATCCAGGGATTCGACGACGCGAGACTACGAATAAGCCGTCGACAACTTTCAATGTTGCGTCTTTTCTTCTGTGCCGTGACCTCATCGACTGAATATATCAGCTGCGATTCAATCGTCGCCACCACTGCTGCGCAGTAACCTAGGACGGGATCTGTGATGCGGAAATGCCTCGCCTCAATAAAAGCGATGAAATGCAAAATCCAGTGCACATGGCGAGCCACGTAAAAAGAAGACTGTTGTCGGAACAACTCGGAGTCATTGCCTTTAGCCTGTAGCTGTAGGGTAATCAGGAGAGGGTGATTGAGCAGGCAGATCATGGTGTGGTAAAGGAACCGACTGAGGAGCCACGGAGCCCAGTACTGACGACATCCTTCGAGATCCTCAAGGGTCAGATCGCGGAAAGTGACATGTTTGTACCTGTGCAGAGGCACTAGTCTAGTCTCGATGCTCATAACACCTGCTAGCGCTGCAGCATATCTGGAAGTGGTCAACCATGGTGATACATCCGGAGTCGATGCGAGGCAGTCTTTGACGTAAGACATCACCTTGACCCATTCTTCGCTCATTTCGATGACGAACACTATCACTCCGTTGTCATCTTTCGACTGTTCATATGCCTGCCTAACTTCTGGTCGAAGGACTGCGCCAGTCGGCATGGAACAACTTCCGGGGTAAGGCAGCGACCTCACGTCTGGGATTTTCCCTAACGGTGTCGTGGCACCCAGCAACCTTCCAAGTAGTGTGATACTCCAGTAGCAACATCTGCGCTCTTCGGTGGTTGATCCATGCAACGCTGGAGAGGCCCAGCGATCTATATCCGAAGCCAGAATTGACGTCAGAGCCATGAGTGACGATGCTATCTTCATGCGGCCGTCTGGAGTCAATGATCAACCGAAGAGACCATAGAACTCGGGGATGAAGACTTACTTGCAAAGTCAAAGAAGGTGATGAGGCAGAGCGCTTGAAGAGTCGAAATTTTAACATCGCCATGACCAACATCTGCCATGACTCCGGAATGAGCTGCATCGCGGAAAGTCTGACTGTCTGCACTACTCGAGGTTTCCCGAGTGGCGCTGTCATAGCGCAAGGAGTTCGCAATGATCGCAAAAAGTGTGATGTCGGCTCGGTCAACAAGTGATTCGACAAAGCCTTCTACCGGGAAGAGGGGCAGCGGCTGATCGGCGCAGAAGTTCAAATACACTCGACCAATTCCCTCAATCTCCCTTCTCTTGGTCAATCTCATTTGTCTCGATGCTGGCTGACTGCCAATGATCGCTGTGAGGGGTGGTATAGGAGACTGGATGATGCCGTCGCGCACGCTATGTACACCTGGGGCGGACTCGTAGTGGTTACAACATTGGGCAGTAGCCCCGTTTGATTGCAGCGTGTCCAGGATCGTGTTCACAGTCGTTTCTAGCGTTACCATGCGATCGTCCTGTGATGATCAGCTCCCGCTATGTGAGCTGTGGTGGCTAAGGTATACCAGGTCCTGTGGACTGCCTGCGACACGCATAGGAGCTGGTGTAAATGGCGCTGTGTTTGCACTGTGTACATTGACCATGGAGTCATACGCCGGCCGTAGTGGCTCTCCATAGTAGTAGCAATGCTGCTCGAGCCGCCAACAGGTACTGCACACCGGTCTCTCCCCGGAGCACTTGCTCTTTTTGCGTCGACATTGCTCACAGGCTTGTCGGATACGCTTTGCAGGTCGCTCATCACTCATTGGGACCGCAATTGGTGACACCCACTTTGTGTCGTTGTGAAAGACGCATCGATCGCAGGCCGTCGTTTTAGGAGAGATAAGCAAGTGCACCCTTCGGGGTTAGCCTGACTCTTTCAAGCCGTGCCCCACAGTTCTTCCATATGCTCGAAATACCATGACTTCTTCACTCTTCTTCAAACCTCCCCGACCTGAAGCACATCGTGTCGACAAGACGCAAGCCCGCCACCCTCTGCACAGTCTCACCCTCAACGACAAAGCCTCGTCGAATGAAGTTGTATCGGTCAGAAATTCGCCATGGCCATCAAAAGACAGCAATTGTCAAGCTATTCCACATCTAGAGAGGAAGGTTCCATAGTCCCAAAGTTGCGGGTCTCAAAGGTTGCATAATAACAGAACCCCATTGCTATCTTACTCAAGTATTTGTTTGCTCTGATCACTACAGCCTGGCATCTGGTGCAATGCCGTTGACAAGGCTCACAACCTCTTCCGCACAGCCATAAGACCCTTGATAACCCCAACCGGCATGCCCATAGTTGTGCACGATCCAAGCACCATCGATCTTCTCTTTCTCGAGTCGTACACCTGCCTCTCTTCCTGGACGTAGCCCGACACCATGGCGGATCACATCGAGGTGTTCGATACCCTTGCCCCCTGTCAAGGCTGGAGCAATGCTGACTGCCCTTTGCATGATGCGATTCGCAATATTCAGATCTGCCTGGCTTTCCCAACTGCCGACCTGCAACGTTCCTCCTAAGATCGTCCCGCCACCAGCGGCACGAGTCATCATGTAGCATGCTTGGTCATCTCCATCGTCTGTACCGGACTCAATCACCATGAAAGGGGCCACATTCCTCACAATGACCGTCTGACCTCTAATCGGATACATACTTTGATCCAGGACACCTCCCAATATCCGAGATGAGAGCCCGGTAGCATTGACGATGATTGCTGGTCTGATGCCACGTTTGCCAAGATGCCGTGCTTCCGACACATGAGATAAAGTTTTGCGTTGGAAGTTCACCCCATTGATTCTACACTGGCCCACAAGCCATGACAGATACAAACCGGGGTTGATGCAGACAGATCCAAATTCACAGCCGGATCCGACTCCTATTGGCAGTTCATCTTGTCTAAGGTCTCGATAGTCATCGACAAGCTCACGATACCATGGATTCGCTGCGAAAACGTTGCTGAGCATTGTGCTGTCGCCATGAAGCTTCTTTTCGTCCTTCTTCCGGCGGTACAGCCGACAATCTAGCAGCTTCAGTATTCCTGTCAACTTATCCACTAGATATAACAACGTACTCTGGAGATGGATGCCCGACTCCGGTACTTCTGTCGCAAGTCTTTTCAAAACTGGCCATGTCGCTCGCTCCCAACGGCTTTCTGGTTCTGATGACATTCTTGCACGTCTTGTCAGCCACAGTACAGAACAACAGTCACCTCGTTGAACTTACGGTACAAAGTTGGCACCAGCCCAAGGAGACGCATAGTCGATGTCAAGATCGCCCGGCATATGCTTGGCTACAACCGTAACATAGTTGGACCTGTCCTTAGACAACAAGTACGCTGAGGTCAGTCCGGACACTCCTGCTCTGCGCCAAAGTCAGTCCTGTGAAAGTTATGCGACTTGGCCTCGCAAAATCAGAGTAACACATACCCAATTACAACGATATCAGGCATTTCACTTCTAACTCTGGTAGTCAGGTAGCACCGGCTTCAAAGGGGGTGTCAGTGATAACAACGCGTTTTGTGATCGTTGAAGTCGATGTAAGAGGTGAAGTTAGGCGCAACATGTGTCAAGTTGCGCATTCTAGCAAAGTGCGGCCTTTTCTTTTCCTAGCATCGCCCGTAGATACCTGCTACGGTTGATAGCACGTGCACTCGTTCTTCGTGATGTTCTTGCCTACGATTGCCGCGTTGACGGCACTGCGCCAACGGAGGCTAAACCATATCGAGCCTGGTCTACCGTCGGACGCTAACGGCACCATGCATCACCCTATCGATGCGGTGCCGTATCTCCATAACCGTTCCTCTGAACCCTTCACGCCAACCTCAACGTCCTGTATCAGGTTTACATCCTGGCCTCAAGATAGGTGATTGCTGGAGACGAAATGTAAGCCAATAATTGTGAACCTTATCGTTCTTTATCAATCACCATATCAGAACCTACGTCCTATCAGTGGGGCCTACCTTCAGTGCGGAGATGTGGGGATGGTAGGAGTTAAAACTCCAGTTCAGCCATGACGAAGACTGCATTGGTTGGCAACTCTGTCCTCTGGTCTTCCCCAAGCAATTTTCATCTTCATCATGCGTACTTCTCAGGAACTTCCGAAGGACAGTAAGGCATTCGCTACCGCAGAAGACATGGAGCTGCAGAGAAGCAACGTAGACGCCAACCATCTCCAAAAGCTTGACAGTTCGGTCGTGGGACAGGTCGAAGATCTCGATGAGGGTAGCCAGTTTCTCAGGCAGCACAACTATACATCGGAGTACCTCTCGGAGCTACTCCAAGACGAGGCACTCAACAAGCGACTCGTGAGAAAGGTCGACCTGTTGCTGCTGCCATTGCTGTGCGGTACCTACTTTTTGCAGTACATCGACAAGCAGGCCGCTAGTTACTCGGCGGTTTTCGACCTTTTCGAGACTACTGGCATCACTGGGACTCAGTATTCTTGGCTCGGATCCATATTCTACTTCGCGTACCTCATTGCCGAATGGCCGTCTGCCTACCTTGCGCAACACTTCCCAACCGGACGAGTCGTTTCCACATACTGCTTTTGCTGGGGTACCGTCATGCTTTGCACGGCTGCGACTCACAACTTTGCTGGCTTCGCCGCGACGAGGTTTTTGCTTGGGATCTTTGAGAGCATGTAAGTTTTGAGAATACTCTTGAGATGTAGATTCTGACTAGCCTAGTGTCACACCTGCTTTCATGATGATCGTCAGTATGTGGTACGTTGGGCAACAACAGCCTGCAAGGGCTGGTATGTTCTACTGCTTCAACGGCATCGGCAACGCGGCGGGAGGCATACTGTTTTACTGTGCTGGATACGCGAAAGGCTTCGCTGTCTGGAAGATCATCTACATCATCTGCGGCGGTATGACGGTCCTTTGGGCCACAGTACTATTCATCAGACTGCCAGACAACATCATGACAGCCAAGAGTTTCACCGTCGAGGAGAAGGCGCTTCTCATTGCCCGTTCAGCTAAGAACCGTACTGGTGTGTACAACCGGAAAATCAAGCTACCACAAGTCTGGGAAGCGCTGTCAGACCCTCAGATATGGATTTTGTTTGTGTACACTTTACTGAACGAAGTCATCAACGGTGGTATTGCCAACTTTGGGAAGCTCATCATCAAGGACGTTGCAGGTGGTGACTCTCTGAGGACTACGTTGTACGGCATACCGTCAGGCTTCGCGCAGGTGTTTTGGGTCTTCACCGGGCCGTACCTCGCTTCTCGTCTGCCAAATGCTCGCACATACATCATGGTTCTCTACCTTTGTCCCACAATTATTGGTACTTGTCTTATCTGGCGATTGCCTAGAAGCAACCTTGCTGGCAATCTTGCAGGCTACTACATGGTATGTTGTTGATCCCGGGATGAGACTCACTGCGGCTGACTCACCCAGATTGGCGCGTACGTCGGCTCGCTCGTCATTGCGCTTCAATTGCCAGCCTCGAACGTGGGCGGATACACAAAACGAACTACCAGTACGGCCTTCGTCTTCTTGGCCTACTGTGTAGGCAACATCATCGGTAGGTGGTCTGTTCCCCTTCGATTCTATTGTCAATTACTAATGCTGCTCGTTCAGGTCCTCAAGCGTTCATAGCGAAGGAAGCACCAAAGTACGAGACTGGGGTCAAGACCATCTTAGCGTGTGCCATTGTGCAGTGTGTGCTTGCACTCTGCCTGCGAGCTCTTCTGGCCAGGCGAAACGCTCAGCGTGACCGCGAAGAAGCCGCAAACCCCTCCCAGGATGATGTGGTCGAGGGCGAGATGGAAACTATTGATGACACTACTGATTTTCAGAACAGGAAGTTCAGATACGCACTATAGAAGCAAGACGCTTGCCACATACACCAAGTCGGCCGTAGGGATTTATGTAGCTAAATGGATATAATGAGCAGACTCAGAACCACGACGACAGGCCTCTCTGGAATTCACATTGTATCTGAATCCTGCACCAGTTGGGGCTATAGCTTGTGTCGGGGTAAAGCGATTGCTTGCCAGCGCGATTGGCCCCGAGAAACTCACCACGTCCTGGGCATAATAGAACAATCAGCTTTAGATATCATTTGTTCATGCAGGGCCCCTTTTCGACTTTGGACTTCTTTGTGGTACCGTCGTTGTCCAAATTATCAGATCATACTGCGCCTTCCCCGTCCTCAGCGCATTCGTGACGCCTGCCTTTCTGCATCCGACACCCATGCCTACGATCTCTGAGCTCCCATCGGATTCTATGTCCCTGATATTCCTGTTCAATGCTTTCCAGCATCATAGTACTACGGAAGAATCTTCTACAGTCCAAAATACTCAGTTACTATGCTGCAAGGTTGACTGCTTGCAATCGGCCTGTACGATGACAAACGACTGGAATCGGCGCATTGCCTGGCGTACAGCATACTCTAGAGCGCAATGGTAAGAAAATTCACGGCTGTATACCTGAAAGCAGTTGCCTAGCATGCCGTCATACCACTCGAGGTAGCTGAATCCATCACCAAAGAAACGACCAGTCTCCTTCGACAACTCTACGGCAATTCTGGACAACATCCGTGATAGTCGGTATCCCCATGCCAAATCGGCTCCTAATATGAGTGGTGACCTACTACGTCTATACGAACCAGCCGGGATGTTGAAAATGCTATGCTGTCGGGTAAAGGCTCCTTGCTCGAACTTCACAGGTCAACGAGGACACGGAGAAGTCGACTGCTAGCCAAGAATGTAGAAGAGATGAAAACAGGATTTTGACTGGATGCTCCATGGAGAATATAAGAAGTAAGCATGACGGAGTTCCACTGGAAGTGCTTGCTGCGAGTTCTAGGGCGTGGCTGTCGAACCACACGGAAGTGGCAGGGTGATTGTGAGGCTTAGACGAAGCAAGGACGTACACTCAGAGAACCTGAGAGCATTGAGGACCAAAATCTAGGTCTGAAATCGTGGGAGGTACCGGGCTACCAATGTGTGAGGTCTTACGCTCAATTCCGTTCCTTCACACTCATCATTGATTCCTTACTGATTTTCACTGCACGACTGGCACGCTCTCCCTCGAAGAATCATCAATGTGCCACCACCACATGTTATCTTCTCGCCATGTTCGACGGAACTTTGCTCTGGACTGGTATCGTGTTGCACTGCAGAATTACGACATGCGCGAGTGTGCTGACGATACGCACGCATGGGCGCTATGGTGCTCGGGCTGTAGACCTTGATGTCGAAAAGCCTTGACGCGATTGTCGTTTAGGCAGGAGCACAACATCACCTCGGTTGGCAACGGTTGGGTCGGTGCTGTGGTGCAAGAAGAGGAGTCTCGCGTCGGTGGCGTTCCGCCCCCGCAAAACAAATCTTGGCAAGTCGATGTCAGGGTTTCTGCAGAGCTTCCGCAGACCTCTCCAACCACGATCTCATCTCAGATCCATCCCCACGGCTTTTTGCCAGCGAAACTTTCGACGTCTTCATCTCCAGCCGCCCGGTCCCGCGCACCTGGTACCTGCTGTTCGGTCGCATGAGGAGCTATCGAAGAAGTCTTGGTTCTGCAGCGAGTGCTTGCTCCGCGCCTAGTCCTGGGATCCGTAATTGACGTTGTCTTGGCATAGGCTCTCACGGCTCGTACCTAGGTATTGATTTCCTCCGACGAGCACCATTGTTCTGTGAGGCGATACTGGCCAAGGCGCCGAGTGATAGCGTCAAATGGCGCAAGTCGTTATCACGGGGGGTGTTGCTGTGGCGGGTGCAGCATCCAGAAGCTAGGAATTTCACCTGCCTGAAGGGTGAAGTGTAATGATGATCTCACCTTCTGCATGTGGTGTAGCATGCCAAGCACGCGTGGTTGCCCAGCACCGATGGTCGACTTCCAAGACAGTTACCAGCAGATGAACTGGCGGATGCAGATGCAGTGCAAAGAGGTTGGATCCAAGCAGCGAGGCGATGCTGTATAAATACGGCGTGCGACATCATAAGACAATGTGCTCATTCTTGCTCAATCCAACTCCACTGCATCTGCCGCCAAGATGAAGTTCTCTCTGGCTTCCCTCGCATTGCCCGTTGCGGCTAACGCTGCGGCGTTCTCTGCTCAAGAGTACGCATCGGGTGCTGTTCACGCTCACTTGATGAAGATCAAGACCGTACGATCACTTTCACGTGCACCGATAATGAGCATTCACTCACACTGCACAGGACCAATGGTCACATGACGAGGAGTCGCGTGTAGGTTCCAACGACACTAAGCTCTGGCCTTCGTGGAAGAACTACGAGGCCGTCAAGTTTGGCAAGAAGGACAAGGTTGATTGCAAGAACGGCCTGGCTATTGTCGAGCAAGGCAATGCCAACCAGACCTTCCGTTGTAACAACATGGACCTCTACGACTTCGCCAACCATGCCGATATTGGTGGTCCCGAAGGCCGTGGATCCTCCTCCTGGGGTTGGACCGCCAAGAACGGACGTGAGTTCGGTATCATTGGCCAGTTCAGCGGTGCTGCCTTCATTGAGATCTCCAAGAAGGGCAAGATCAGCTATCTTGGACGCCTGCCTGCTCAGGACCCCATCGGCTCCAGATGGCGCGAGATCCGAGTCCTGAACGACTACGTGATCATCGGCTCTGAGGCCGTTGATCACAACGTCCAGATCTTTGACCTTAACAAGCTGTTGACTCTTGACCCTAAGAGCCCTAAGGTGTTCGACACCCAGAAGGACCTGACTGGTCTCTTCAGCGACACTCTCCCCATTGGCCGCACCCACAACGTCGTTATCGACTGGGACAACGAGTACGCCATTGCTGTTGGCGCTCAGCCCCGCAACCAGACTTGCGCTGCCGGTCTACAGTACATCGACCTCAAGGACCCCAGCAAGCCCTCAACCCCCGGCTGTGCTAGTCAGGACGGTTACGTTCACGATGCCCAGTGCGTGACCTACAACGGCCCTGACCGCCGCTACCGCGGCCGCAACATCTGCATCGGCTACAACGAGGACACCGTCACCATCTACGACTCAACATCCAAGGACGGCAAGCCTGCATCCGAAGTCCTCTCCAAGCTTTCCTACCCCGGCGCCTCTTACGTTCATCAGGGCTGGTGGACTGAGCGCAACTGGCACCAGTACGTCCTGTTCAACGACGAGCTCGATGAGGTGAACGGCGCCGGTGCTGGCGCCTCTGGCCGCCCCGTAACCCATATTGCCGATCTATCTGATCTCAAGAACCCCAAGTACACCGGTAACTTCTTTGCCACTGACAAGAAGGGTATTGACCACAACCTGTATATCGTCGACGGCCTTGCTTATCAGTCCAACTACGGCAACGGTATCTGGGTTCATGACGTCCGCTCGATCAAGAAGGATCCCACTGGTAAGGGCGTCACTGTTGAGGCTTTCTTCGACATTTACCCCGAGGACGATGCTGGTGAGGGTACCGTTGCTTTCGTCGGTACCTGGTCGCACTTCCTTTTCCCCTCTGGCTACGTTCTTGTCAACACTATTGAGCGTGGTGTCTTCATTGTCAAGATCGACAAGGGCCGTGGAGCTGGCAAGGGGCCTGGTTTCGGTGGCAAGAGCAAGGGTGGAAAACGTGAGGCTCTGTACTAGATTTTATCGACCGGCTGAAAGGCAATGAATAATGTCAAATAAGAATGAACTTTGAACACCAACTTCAAGCCTTACACACTGGCAACACATCGGCAAGGACCTGACTCCCCCGCAGTTATAAGCGTGCAAATCGCATAGTCAATGAGGACTGGAGTTTTCACTAATGGGATTAAAGCAGAACTATCGTACCCGGAGTACAATCTTGTGGCGACGACCTAGTTTATCGGAGAACGCTACGAGGGCTGCAGCACTCCAGGCAGATAATGACTTTCACATCACCTCGACACATGTACACGCAAACCTTGTCTAGATTCGGCCATGTTCAGCTATTACATTCCTTTCAATGTACAGTTGCACTCTATGTTGTATACTCACTGCTCGCCTTCATTGTTGTTGCATCATTACCTGCCAGTACCCCGCGGGCTCAACCACGAAGTGCTACGAGCCACTGTGGTGAGCTACAGGGCATTAATCAAGCCTCCTTCAAACGACACACACATTACTGTATCAGTGAGATCCTGATGAGGTCACAATGTCTTGCGTATATATTTCAATTGAGCTTCAACGTTGCGAGAATGCAGAGGTGATTATAGAGCAGTGGAATCTGACATGCCCGTTGGCTCACCGACCTTGCAGGTGTGCTGGCCTCCACCTTCATCCGATTTCAAACCTGATATTTTAATCATCTTCCGCGCACGCTGTAGAAAACACCGCAACGCTAACCGCGCAAACCACGCAGGAGCTACATCGACAGTGGAGACAGGGAGCTGCTGTATCGTATTTGGGATAGAGCGTGGGAAAGTGAAGGTGTAGCGGGTGAGCGAGATGGAGACGCACAGCTACGCAGAACGGCGAAGTGCAGCAAGAATGTAAGGTTCTCAAACGAGTAATGTCTTGAACTTTTCGACATGACAGACAAATGCTATACTACAAAAACAAACCCTTCGAACGCCTCGACCGTTGCAAAGCCGATTCAAAATATACATCCCATCTACTCTTACTCTTCCTCCTCTTCTCCCTCGCTGTCCTCCTCCATACCCTCTGCGGCATCCACCTTGAACGTCGGCGCCTGATCAACGCCAAGATACGAGTCTGACACAAGATATAGCGTGAGCTCATGTTTGCCCGGCTTCTCAAGCGTAAACTCGAGCATCGTCTCCAGTTTCCTTGGGATAGTAACCTTCTTGATCGCCAGGAGAGCGTTCTCCTTCTGGTCGCCGACCACGAGCCACCAGCTCTCGCTCTTCTCGCCCGGGTAGAAGGGCGCGTGGACGTCTGTCTTGAGCTCGTCGTCGTCGTCGATGTTGCGCGTGATGCGCACCCTGAGCTGTGCGGGGGTATTGCTCGCGATATCCTGCGGGTCGACGAGTTCGTGCTCGAGTTCGATGTTGGGGTAGTAGTTGTTTGTGAAGTTGGCGATGTCGGCGAGTTGGCGCTGGTCGACATCGAGCGCCTTGATCAGTGCCTTGTGATCCGGGTTCTCGTCCTCGTCCATGGCGTTAATGAAGTCGTCGACATCGTTGATCTCGAACTTGTTCGCGGCTTTGATGGTCGACGCGTCGAAGTGCGGGATCTGCTTGAGCGGGCTGTCCTTCTGCCACATAGCCTGGACAACCATCTGGCTCAGCTCCATCGCAGACATGGCGTTGAGATGGGCCTCAGAGGAGAGCACATCAACGGATGCACTGAGAATGTTGAGCACCTTGCGGATAACGATTTCCTGGTCCTTGGCGAGATCGATGGGGAGCTGCATGCGGGAGAAGTGGGCCTGGAGCAGGACAAAGGCCTTGAAGTGCGGGGTTTCGAAATTGGGCTCGCCCATCTTGTAGGGCACGCGGTCGTAGATGCGCTGCAGGATGTGATCTTCGTGTCGCCGGATTTGGATGTCTTCAAATTCGGTGGCCGCAGTGATGATTTCGAGGACGCCCTTGAGGCTGGTGCGCCCGTTGAGCGACATCATCAGTGTCTGCATGGTGATAAAGGAAATGTTGTAGTAGGCGGCGATCATGCAGGGGTTGAGAGGTGTGATCGAGTCCTCGTCTTCGTCGTGCTCGATCAGATTGGCTTCCGCCAGTTCCTTGAGCGTCTGCTCGACCAGCTCTGACAAGTGAGCGCTGAGACCCTCGTGCGAGGTGTCATGGAGATTGTAGTAGCTGGGATTGGCCAGGAGACGGCGGTAGAAGCAGGTATACGTCGACCAGTCGACAGCCTCCTGAGTTGACTCGATCGTCTTCGCACTGATCTCAGCAACAAATGCATCGTGCAGGTAATCATGCAGATGGCTCTCGATCGGCAGCGCCTCATTCAAGAACTTCTTGAAGTAATCGCGCTTGACCGCGGGCAGCATGAGAACACCCTTTGCCGACTTGTCTTGTCCGACCCTGCCGGCCTTGCCGAACATCTGAAGGATCTCGCTGATGGGGTAGTCGACGTATCGGTGCTCGCGACCCTCGAAGAACTGCGTGCCTTGAACAACGACCAGATGGGCGCTGCTGTCGATCTCCCAGCACGAGTTTCGTGAGACAATCAGAACCTGAATGGCGCCGACTTTGAACAGATGCTGCACAGCTTTCTTGTCAAAAGAGTTGAGCGCCTCGTGGAAGTATCCAATACCATGTGTCAGCGACTCAGCAAGCGATTGCTCGTTGATCTTCTCGAGGATAGGTTGGATCTCTTCCAAAGCTGTGTTGAGGAAGCGATCGTCGTTATCATCCGCAACAGCAGCGGCGTACAGATCAGAAGCAGAAGAGCGGGTTTGCTTGCGATTCGGCGCGAAAACCATTGCTGGCTTGTCTGGCGACATCTGTGTGATGGCTGAGTAGGTTGGCCTAGCCATCGCCATCATTAATGATGGAAAATGGGGGATGGTGAAGGTCTGGATCTTCAGCTCAAGGGGTACTGAGCGTACGCCTGGGCTGAAGTTGTAGATGGTGTGTTTAGTGGCGCCGATCCACTCTCCTATGTCTCGTGCATTGGCCAGGGAGACACTGAGACCTACAATGCGCAGCTTGGACTCGAGCTGGGCTGCCATGGCTTGCATACGAGAGACTACAATCTCGTAGACATGTCCGTTGGCACCACCCAGCATGTGCAGCTCGTCAGCGATCAGAAGTGCAACGGTCTGGACGTTCTTCCTTCGCTGCCACTGACGCGACAGAGAGTCCCACTGCGACGGGGTAGCGAGGATGAGATCACCCTTCTCGAGAAGTCGCAAATCTGCTGTGGTCTCGCCTGTAAGCTTGACAACATCCTTGCCTCCACCAAGACCGGACAAGCGTGCGTTCCAATTCTTGTACTGATTATCGACAAGTTCCTGGGAGGGCGCAAGGTATACTATGCGACCCTCCGCATCGCCAGCCCAGTGCCTTAGGATAGCGAACTCAGCGCAAAAGGTCTTGCCAATGCCTGCCGACGCTCCAACGAGAACGTTGTCGTCAGTCGTGTACAACGAGTTGAACACTTGTGTTTGGACTCGGTTGAAGCGGTTGATATCCTGATACAGAGTCATGTACTCCTTTCGCTTCAGTGCTGAGACAGGCAAGGGTTGCAAGTCGAGGATCGGTGTGTGAGCGGGAAATTTTGCTGGCAGGATCAGCTTCTGGAAAGAGACCGCGAGCTTGGTCTCCGAAGCCATCCATCTATCTGACAGGACAGTGATGAAGTAATTTGGCGGCATTGGCTCGTCAATTGGTACTGTCAGTTCGACCAGGTGCTCGTTCATTTCGCCATGGGAGTAGTCCTTGCGGAGGATGAACTGGTCGTGGTACAAGATCTGCTCACCATCGCAGTCCTCGACAAGGATCCAGAAGGCCTCTGACGCTCCATGAAGGGCATCGTCCCAGACAAAGTCCGGTCTGATCGCAAGTTCCAGCTTCAGCAATGACCTTGTGATTGGTCGAGGTGTCGCTTCGATCTCGAGGCGTGGGAACTTCTCAACGAGCTGGCACACGACCTTTCCGGCCTTGGGCATGCCCAAAAGCTCGCCCATGCTAGGTGGGTCAAGTCCGAAGTAGCTCGACCAGTTAACATCAATGCGCTCGGCCTTCTGTACAATGTCGCGCGGGCAGGTGGGGAATTGTCGCAGTGGTGTCATAGTTGGCCACATACGTTTCTCTGCCATCTTGCACATGTCGAGGGCCAGCTTTGCAACCTGCGACCAACCCTTCTTGAGACAGATCTCGAAGATGGCGCGGAGGATGCGGCCCGCGGATTGTGTGACGTACACGAGATCGGCCATAAGGGCAAGGCCCTCCAGTTTAAGACGCGATATGTAGGCCTGTAGCAAAACGTTGATCTTTGCTTGAGCTTCCTCGACGCCTTCCTTGACGGGGATAGGCACGCGGCCGAGGAGCTTGGCGAGTTCGAGCTTCTCGTCCTGACGGACGGGGATGTACTTGAACTCCTCACTTAAGGCGAACACCCGGAACAGCTCAATGGCGGTGATGCCTGGCTGAATATGTTGGTTGTAAGTCATCATCGAGTTGTGCGAGATGTAGTAGTGAGACGCAATCCTTCCAAGCTCGGTGGGTTGCAACGCTCCGGTCTTCCTGTCGTACTTGATCAAGCTGCACTTCTCGAGGATATGTGCCGCTGCATGGACGAGATCCACTCGCCTTTGTTCCAAGACCGTGTCGTTCTCATACTCCGGGCCAACGCGGTAAAGAGCTGGAGATCGCAGCATGCGAACGAAGAGGTAAGTGTAGCCTAGCCAGTCCACGCCTTCATCTCGATTACGGACATTGCCCAATACGATCTCAGCGTTCAGATTGTCGACTAACTTGCTGACGAGTTGCGACTCAATGGGCAGCTGCTGATTCAGAAGGGACAGATAGTACTGGATCTCGGCCTGCGTTGTGATGATAATACCTTCACCATACGTGTCGAACTGCGGACGGCCGGCACGACCCAGCATCTGCAGCACATCTTGTGGGCTGAGCTCAACCCAACTACCCTTCTCAGGCGAGTAGACTTGTGTGCCCTTTATGATGACGGTGTGGGCCGGCAGGTTGACACCCCAGGCTAAGGTTGCTGTACAGACCAAGACTTGAATGGAGCCATCGGCGAATAGGTCTTCGACTGTCGAACGGTCCGCTCGCGACATACCGGCGTGATGGATACCGAAACCGTAGGGCATGAGATCCTTGAGGTCGGCGTTCTGTACAGACTCAGACTCCTCTCTCAAGATCTCCCGGCTAGCGGCATCTGATCTCAGAATCTTGCCTATTGTCTCTTCCTCCAGCGCTTTGTCGCGAATGTGCTTTGCGGTCTTGGCTGTCTCCTTTCGCGAGTGAACGAAGATGAGCATCTGATTTCGGTGCTCGCCGACTTGCTCGAGAACCTTTGTGTAGCAGACGTCGTTCATAGCCTTCAATTGCTTGATGGCCTTCTTGTCTGTGACACCGATGAACTCCTGCTTCAGCGGGCAAGGTCGGAACGTGCCGTCGAAGTGGAAAAGACCCTTATCAGGGTCAACGCGGAGGAAGCTTGCGACATCTCGGTAGTTGGGCAGTGTGGCACTGAGACCGACGATACGAACGGCGTCACCCGTTTGGTCATTGCGGCGGAGAGTTCTGCTGACAATGCTCTCAACAACTGGACCGCGCTCGTCGTGGAGCAGATGGATTTCGTCGATACAAATAAGCTTGACGAGGTTGATATAGCTGGTGTCGGTGGCCTTGCGCGTGATGACATCGTACTTCTCGGGAGTCGTAACAATAATCTGGGTTTCGGCGATTTGCTGCTTTGTCAGTTGACGGTCACCAGTAAGTTCGGAGACCTTGATGCCGTAGGGTTCAAGACGTTTGCCGAAGTTACCGACTTGCTCAGCGACCAGAGCCTTGAGAGGAGCTATGAAGATGATCTTGAAGTCGTCGAGCGCGATTTCGCCAGTCTCCGGGTTGCGGTGCTTGCCGATCTCTCGAAGCATAGCCAGCATGGCAACGTTTGTCTTTCCAGAACCGGTAGGAGCGCAGATGAGCATGTTGCCGTCGTCATTGAACGCTGTGGGGTAGCATTTCGTCTGAATACGGTTGAGCGACTTGGAACTTCCAAAGCCTACGCGTGCCCAATCTGGCAGTTCAGAGGTGGGGATTAATCGCTCATTTGGGTCACGCTTGGCCTTCGGTGCAGGGACGTGGATCTCTTCGTAGCCTTTGAACTGCCTTCTTGTCGAACCTTGCGGCAGCTTCACGCTGGGGTTGGTCATGAGGTGGTTGCCCTGGTCGAACACGATGTTCTCGAGGTTCACCAAACGGCTGTTGGGGTGCAACCCACCCACGATACCGTCAGGCTTTGGCGCATCTTCCATGTCCACATCGTTCGAGTCCAATTCGCTCTTGATCTTGATGTTCATCTGCTTCTTGCCCTGTCCTGCATCCTCTTCCTTGACACCTGTCTCTCTTGCTTGCAGCTCCCGAAGAATCTGTGACTGGCCCGCAGCCTTCATCTCCCGCTCGACAGCCGTTCGCTCGTCGTTGTCCTCAGCGGCACGTCTCCACCGTGTCACCCAGACAACTCTGTCTTTGTTCTTGACGAGTTTTCCAACGAGCTCCGGATGCTCGTAATCGAAGAGATCCATCAAGTCGTTTTCGATCTCGCGCAGATCCTTCTCCTCGCCATCATCGCCGACACCAGCCAAGATCTGCAATGCGTCCCGCGTCTTCTCTTGCTGTGTGTGCGCATCGTCGTAGACTGCGCCAATCTGCCGTTGTAACCAGTACGCGTCGATCTCGTGTGCGGGTATCAGTTCGTTGGTGTCTTTTCGATCTGACGAGGCAGCTGTTTCGCCTTGTATGATCATCTCTTCTGTGTCTGCGAAGCCTCTGTCCGCATTCTCCTCGTCAATTCCAATCTGCTCGGCAGCTGTTTCCTGCTCGTCTTCCTCGTCTGAGGTATCGGCATCGCGGACTTCGAAATTCTGGGCCTCTTCGTCGTCCTCCTCGTCGTCGAACACAACGGCCACACCCTGATTATCGTCATTTTCAGCGCCATCAGCGTCGCCCATTGCCTCGTCGCCGTCCTCGTCGTCGTCCTGGGCGTCGTAGTCCGTGATCTTCTTACCCAGGTTGACCAGCTCGTTGAACTCTTTCGCGCCCATTGAGCTGCCGAGGAGGTCGTCCACCTCTTTCTTCTTGTCGAAATCCTTCATGGTGTCGTCCTTCAGGTATTCGAGGACCGCATCTGCGGCACTCCTGGTGGTCGACACGGGAACATCGCCGAGGGCCTTGCTCACAATGGTTGTGATGAGCTCGAACGTGTTGCGTGTCGCTGGCGTCCGCGGTCTGTAGCGCAGGCCTTCGATGTTGAAGTCTGCAGCGGCTGTGGCTCCAAAAGCGCTTGTCCCGTCGTCCCTCTTTCGCTTGCGCTGCTCGCGTTCAAGCACATCGCCACCCTCTGTGAGACTGCCGCGCTCGACGCCTAACCCTTTGGGCTTCTTTGCTTGTGTGGGCGCTCTGTCCTGCGCCGTCCGCCCTCCCATATCCCGAATGTTGATGCGACCAGCGAGCGATTCTGGGTCGCCGGTGTGTTCATCTGGGCGGCGCGAAGTAAATCGACGGTCCGCCTGGAGGACCAGGTTGGACATCGCCGCATATTTGAACTGCGCGAGGTTGTTGGGGTTTTGCGCCATGATGCCGGTGTTGTCGCGTCTTCTTCGCTGCGCGCGTTTAGGTGCTGTGAATGATGCCGTAGAGTGGCGTGCAGCGACGATTGAATCTACACTTCGAAGATTCTGCTGCTATTATGTTCGCGCAGCACCTAGGAAGAGGATGGTTGGTGTGTGAGAGTGGATTGCGGGGCGCGCCCTGCGTTGGATGGCAAGTGCGTGCGACGACGAACTTTTTGATGAAGCTTAGATCGAAGCTCAAGGCCGCAAGATGAGATCACGTGGGCCCCACACATTGCTGCAAGTGTCAACCCGCGCTGATCGATGAATGAAGGCAATATCATCTCACGTATTCGAAAGAGAATGCAAGCGTCGAAAAGGGAGTTGGGTATCAGCATTAGGAATAAACTACGACGCAGTGCTACAAAAGCATAGAACCCTGGATATCATCGCTGAAAAGACCCTATATGTACTCTCTTCACTCAGAACGCGTCTTCGTTCGGGCACTCGGTAACATCATGGCCCTCGTTCTCACACAATGCGCACCACTTGTCTGGGTCCGCCACGGCAGCGCCCTTGGGCGGCACCAGCGAGGAGCTGGAGTGGTTGAAAGACGGAATAGGCAGTGGCGTCGTAGGAGCGTTGCCAGGCGACTTCGTTGGTGTCAGGCCTGCCGGGCGAGCATGATCAGACGATACTGAGAGATTCTTCAGCGCCTCGGTGACCTCGCCCTCCTTGCTGGTGTGGGATGCCGCGTCCTTCTGCGCTGCATCGCCGCCCATGGCGGAGCAGTTGAGGATGTCGTGGCCGCTAGTCTCGCAGATCTCGCACCACAGCACACTATCTGCGGCAGATGAGCGGCCGTCTGATTCAACCATGGGCTCCAGGGTTTTTGGCGGGTCGCGGCGAGCCGGGGGTGCAGCACGCCAGCTACCAACAGTATCCTTGGAGTCTCTTGCCGTCGAGCGTGACTCCTGCTTTACTGTGTGTTCGGAAACGGCATTGCTAATGACGCTCTCACGCTGCACAGGGTTGCCGATCTGGCTCTTGAGCTTCTCAATCTGTCGCTCGAGCTCCTCTTCCCGGTATGCTTTCCTCTCCACAAGCCCCCGTAGCTCCTCCTTCTCGCGCTCCAGGCGTTCTGCGGTGGCCTGCACAGTCTTGAGCTCTTCGGGATCAACGGCAGATTTCTGTCGCGACAGGGGTGAGCGGGTGTGGTCTTCTGGAACTCCCGAGCTTAGCGAGTGAATGATCGCCTTGAGCCCTCTAATCTCGTCATCTCGCTGCTCGATCTCCCTATGACCGGCAGGCGGCGGTCCATCGGCCATGGTGTTGGCGCTCTTTAACACCTCAGCGGCCTTCTCACGTTCCCGTCGTAGCTCAGATCGGCCACGTTCGACCTCGCCCCGTAAGAACTCGACCTCCCCTCGAGCTTCTGCTTCTCCTCTTCTGGCATCCTCAAGACCCTCTTCTAGCTCTTGCACCAGGTCCTCGAGTTGCTTCAGTTGCATCGCCACGGTCTCGACGTCTTCGTTGCGAGAATGCAGTTCCATCAGCTCAGCTTGCAGTTCGTCGACTTTCTTCTCGTAGACTCTTTCTGTCTCTGTGCTGGCCAGCTCCAGCGTGTCAATCGTGCTGCGGAAGTCTGCTCGATGCGCGTCGAACTCGGCTGTGAGCATGGCGACCTTGTCGTTCCTGTCGCGTAGCATAGCGCGCAGCTCACGCACGTCGTTGGGCTCTGCAGGCTCCCGCTCGAAACCGCCTTCGGGCATGAGACTCTGGATCTCAGCCAGTGTTGCCTCCATGTCCATGAGCGCCGTCGCCTGCTCCTCTAGCTGCTTGTCGCGCTCTTGTATGATTTTGTTCAGCCGCTGGACCTCCGCATTGGGCGCTGAAGTCGGCCGGCTGCCCATGCGGCTGGACTTGAAGTTGACCATCGAGTCGTTGCTCGTGCGTGCTGCCCCATTCGGTGTGGTCTCGCCATCCTCGTCGATTGTGTCGTGCTGACCGAGCCGAGAGTTTGTGTTGCGCGAGTAGGGCCGCGAGGGAGGGCCTGGTGTTCGCGGCTTCTGCGCCGAGGCAGTGCGCGGGGGCGCGGGACTAGCGAACCTCGGCGGTGCCCCAATTGCGCTCTTGGAGAAGTGCGAGGGTGTGACGCTGCCGCTGCGACCGGGGGTGGGCGGGGCCAGGTTCGAGGTCTTGCGCAGCGGGGACTCGGGGCGAGGCAGCGAGGGCCGTCGCGGACGGGCGCCGGGGCCGACCGACTGCGAGAACTTGGACTTGGCGACCGACGGCGTGTTCGGGCTGAAGTTGGGCTTCTCGGTGGTCGACAGGCTGAAGTTGGTGTGCGCGTACGAGGAGGGCGTCGTGGGCGTGGGCGGGAAGTCGTCCGACGTGCCGGACGAGCGCTTGAGCGCGCGGTGGGCCGGCAGGAAGATGCCCGAGCCAGGCGTGGTCGTGGTGAAGTACTGCGTGCCGTCGACGGCGCCATCGTTCTTGCCGCGCGATGCGAAAGCCCTGCTGAGCTCGACGCCGGCGAAGACGCCCTTCTTACCGCGGATGCTGCCCACGAACTTGACCACGCCATGCATGCCGCCCGGCACGTCCACCAGGTCGCCGACGTCAATGTCCTGTCCGTCTGCCATGCTGCTGGGAGAGGGCGACGCGCCGCCGGTGAGTGCACTGAGCGAGGCCTGGCGGGCAACGGAACTCGCCGAGAACGATAGGTTAGGGGAGGACTCTGCCGGTCGTAGGTTTGGCCGTAGACGGCGCGGCGTGCTAATGGAGCTGCCAAAGCCCGACATGTTGGCTTCACTACTGCGCGACGCCGTTGCCGTGGTACAAGGTTTCGAGTGTCGAGGTTGCCATGTATTTGTTGATGTGCAGGGGTAGAGCAGATACAGCGGCGGTTGCGGCCCAACCACAGAGTTCCGCCATAGATAGATACATCTTCCTTGACTGGAGCCATCGAGCACGCAGCCTGCAGCGCCATTGCACAACCCTTGTTTGTTTGCAATCAGCTGTAGACTACACAAGTTCATTTTATAATGACGACGAAAAAGCAAACAGTCCCGGGCACGCGGGGAACCCGCCCTGACGTCCCAGATCTGATCGCGCACGTTCTGAGCAGGGCTCGACACGAAGTGAGCCCGTGCTCTCGAGGATGGGACGCGTACCAGGCGTTCGCGTCCAGGGGCAGTAGATCGCCTTCTGCGAACACAAAAGCTAGGGAGGCTATACCTCTGCAGTCTATCGTGCGAAGCGGTCAAGGACAAAATCATTGAGGGCGTAAACAAGCAGTCAACAACGGTTACATGCCTGGCGTACTTAGCCTCCCATTCTTTGAAACGACGTGACGCGTAATTTAACGCGTGCTCACGTGGACCTTTACTACTCCATCTCTCTCTGAGCGATGGCAGTCCCTATGCCGTCCAGAGACAGCTGAGACGAGGTTTCTTGAGGTAAAGCAGGATATCGATTGTCGAGGTTTCTCCAAGTCTTGGAACCCACTGGTCGATGAGGCAGCCGTCCGGCCAAACATCAGGCGTCGAGATTGCCATGCTCCGCCTGCGAAGTATGCAGGACCTGGGAAGAGAGAGTACCAACAGTGTTTTGAAAGGTGCTTGCTAAAACAATCTACATGTTCGCAGCTGTTGCTGCATTTCGAGCTCGGTCGAGTCGGCATCCAGAGTTCCCCAACCCCAGATTTTGAAATGCCTCGGCAACTTCGTCACTACATCTCCTCCACCCGCCCCAACATGTCTGCCATTCACAGATCCACAAAATGGCCGGAAACGTACGACAACCCATCGACATAGCCTCTCTGGAGCGCTTCATCACCGCCAATGTTCCTGAAATTGCCGTCCCCATTGAAGTGAAGCAGGTACGTCAATTACCGAGCACACGACCGCTGAAGCTAAAGCAGTGCAGTTCGGCTACGGGCAGTCAAACCCAACATACCAGCTCACGGACAAGCATGGCAAGAAGTTTGTTATGAGGAAGAAGCCTCCGGGCAAACTCATCTCCAAGGCAAGATCCCATCCCTTCAATGACAACCAATGTACTGACACCTTGCAGACAGCGCACAAGGTCGACCGCGAATACCGGATCATTCACGCTCTCGAAAACACTGATGTCCCTGTACCCAAAGCTTATGCCCTCTGTCAGGATGAAAGCGTCGTGGGCAGCGACTTCTACATCATGGAGTTTCTCGACGGGCGCATCTTCGAAGACCCCGCGATCCCCGGCGTAACACCCTCAGAGCGCACGCAGATGTACTACCCCCCCCCCCCCCCCCATCCCAGCTATTGTTCTCCCTTCGCTAATTATCCCAGGTGGCACTCCGCCATAACAACCCTCGCAAAGTTTCACCGCGTGAAGCCTGAATCTGTAAACCTCTCCACCTATGGCAAGCCCAGCGGATTCTACAACCGGCAAATCGCAACCTTTAACACCATCAGCCTCGCACAAGCGTTAACAAAAGACATCGAGACTGGCGTGCCCGTAGGCAAGATCTCGCACCAAGACGACATGGTATCGTTCTTCAGCGACGCCGCCACGCAGCCCGCGGACAGAAGCACATTCATACACGGCGACTACAAGATCGACAACGTCGTGTTCCACAAGTCCGAGCCGCGCGTCATCGGCATCCTGGACTGGGAAATGAGCACCATCGGCCACCCGCTGTCGGACCTGAGCAACCTGCTCTACCCGTACCTGACCGCGTCGTCTGAGAAAGCGCAGTCCGTGGGACGCGCGCATGCCGGCTTCAAGCCTGGCGCTACCCCTGGGCTGCCTTCGCGCGACCAGCTTATTGATTGGTACAGCGAGGTTGCGGGCTGGGATCCACGGCCGGACCTGACGTGGGGCGATGCGTTCGCGATGTACAGGAACACGATCATCATGCAAGGTATTGCGGCGCGCTACGCGGTGAGACAGGCGAGTAGTGCGCAGGCGAAGGATTACGGGGACTCGATGAAGCCGTTTGCGGAGGTGGCGTGGGAACTGGTGCAGGAGTACAAGAGGACGCACAGCAAGGACGGGAAGGCGAAGTTGTAGTCTCGAGACTCAGCTCAGCACGGAAACTCATGAAATTGTGTTTTCGAAGCCTAAAGTCAACTGGAATTTGACAAGTGCTGATGCTAGTTCCAATGTAATTGAGTCTTGCGCACTTCATCCATCTAGAAAGGACTTCCTTCAGAGTCGCAGTCCCTTACGCCGAACATCTCTTCCTCTCCAGCTCCCCAGAAAGTCGAGCTACACACTCATCTCAACGGCCCCAGCCTCAATGCCACCCCTGTTCACCAACTCCACCCTCTGCGTCCAAGTCAGCCCAGCCACAACCCGCATCCGAGCCGCCCGACCCAGACGGCCCAGCCATTTCCCAAAAACGGCAAAGAACGACATCTGATACGAGCCGCGCTTGTACGCCAGGAGCTGAGTCTCCGTGCGGATCCAGCGGCAGGTCTGCGTCAGGGCACATCTGTGTTTGGCACGTGACGAAGCTCTCCGTATTATTGGCAGTCCCACGCTTATGAAGTGCGATATTTCCATGTCCCGAGCGTTCGGTTCGGAGAGGGCATTGTCCCAGGAATGTTCCGAGTAATCGCCAATGAAAGGCGGACAACGGGCTTGAGAATGGCATAACTGTGACTGGAGAAGATCTGGACGAAGCAGAGCAGAGAGGAATACATTAGCGAGTAGGACTGACAGTTCGAGCACGAGCTGGAAAAGTGTCAATGTTGTATTTCAGTAGCTTGCTGCTACCCTCACTTTTGTCCACACGAGCTTTTGGCACCCAGTCCCGCCAATTGAATAGGATCGCATGCTATGGTATCATTGTGCCGCCCTGAGATGGGATATATGTCAACGCAGGTTCGACGTGTTTTGACCTCCTCCAGGCTCAATCTGGGAGGCATACCCGTAAAGTATTTCGCCTGAACGCCGTGCATGCCGTCTACCACCAGAAATCCAACACCCCAATCTTTCATCTTCATTTCAGGTGTTGCTGCTTTCGCATCGGTCGTGTCTCGATTGCCGCGCGAAGTGTATCCTCTTGTGGTGTCGCCATTTACCGTCCGATCTTAGGCATGTCCACATTGATGCGGTCGAGAGCTTCGAGCATGACAACGGCGTTTCCGCGGATGACAACCATGCCAATGCGCACCTTCTCTCCGCCAGCCTTCTCTTCCAATGCGTCGTCGAGTACAATGTTCAGGTAGACCTATTCGAATATTAGCTGGAAACGTTGCAGCCACAGAAAATCCGACGTACATCGTAACCGCGCAGAATGCCCATGACCTTGCGACTACCGTTGAGCTGGACGAGGACGCGCTTCTCCAGGTACTATACAACGTTAGCTCGTGAACAGTCTTCTCGGCCGCAGCAGACGCACCTTCTTCAGCTCGGGCTGTGCTTGAGGCATGGCGGCGGATTTGTACTGTGCGAAGAAACGGTATAGATCGAGAGACGGGCACAAGCTGACGTGGAGCTGATATGGAAGCTTGAGATGTCCGCAGTACGCCTTGCGAGCGGGCGTTTTCGAGATTCTTGGCGCAGAAAGCACGCTAGCGGAGCCCGTGAAGACGGAAGCCTCGACTTTATCTCAGCACCCGTTGCTACACCCACACAGACCAATAACACACGATGAAGCGAGCAGGCTCTGGGCGCATTGCCCGCAAAATCGGCGCCTTCGACGACGACTCGGGCGACAGCGCAAACAGCTCACAGAACGAAGCACCGAAGCCTGGTAAGCTCTCACCTTGTCGCAAACTGTCGGCTCCTCGTTCTGACCTCTGCAGGCGCCCCGTGCTAACTCACGGTGTAGTGTCCGTAGTAAAGCGACCAGCATTTGGAAAGAACAAGAAGCGCTCGTCACTGCGCATATCTTTCGGGCCCGGCGAATCAGATGCCAATGACGGCGACGAGTCGAGCGATGCTGTCGTCACGCCGAAGAAGTCGAACTTGAGTCGCATAGCGCTAGAGAAGAGTGCGCAGCTGCGCGCGAGATCACCACTAGTCCAAGGCGCCGCTGCTTCTGAGGACGAGGGGAGACCGTCGTACAGCAAGGACTATATTGCAGAACTGCGGAGCTCCACACCAACGACACCCAAGGATTTGAAGCCTTCAGTCGAGGAAGAAGACGAGTCACGGGCGCTGGATATTGCCTCCAAGTTTGGCACAGTTGCAACCTTACCTGTCGAGACATCGTCTGCGATCCCTACCGCCGCCGAGATTGAAGAGAAGAAAGCGCGACGGAAACGCCTTGCGCAGGAAGAGAAAGCCTACGAAGATGAGTGCGAGCGACCCTGGGCATCTGACGACGAGGGAGAAGATGACTTCCGCATGAGGCGCAACGAGGTCTCTCTACGACCAAAAGACAAATGGGGCGAGACTCGTCTCATCCACGACGACGAGGACATAGCAGAAGGCTTTGACGATTTTGTCGAAGACGGTCGAATATCACTGGGTCGCAAGTCAGAGCGCGAAGCGCAGCGGAAACGGCGCGCCGACATGGTCGAGCTTATCAACGACGCTGAAGGCTCGTCCGAATCCGACGACTCAGAAGAAGAGCGCAACACAGCGTTTGCAGCCGCTCAAGCGCGCGCCGGCCGGTATGGACAGAAGATCGAGGACGAGGAGGATGGCACTAGGACACCACCCAAGATCACGCCCCTGCCAGATTTGAACGAAATATTGGAAAGTCTGCAGATCGAGGTCAAGACGAAGCAGCAGCGCAAGGATATGATACTGAGCAAACTTCAAGAGCTGAAGGATGACAAAGTCAGGATCGAGGAACGCAAGAAGTTCCTCCAGGAGCAGCTACAGAAAACGGGCAAGGAGTACGAGAAAATAAGGGTGGAGTCGGGACTGCCTGCGCTACCAGCGAACGGTGATGGGAGATTGATCACAGAAAGAGGGTTGGATAGTCTGGGGACAACGCCGCTGGTTGGGAGATCGAGTGAGGACTCGGATTCTTGATAGTAGCGCGAATGTGGATTGTTCGACCTGAGTCTACAGGCAGTTACTGCCAGACTTGCTCATACCAAGTTGGTCCTGGACTGGCATTGCCTGCTGTCGTGTTGCAGGAAATTTCGGCTGTCGGAGTAGACTCTATAAATTGCAGGAGGTCTTCAGGGCTTCTCTGTGTATCATCTGCAAACTGATCATTGCTTTAGAGGCTATGATTACTTATGGGTTGTCACTCTGTTGCACCGCACTAAGCCTTATTCGGACTGGTGGATATCACACGCCCTCCATTCATCAGCCCTTCGCCATCACTCCTCGACTCCACTTCCTCACTTCAACGTAGGGCAAATACCAAGCAAACTGGGCAAGACAAGGCTTTTGTAAAGCTGCGGCCTTTTCCTACAGGAATATCGACCCTTTCCGGACTCTCGCCGATGATCAGCTCTTCATGCTGTCTCGGTGCAGCCAGATCGTTCCTAGACGGTCGTTGGGATCATTTCGTCCAATTGCACCGGCTACATTCCGCCTGGTACACAGCTTCTCTGAGACTCAGCGCAAAAGTCCTCCTTATTGGAATGCAGGGGGGCTATTTCGGCACGAGGTTCCCGCAGAAGATATCAGTCGATCAATTCTGGTGAACGGTGCCCTCGGTTTGCGCTCAAGGATGATCACAGGACTTTTTTTGAGGAGTCCAACATGGCTGTGTAGGCCAGATACCTCATCTGCAATGCCGCATTTAGACTGATTAGAACAGCGATCGAATTCTCATACTGCACGACTATCTGAATTTTAACCTGACCAGTGCAGTCGTCATCGTTCTTGAATCGCCATCCGCGATGACGACGGGTGCAGTCAAGTTAACAGGAGGACCAATGTTCAATAAAAGAGTCGAAATTGTGCCCTACTCAGGAGGAACGGGGCTCGATCGCTTTCGCAGCAACATCCTTGACGACAGATAGAGCTGGTATGCAAACGCTAGCCCAGATATGTCTCAAATCAAGCAGCGATATCGGCGCACTACAGCTTCTTTGGGGATCTTCGACGCTTACAGAGAAGGCCGGCACGTAGTCTTCACAGGATTTCCTTCCGGTGACCATCACTGGAGGGGCGAAAAGATTCAGCAGTGGCTTTACACCAAGTCGCATGCATACAACGTGATGGCCTGCTCCAGTGCCATAGGATTCAAAGTACGAGAAGGCGGTCGTAGAGCATTCGTCGATCTCCTGTTCGCAACGAAAGTAGAGGCCGATGAAGTCTGTCACTTGCATGAGAAAGCATTTTACGGACCGCACAGAATCCGGGCGAGTACAGGCTGACCTCCAATGAAATATCTGGGGACGTCATGGGATCCAGGACATAATCGTGCCCACTTTCAACCGCGCGACTCAGGTTCTGCGAAGACGTCGCAGCCAAAAAGGAGGCAAAATGTACATACATTAGTACCCCAAAGTAGGCCTGCTAAGTAGGCCTATTCTGCCCGCGACAGAAGGACACAAACTTCGAAACGGTACGGCAACCAAGTCCATCCCCCGCATATCAACTACCGTGGGATTTTGACGTAGCTCAGGAATGCAACAGCTGACATGTGGCAGATGCAAGACGAAGTGTTTCGAAAGTGGCTCCTCGGCGAAAACGACCGCGGCCTTTGGCTTCTAGATCATCAGTACTGACACCCATTGTCAACTAATGCCTGGGGCTTGAAGTCAGAACGCCTGGGAGGCTTCGCCGGCTTTTTGGTCTCGTCTTCAGTCGGGGTTTGGGCAGCAGCATTCCAGGAACGATTGCGCTTGTGCAAGCAGCGTAAAGTACCCTCGTAATCCCGCCTCCCAACGTCTGGATCTGCAGTAGAGAAGATGGAAAACCCAAGAACGCCAGATGTTGAGCCCCAGTCCCATAATGTACAACGTACTCCAGACTCCATGCCGTGCAACCCTCGTAACAAATCCCTATCTTACACGCTCTTCTCCGTACCTCATAGCCCCTCACCCTTGTCCCCTCCAAATCTCTCCGCCCTCTCCGCCTCCGTGTACTTGTCCGCATCCAGCTCGGCCCAAACCTTCTTGATATGCTGCCTCTTCTCCTTCGCCTCCTCGCGATTCTGCCGTGTCCGCTCCAGGCGCAGTCCGCGCAGGCACATGTTGACCCGGTATTTGGCGTCGGTGCAGTTCCCTCCTACTTTCCACAGGAAACCACGGGCGTGGCATTCCTCGAGCGCGGCGACGACTTCTGCGCAACCTGTTCATGATTGGTTAGGACGCTGGCCGACGGGATGTATGCAAGGACCATTGGAGCTGAAGAGTAGAGGCTGAGGGAGAGCTAAGTGCAGGTGTGGAGGCCTTGCGATGGGGCGTGAGGTGATGGATGGTGTGAGACGTACTCTTCTGGACTTCCTCGGTGTGCAGATGAGGATGCATTGTGGGCGCGTAGTGTTTTTAAACTCGTAGGCGCTGCGAGGGACGTGGTAGACAGCGCTGGGTTCGTAGAACGCGGAGTGGTAGTGGCGTGAAGTTCGATCTCGAAGGATGCCAAAGAAGGGTCCAATCGGCATCATCACATTTCGTGAACTCAACTCCAACTTGGCCCAAGCGCTACAGCTTGAAGAGAGCAGCGACTACGAGACGCAATATAAGATGAGATTGAAGGTGTAGTAGTTATACAGCCTATTGAAACTTTTCGCGACTGCCACCCTCCCTCCTCACGCCTGACTTTGCTGCATCGCCATCTGAAGTTGCAAAACTTCACCTCCGAGCTCTCCCCGCAACCAGGCGCGTGCCTTGTACCTTCACATCACCAAATCCAAGATGGCATCAAAAGTGCAGCTGGACAAGCAGCAACGTATGAGGAACATTTCCCAGCCGAGTGAATTCATTCTGACAGTCCGCAGAACTGCAGACAACATACCAAAACTACAAGACGACGCTGCAAAACATCGCCTCCAAAATCGGCGATATCGAGCAAGAGACAGAAGAACACAAGTACGCCCGACCTCCCTAACCAAACCTTTGCAACTAATTCCAATCTTGTGCAAATATCTGGTCATGACTGCTGGTGCTGACTGTGTCAGGCTCGTCCTCGAGACATTAGAGCCGCTACCCGGCGACCGCAAATGTTTCCGCATGATCAACGGCGTGCTCGCTGAACGCACAGTCGCTGACATTGTGCCCATTCTGCAGACGAATCAGGATGGGCTGAAGAAGACGCTGGAGGAGCTCGTCAAGCAGTACAAGACGAGGCAGGACGAGATGGAGAAGTGGAAGGTACGTTCACATGATCCCAGTTGAAGATTTGGTTGTGGTTCGTTGAAGGAGGCACTGATTCCGTGACAGAAGAAGAACAATGTCCAGGTCGTTCAGCAGCCTGGACAGTAGGCTGCTGATCCTGGAGACTCGACGTTTGTTGAACGCTCATCAAACGCTCGATGTCGAAATAGCACACTGTGGCGGCGGCTCTCGGGAAGGAGCGGATCACGGTGACATCAATAAAGCCATACCGAACACAAAACCAGTCTGTCTTATTGAGGCTTTTGGCAGCGCTGTACGGCCACGAATGCGCTCAGTGAGTTCGATTTGATATCACGTTCGACGAAAGTTGTGGCATGAGATTACTAGATTAAGTGCTGAAGAAGCGGATTCGAGGCGTCGAGAGGAGTCAGTTTCAATAAATCGATACACAAACAATTAAACAAATTCCCAGCATGACTCTGTTCCTTTCCTCATTTCTAGGTGCCGTGCAGGCGCGATCATCCAGATCCCTGCACTTGTGAGTTACCCCACCACCCCACCACCGCTCGCGTTTGAACGACCCAACTCTTACTACCAGAACTCTAACACTAAACAACAAACACATCATGGCAGACACACTACCAGTCAAAGTCACATACTGTGGAGGTACGAACAAGTCTTCTCACATTTGAGGTGTCCATTAACAACAAGCAGTATGCACGCTACCACCAGAAGTAGGTACGACACCTCACTTGTTGCGCTCGCCTCCTCAACTGACCGACGCGTAGTACTGCGAGTTCGGTGGCACAACGAAGAAGTGTGAAGAATGGCTAGAGAGCGAGCACCCAGACATGCACCAGAAGCTATATTCGCAAGGTGCGTCTCCTCGCCTGCGGCGGTCCGCACGTCTAACGCCCTTGTAGAAGCGCTCGCGCAGAACCTCTCCACGCTCTCCGTCGAAGCGCAGAAACGCGCCGAAAAAGACGCAGCGAAGAAAGCAACCAAAGCCGCATCTGCCGAGAAACGCGAGGCCGAGACCCGCGCCTCCTCCAAGATCACAATCAAGCGCATCGAGCGCACCAAGCGCAAGTACGTCACCGCCGTCTCCGGCCTGGAGGCGTTCGGCCTCGATATCAAGAAGGTGTCCAAGGACTTTGGCAAGAAGTTCGCCACGGGCGCAAGCGTGACGAAGCTGCCCGGCGGCGGCGAGGAGATTACGGTCCAGGGTGATCTGAGCGAGGATATTGAGGAGTTTATTCTCGAAAAGTATAAGGATGTCCCTGAGGATAATATTGAGTTGGTCGAGGATAAGAAGAAGAGCAAAGGCGAGAAGGCCGCGGCAAATGTGCCTGCACAGTAGAGGAGCTGAGCGCGTGGAGAAGCATTTGAGCGATAGGCGTTGATGATGACTGGGTTGTGGTGTAGAGGTGAGGATGGGAAGATGTGACGGTGACTGGCGCAGAGGGTTGACATGCAACAAGTGTATGCTTATCTGAAGCTTTGGGAGACACTCACGCCCATCTGTGGCGTCTTGGTTCGAATTGCATAACGATGCAGTCATCGCATGAGCACTTTATCTACTTCATCAGGTTGTGCAGGATCCTGATTCTCGGCTCCATTTTGACTTCCACCCAATGCCCTCTCAGCAACTTCTCCCTCAGCACTCCCTCAAGCGCCTTCCACGCCCCAGCAACCCTATCTGTCCAATGTCCTCCAGCTTGCATACTTTCGGCACCACCAACCTCTTCAAGAACGACACCACTCTCCTGTCCCGGTTTCAGCACCCTCACACCACCGAAGCCGTACACAACATGCACCACGTCCCAGCTTCCTATGATCTTCTCTGGCCTCTCAGCAAGCACATAGTCAAACTTAGTCCAGAACAATGGATCCAGCAGCATCGTCGGGTCCTCAGTCTTGTCATACGTCCATACCCTCGCCTGCAGAGCTTCATCTGCTTCGAGCACATCAAGAATCGTCTGCGGTGCGCTGTGCTGCTCCAGAAACCGCGTGACGCCCGTCTGGCACGCAAGGTTATCGGCGTAGACATGCACGTGGTTTTGGTGCGTGGGAATGCTATGCAGCGCGTCGAGGGCCGCACCGCCGGGATAGTTGAGGCTGGAGAGCGCGAGCAGGGTGGTCGACGCGGCGAAAGAGGCGAGGACTGAGAGCAATAGGCTGAGCGAGAGCAGCGCGTAGATGGCGGATTTCGAGCGTCGGGTCCACAGCCACGATGCGCCGGCTGAGGCGACTCCGGTTAGACCGGGGATCACGTAGATGATGAAGCGCCATTCTTTGTGCGGGAGGAAGCTGTAGAGCGCGACGAAGGAGAGGAGGGGAATGAGGAGGGACAAACTTCGACTGCGAGTGGCGGCGTTCAGGACAGCGACGGGGATGCAGAGCAGGTATGTTGCTGGGTTGAGGAGAAGACGGGGCAGGGCATTGAAGAAGTAGAAGTGCCATGGTGAGACGCCCCAGTCAGCGGAGTGGCCTTGGATGGTGTTGTAGTAGAAGGCTATCCACTCCGGCCAGAGTGGGAAAGACTGCCAGAGGAAGGAGTCGATGGGGACTGTGCATAGCAGTCCGATCATGAGTCCTCCTACTCCAGCGGGGATGATGACCTTTATCATGGAGACACGCTGGGTGACGAGGAGGTAGAGCGTGATGGTACCGACCAAGATTGCCAGCTCGGAACGGAAGACTATACCAGCGATAGTGAACAGATACAGACAGAGTCGGAGTCTTCGGTTGACATCCTCCCTGCTGTATGAAACAGTGTGTGCGTTCAACAAAGCTCGAAGCGCGAAGTTGCCTGCTCACCATCAGTCATGATCAGTGACAAGCGGATTCAAAACTCACTAAAGACGAAAGCAAACATATTCGGAAGTGTTCTAGACGCATAGTAGATGACATGGAACTGGCTTGCCTGGAACAAAGCATACCAGATGCCGGCAGTCGTTCCAAAGGCTTTCTGGACACTCCTACCGAACGCAACAAGCGAGAAAGCATTGCACAAGCCGAGCACTCCTCTGACTATACTAACATTAGCATCTGAGCGCGGTCTCGGTATCGCAGGTTGCTACCTAGAAGTTGCACATGTGCTGCATTGTTTAACAAGCCAACAAGCGGGCGCGACAATCCGCTCAATATCAACGCGCCAGCAAATGTCCTGGGCACGCTGCCTGGAAACGAGATGTGATCATAGTTGGCGGTGAGGAATTGATCGGCATTGCTTCCTGGTATGCCGTGTATCAAGATATCGTGCGTGGCCTGGATGTTGAACGACTCCTCGACTTTGGTGTACGGCGAAACGAACAGGTGGATCACAATGAACGCGGGAATGAGCAGCAAGAACGGCCATGTCGAGATGGCCATGGCATTTGAATATTCGACAAGCTCCTGGAGCTCCGGCAAAATGCCAAATGGAAGTTTAGATGGATTAATGCGCAGAGATGGAGGAGTGGAGTTCATGTGGGCAGGGATGAGCCTATCACGTGTCCTCGCGCATGAACACGCCTTCCACTTCCTCGACCCTACACGTCTTTTCCACCAACATGTCCACGCTATCCCAGCTAGCCGTACCCTTCGTGTACGGTTTAATTTTCTTCCTTGGATACCCTCCGCAATGGCTGTTGATGCACCTCGAGCCAAGCCCGCTCACGAAGAATGAACTCATTGCATCAAATGTCACTCTGGTCTTGATATGGATCACGTATACAAAGAGTGTATTCGTTGACCCCGGGACAATACCAAAGGATTGGGTGGAGCAAGAGCTAGGGGACAAGAATGTGTATGCCAGCGAGAGGGAGCGAGATGCGGTGGCGAAGAGTAGGAAATGGTGTCGGAAATGTGATGCTGCGAAGCCACCGAGGGCTCATCATTGCAAGGAGTGCAAAAGGTATGCTAGGAAAACGGATTCGTCCTCGGATGCTTTGTCTTTAAGTATAAGTATGAGTATGTACTGACATCTTCAGGTGCATACCCAAGATGGACCACCACTGCCCATGGACTGCGAACTGCGTATCCCACATCACCTTTCCGCATTTTATCCGCTTTCTCCTTTACGCCACAATTGGTCTCAGCATCTTCGAGTCGTTCCTCATCGCACGACTCGCTCACCTTTGGAGCAACCGCGATCTGCCATCCTACCTAGGCCCATCACTCATCCAGCTAGCGCATCTCTTCACCACACTCATCGTAAACAGTATCACCCTCTTTGTACTTGGCATCCTGATGCTGCGTAACATCTGGTGTCTTGCCGTCAACACCACCACGATCGAAGGTTGGGAAATCGAGCGCCACAAGACCCTCCTCCGGCGCGCCCGCCACTTCGGCGGCTACCTTTCCACGCCAGATGGCTCCAAAGTGCGAATGAAGCACCAGGAGTTCCCCTACGACATCGGCATCTTCGCCAATATTGCCCAGGGCATGGGCACAGCTAACCCGCTCTCGTGGTTCAATCCCTTCGCGGCTACGCCGTCGTTGAAGACGGGATTGAGCTTCGAGACAAACGGCTTCGAAGATAAGGACACAACATGGCCGCCCCCGGATCCAGATCGGAGTTACCGCCGCCGGGTCAAGGAGGATGGGCCTGCGTTTACGTACCGGGATGCGGAGCTCAGTAAGGAGGACACGCTCGCGGCTTTCCGGGCAAGGCAGGCGGAAGATGCGGTTCGCAGGCGCAAGCCATTCGTTGAGCGTATGGAGGCGCTGAGAGATGAGAGACGAGACGAGTATGAGTACGATCACGGGGACGATGTGAGTGAGGAGGCCGAAGATGATGAGAGGAAATACGGTGAGGGCGATGAAGGGGAGGAGGGATGGCGGAATTCTGAGGGTGAGAGACTGAAAGACTTCGGGGTCGATGAGGACGCGGAGTTCTATGATGAGCAGGAGGATGATCTCCCGTTGAGTGTGCTGATGGCGAGAAGACAGGCGGCCGCGCCTGCAGCCTCCGGCTTAACATATTAATTTTAGAAAATCTTCAATCACGAACTACTTGAATCTCTGACTGCGGGACATTATCTGCTGCTGACCCTTGTCAGAGTGTGGATGCGCACGAGACTGAAGACGATGAAATGACCTCTCACATCGATAAGCGATCACGACACTGCAACGACTGCTCGTACGGTCTTGGAATATCATGCATACCATCTGGTTCAGAGTCGCATTGAGCTCCGGAAAGACTGTAATCATGTTGATGCAGATTGCGCATGTTGTTAATTTTCAAACGTGTTGAGGCTTTCATTCAATCTATAAGTATGACGTACTGGTAACTCAACACAATCACACATCCTCTCAATATCGTAACATGATATCATTGTCATATGCATTTAACTTACTCCAAGAACAGCATCGAAGCTGACTCATTATTCGCAAACAAGAAACAGCGCATAACATGACCTCACAGCACTGCAGTCAAGCCCCCCTCCACGACACCCTCCCACTTTTGATGCGCGCAACATGAAACCCGATCTGCAGCCCAAGCATCGCCCTGCCGCTGTGCTGGGATGCTTCAAGCCAGGGCCAACGTGTCAATGGTCATCCCACACGTGCTGCATGACAGCACACGCTGCAGATCAACGACCACGATCCCGCAGGCGTGGACAGGCATATCATAGGATACCGGGGCCAGCATGGCGGGCGGGCCTGCGAGTGGCTACTTTGACGTGCTGGAGATGTTGAGTGAACGTGACAGCGGTGGCTTGAACGGTGAGGATGCAGAGTTGGCGAATGGTGGGAGTGAGGCAAGAGCTGGTGTTCGCAGGGACAACGCATGCAGGCCGCCGGTGAGCAGTGTTGGCCGGGCCGTGAGCAGACTCGAGAGCTGAGCCGGGAGAGAGAGAGGGGCCGTGTCACTGCGTACCGAGCCGTTGTGAAGGGCCGGGAGATCGTAATAGGACTAAAGGATGAGTGCATGTCAGACGTGATTACTTCGTAGGGTGTGAGGAAAGTGCTCTCAGTACTCGCAGTACCGCCATCAGGTGCGCAAAGCTGTCGAGATACCAGTTCCGAATGACCACAATACGGAACAACGTCTTATCGATATGTACATGCTGTGACTTGGTTATTGCGGTCGTGGTGCGAGCAGTTCTTTCGGCACGGTCCGAGCAAACCACTCACTCCACTCACCCCAGTGACGCGCTCCGGCCCAACCAGAAATTCGCCTGCGGCTGCGTCTCGTGAGTGGACAAGATCGCGCCCTGCTATTCGCTCACCGCCAGAAAAGAGGGCGAGATCTGGGTAAGTGCCCCATCGTCGCCGATTCGTGCACGGCGCGCGAGGTCCTGCGTCGCGCGCCCATTGGCTGGCTGTGGCTGGCGCCTTTGTTGTGACGAAAGATCCAAACGACGACGCTCGCAGACTGACAACGACACTGCCAGCAGCTCGCAGTACCGAGTCCAGCGCGCACAGCACCCTCCCTCAGTTCGCCTCGTCCCGCCCCGCTAGCCCGCCCACGGCTGCATGCGGTCCCACTGCCGGCACCTCGCACCCCCAAGACCGTGACATAGCTTTGCCCGCGCAAGTCGCACACCCCGTCCACACCGACGCGTCTGTACCAAGCAGTAAGCACGCACCACCGCGACCGCACCTGCACGCCGACCGCCCTTGCGCCCTGCCCGCGTCTCATCCAGTGCATGCCGCTAACCGCATCGTCGGCCAGACCTCGCGCCGTTACACAGCTCAGCAATTGCTCGTCCGTGACGTGGACGCCAACAAATCACTGCGCCGTCCGCCAGCGCACACGCACCCTCGACGCCGGCGCCAGCCCCTGCAGCTGTCCGAATAAACATGTCGTCCACCCCGCCGAAGAAGGACGGTGTGGAACCACCGCAGTCGCCTGACGACGACCATCATATGGACAGGAACACTGAGGATACACAAGCGCAAGGACTCGGGTACGAATTCGAGGTCAAGGAACAGGATCGATGGCTTCCAATCGCCAACGGTGCGTACCTCCCCCAGGGCTCCTCCCCCCTCTGCTTTGATTTGCGCACACAACTGCCCGTCTGCACGTCGCTCGATTGCCCCCGCGACTGCTCCCGTCGGCCTCGCTGCACCCTGAGACCGCGCGCTTGCCTCGCCAAACGTCCGAATCACCGTCTGCCTGTGCCTGGCCGACGGCCGCCCTGCAGCTGCCACCATGTCGTCCTCGCCGCAGTCGTCGACGCCCCCGCCCGTCAACGGCTTAACGAGCCCAAGCAATGCCGGGTCGGATGCTAACATACGTAACTTTGCTCCAGTCGCCCGGATCATGAAAACAGCCCTGCCCGAGAACGCAAAGATTGCAAAGGAGGCCAAGGAGTGCATGCAGGAGTGCGTGAGCGAGTTCATCTCGTTCATCACCAGCGAGGGTGAGTTTCCGCGTGCCCGCTTGCACGACCGCCGCTGACGTTGTGGCCAGCCTCGGAGAAGTGCCAGCAGGAGAAGCGCAAGACGGTCAACGGCGAGGACATTCTCTTTGCCATGACGTCGCTCGGCTTCGAGAACTACTCGGAGGCGCTCAAGATCTACCTGTCTCGGTACCGCGAGGTAAGCTGCCCACTCTCTTCGTCTGTGTCTCTCCTTTGTGAACACATTGGCGCAAACGTATTCTAAATTATGGTATTGATTGGTGGAACAAGACCCTACTCGCAAATCAGAACAAGCCAACCGGCCAATTCGGCGCGCCTGGGGCCAGCGCCAACTCGGCCAGCGGAGAAAACGCCCAGCAACATGTTCTGAGCGGCGACCAAGACATGGCCGAGGACAGCGCCACAGCTTTCGGATACAGCGTCCACAACGGAAACGGCAGCGCCGACTACTAGGACGAGTCGTGCCGCGCCCGGAAGGGGGTCTACAAGGAGTGGGGGAAAATGTAGGAGAAGAAGGAGGAAGGAGTAGCAGCGGCGATCGACAAGTGCAGAGGAGCGAGGAGTCGACGAATGGTTTCAGATTGTCCGGGGATGGGTGTGTTTTGGGCGTGATCTTGGATTTGAGCTGGACAAACGTGTCCGTGGGACTCAAGAGACGGAGTATGGCGAGTTGGGAACTGGCTTGCGACAGCCAATGCCTGGATAGGTATCTTCTTAGTTGGATCTGTATTAGAACCACAGTTGCTCACGCAGTCCATCACCTCGCAGTGATCGTCGTGCATTTCCCAACGCTGACAGACTCGATCGCAAATCCCGCTACTTCGTACTTCACAACCCCTGCCAAAACCTACGAATATACTCAGCAACCTCCTCAGCATTCTCCCGCACCACTGCATGCCCGGCTCCCGGAACGACGTTGACATCAAAGCCAAAATCGGCAATCTCCTCCTCCGTACTCAGCCCATCCTTCTCACCCAGCACAACCAAAGACGGAATCCCCGTCGCCCTGGCCCGGACAAACAACTCATCGTTATCAAACAACCCGCCGTCCCTGAACACGCCCACCACGCTCGCCGCGTGCCCCGCATGCTTCTCCATCTGCCACGCCTTGATAGCCTGCGCGACAACCTCGCCACGCTCCACTCTCTCCCGCCAACCCTCCGGCACGCTCAGGGGCCCGCCTTCCAGCGTCTCGATCGCGAACTGGGCTGCCTGCGCTTCAAGCTCCGCGGAGCAGTTGGTGCTCAGCAAGGTAAGCTGCGCGGGCGTGAACCATTCGCGCCTCAGCAGTCCCGCGGGCGCGATCAGCACGAGCGACTCGATCGCGTTTGTTGCTTGTAGCGCGGTTACGCAGCCCATTGCTAGTACGGCGCCGAACGAGTAGCCCACGATACTAACCGGGGTAGTTTTCCAGTCCAGCGCCGTCAGCACCGCGTCGATTTCCGCGTGGAATAGGGATCCGGTGTGTGGCGAGAGAGGCGTGGAGGAGAGTCCGTGGCCCCAGAGATCGAGCGCCGCGAACTGAGTATCTGGGAACCGGGTACGGAGGGAGGTGGTTAGTGGGAGGAGACCCAGCGCGGGGGTCTGCACGCCGTGGATGAGGAGGACTTTTGCGGGGCTGGTGGGAGGGGATGTTTGTGAACTGGATGGTTGAGGAGAGGTGTTGCGCGGGAAGACGTAGTACGCCGCCCGACCCAGGTCGGTTTGGATGTATTCCGCAGCTGGCAAAAGGGCGCCGAATGTTGCTGTGAAGGAGGATTCTGAGGGGCCGGGGATGGCGGTCCGGGGTGGGGAGGAGGTGCCTGGACGTGGGAGGACGAGGGGCGCGGACATGGTTGTGGTTGTGGTTGTGGTTGTGGTTGTGGTTGTGGTTGTGGTTGTGGTTGTGGTTGTGGTTGTGGTTGTGGTTGTGGTTGTGGTTGTGGCTGTGGTGATGGTGATGTTGAGGGCAAGATGATGGTTGGAGATGTGGGTCTTTCTTGTACATGCGATCGCTTCGGCTGCAGGATTGCGATCGCTTCGGATAAGCCCGCGGTATCGATGGAGAAGGATTGGGGTTAGTTCGTGTCGACTGCGTGTGCAATGGACAGGCCTGAATAGCGCCGTGGTGCGAATCTTGTAGTACAGCAACGTCGGTGTGGATTCGTCTCTAGCCTAACACTATGCATACAGCTACCAGTCGATACTGAGAACCATCATCACAAAGTCAACACCTCGGATTCCTCACCAATCACAGCCCCCCATCCGTCGAAGATTCGACGAGCATTTCAACCTACAAATCCTCATCATCCGTGTCCTGCTCCTGCACCGCAGGCTCCGTAGGCACGCGATGCAATCCATGGCTCTCCTCGCCGTCTTCAACATTGCTACTGCGCAAGCTACTGCGCCGCCTCCTGCTCACGACACCAGGGAAGATCCTAGGTTCGCCGTCGAGATTGACGCTGCTGCTCGTGCGCGTCAAGTCGAGGTCCCGCTCAGACTGCTGGCCTGTCGGCGGCTGGAGCGCGACCACACTCGGGCTGATGGTCATGCTGGACGTGCGGCGCGGACGCTCGGTGTTGGCGATCGTGGGCGATGCGGGCTGGGTGGACATGCTGGCCATGTCGGTGGTGGAAGCCGATGGGTTCAGGCGCGCCTGCTGTGCGGGGAACGAGGATGGCGGCAGTCTCGGGAAGGCCTTGTCGTGCTCGTGTGGATCGGTGGCGGACGGCTGCTGGTGCAGCGACTGCATGGGCGAGCCGGGGTGCGTGGCATGGTGCGTCCTGAGCGTCTGGGGAATGGGCTGGTCTGGCTGGAGGTTCGACGCTGTAAGGTCGCGGGCTTCCGTGTTGGCGGCGCGGGTGTAGCGGTCGATCATTGCAAGCTCCTGCATGAGCGTCTCGTGCCGGAAAGCCTCGCGGACGCTGGGGACATTGGATCGAGCCATGTCGTTGCCTGCGACACCGGGAAGATGATAGTTGGCACCCAGCCACTTCTGTTTGACAATGTGCTCGAATCCGCTCTGTTCGACCGAGTGCTTGGCAAGCTCACACATGTCGACGGCGCTCAGCTTGTAGATCTGAGCGGCTACAGAGTACTCTTCGATCAGCGGCTCTTTGGTAAAGGCAAACTGCAGGGGATCGTCTGTCGACAGCGATACGTTGAGGCCACGTCGGAAGTAGCTCAAGAACGGGTTGCGCTTATATGCTAGGAAGAGAGCATTGTTGCTGAGCGGTGACATGGCGACACCAATCTGCTCAAGGTAGAAGATGTACTGCAGCAGAGGCACCTTACGAAGGAGCAGACCGTGGCTGATACTGTGACAACACAGAACAGCAGCAGCCAAGTGGTCAGTGTCACCTGCCTCTCCGCAGTGGGGGCGCAGAAGGAAAGTGTTGAAGCCGCGCTGCTTCCTCCAGACATTGAGCGAGGAAATGTTGGAGAACAGGTAGTACATCCAGTAGCTGTAGGGCGGGTTCTGCTTTGTATTCCACTCTTTGGGGCTCGGAAACTTCCTGTAAACTCGGCGCTCGACCTTGCTTTCATCGTCAACACTGTCGAAACCGATGACCCTTTGCAGGAAGATGTGGAGCTTCGGGTGGCTGGACGGATCTTTGGTAACCTCGAACAGGGGCTGGAATAGGTTACGGACCACCTCTTCGAAGTCGTGCATGAGTCCAGTAGCCTTGTACACGTCGAAGAGGCGGGGGACTTGGATCAGCCATCTGACGTTGGGCGAGAACAGCTTGTTGTCAACAACCCACGCTGCGAGCTTGTCCCATTCGTTGATGTCGCGACCATAGATGGAGATGCGCCACTCGGCAAACTGGTATTTGCTGGACTCCAGATCGGAAATGACTTCTTTGGTGATCTCGGCGAGGTACCGACCCTCGATAAAGTTGTCTGTCTTTAGGAAAATGGTTCGCAGACGCGACTCTCCAATAGGGTTGTACTTCAGGTTGAACTTGTCGAATCGATGGAACGAATCTGTGTGGGCGTGCATATCCAGCGTGTCGATACTCAGATCGTACGCTGTCAGGTTGATGGACTCGAACACCTCCCGGAGAGTGAGCTGCTTTCCGTCACGGAAGAGGACCACTTCATCGGGCGACTTCTTCATCTTCGACTTGATGAAGCGCAGCAAATGCTTCTGGTTCATGCATGCCGAGTGGTGAACGTGGGTGTCGACTTTGCGCACGTTGTAGAAGTCTCTGTGAGGCACTTTCTTGCTGTCGGCGATTTCCTGGTACTCGTTGAGGAGGTAGTAGAGGTTGAACCTGCCCTCGAGGTACGACAGCCTGCGGAACGCAAAACTCTTGCTCGGACCGTCCGAGGAGATCTCCAAGATGGCATCCAGGTCGATGTAGAACTCGCGCAACGTGGGTATCGAGACAATGGGCGTATCGAGCTCGGCGGACTTGGCGTTCTCGTAGACTTGGAAGACGCCACCGCTGTCCATGCGGAAGGCCATCTCAGACGGCCCAGGAAGCGGCAGGAGATCTTCCATGAAGAAGTCCTCGCCAATGTTGGTGCCCATCTTGCGGGGGGGTTTTGGCGGCGCCTCGGCTGGCTCGAAGACTGTGCTGTTCTGCATGCTGCTCGATGCATTGCGCCGTTCTTTCGACGTGTCGTTCCACACGGGCTCTGGGTGGGGCGGGTAGATGTTCCAGCCGGGGTCATCTCTGGGGTTGTCAAAGTCGTGCTGCAGCGACAGTCGTATGTACTTGTGGCGGATGTCGAGCACCTTCTGCACATTGGTGTAGATGGCTGTGAGCTCGGCCGTCACGCTGGAGTCTGACATGGCGAAGCCTCCTGCGCCTGAGCCGACTCCTATGCCTGCGCCTGCGCCGTGTATGCCTTCGTCTGCGAGCAGGGGCTTGTCTTCGCGGGGGAGGGCCGGGTGCTTTGAGGGGGCGAGGAAATCGCCGGCTTGACTGCCCTTTTGCGAACGGGGGCCCCGTGAGTGGGGGTCCTGTGAGTGGTGGTCCTGTGACTGCTGGTCCTGTGACTGCTGGTACTGTGACTGCTGGTACTGTGACTGCTGGTGCTGCGACTGCTGGTACTGCGACTGCTGGTGCTGCGGCTGCTGGTACTGCGGCTGCTGGTACTGCGACTGCTGACCGAGCGCGTGTCCCTGGTTGGCGAGGCTCACCTGGCTCTTGCGCGAGCGAATGCTCAGGCCGTCTGCCGCGCCCATGGTGGCGGGGAACGTCTTCGCGCGCAGAGCTGGGCTGTGGCCGTCGCCGGCCTGCGAGCCACCGTGCTGCGTCTCCCACTGGTGGCGCTGGTAGAACTGCTTCGCCTCGATGAGACCCATTTGCTTCTCGGCCGTGTAGTCGTAGAAGGCGTTCTTGCGCTGCTTGTCGCGCGGCAGCATTCCACCCTCGTCGCCCTCGAGGCTCGTGCCATCTGCGGTGCCACTCGCGCCAGCGAACCCGTGCGCAAGGTCACTGCTGCCCGCCTCGCGGTCGGAGAGCTCGGGGCTGTACTCGTCTTCCTCGTCCGACGAGAGCGTCTGGTCATGGCTGAGCGTGGGCCCCCGAGCTGGCGAGCCGTCTGCGTCGACAGCGAACGCTCCTGCACAGACAGTCAGCGGTGAACGGTGAATTGCGAGGCGCCAGGCGAATCGCACGTACTACCTCGCAGTGTACCGCTGCACATTTTGTGTCCAAGCTGTGGCTTCTGCGGGGACGGCAGCGGAAAACATAGCAACAGATCTGTAGGGCGGGGGCCGGCGCCGCCCGTCGTCCCGTCTACCTACCTATGGTGGGCGGCCGCTGATGCTTGGACTCTACACGCCACAGTCATGGAAAACAGTGCCGTCTCCTGCCTCGTAGGAAGAGGAGCTCTGCGATCACGACATGACATGCTAAAGTTGGATGCACCTCCTCCGGTCCGCAATCCTCCTCGGCTTTTGAGGCGCGGCAGAAGCTGTCCCGAGCGCACTGGCATCAGTTGACCGTCGTGTCTTCCATGATTCGCACACGTGAGACGACGCGCCTCACTAGCGCGCTTCCCTACTTGTCGAAAATTTGGCCTCCCGTCTCGCCGTCAAGATACCCAGGTACTCTGCACATTTCCACCGCTTTTATCCCTCCGCCATCATGTAAGCTCGCCAATGCCATCGCACATGCTCGAATGCTGATTGCCAGGTTTCTTCTCCGCCGCTCTGCCGTCCGCGCCATCAGCGCAACGCCCGCGAAGGCTTTCCTTGCGACGCCCCGTTCCCTCTCCACATTCACACCTGCTTTCCGCACACAACAGAAGTGGGCCGTGTCCGCTTTCCAGAGGAGATTTGCCAGTGACGATGTCGTGAAGAAGGAGGTTGCCGCCGAGGCGCCCGAGGACTTCGCCCAGACCATTGCTGAGCCCATGACCGAGGACGGCCTTACGCCGGTCCAGCAGGACGCCCAGGCCGAGCCGACCAACGCCGAGGAGACTGTCGGCGCTGACGCGCTTGAGGCTGTTGCAAAGCAGGCCGACAGGCCCAAGAGGGAGTTCCAGCGCCGCGAAAAGAGCGACGCGCCGCCCAACAACACCGTCTACGTCGGCAACCTGTACTACGAAGTCACCGCCGACCAGGTCAAGCGCGTCTTCTCGCGGTTTGGTGAGGTCAACAACGTCAGGATTGTCCTGGACAACAGGGGACTGAGCCGAGGGTGAGCAGCAGCGCAACTCGAGTGAGCGACGGCGATGCTGACAACTGAGCAGGTTCGGATACGTCGAGTTCAAGAACATCGAGGATGCCAAGACGGCCATCGACAACCTGGACATGCAGGTCTTTGAGGGCCGCAACATTGTCTGCCAGTTCCACAAGGCCAAGCCCAACTCCAAGACGCTGTCTGCTGGCAGCTATGTCTCCAACCCTCCCGCGAAGACGCTCTTCATCGGCAACATGTCCTTCGAGATGTCGGACAAGGACCTGAACGACATCTTCCGCGACATCCGCAACGTCATGGACGTCCGCGTTGCCATCGACCGCAGGACCGGCCAGCCCCGAGGCTTCGCGCACGCCGACTTCATCGACGTTGCCAGCGCCACCAAGGCCAAGGAGACGCTCGGTGAGAAGGTCATCTACGGTCGCCAGCTCCGCGTCGACTTCAGCAGGAGCAGCACGGACCGCCCCGACAGGGCCACGAGGAGCGACTCTGCCCAGGAGGGACAGTAGAGCGTTGTTGCAGGATGATTAAAAGCATTGGCAGGGCCGTCTAGAGATGGTTTCTTCTATCTTGTCATTCCATATTGTGTTAATAGCTGGCGTGCATGTACCATAGTAGACGAGTGTCTGGCGTTTTCCACGTATATCCTGCTGTACATGACATGACGACGGAGGGTGTTGTATACCAATAACGAGCCTGGAAAACCATACACGTTTGCTCGCTGGTGACGACTTTGCTCGGTGTATCTCGATTCTCGCTCAATGTCTCTCGATTCTCGCCCAATGTCTCTCGATTCCCGCTCGGTGTATCTCGACTCTCGCTCGGTGTATCTCGATTCTCGCCCAATGTCTCTCGATTCTCGCCCAATGTCTCTCGATTCTCGCCCAATGTCTCTCGACTCTCGCTCGGTGTATCTCGATTCTCGCTGGCACAGCTGGTGACGAGTCTGCTGTGTCTCGATTCTCGACTCGCAGGCCCACACGTCGACGGCATCTGGTTGCCACAAGCGGGTGGCTAATGCCGAGGTCGCTCGGCCTCCAGCGCCCCACCACTACCCCATGCACGCGTTGGTGATCGATTGATTGCACCTCGGCGCCGGCATCACACACTGTTCCCCTTCGCATCCAACCCGGCGTCCCGTACACTACACATCTTCCACCATGTCCTTCCTCGGCGGCGCAGAGTGCTCGACGGGCGCCAACCCCCTCAGCCAGTTCACCAAGCACGTCCAGGATGACAAGTCGCTGCAGCGAGACCGCGTGGTCGGGCGCGGGCCGGGCGGCATGCAGGAGGGCATGCGCAGCCAGCAGATGGGCGCACAGGACGGGGTGCGTTGGCCACTCGACACGCGAAGAGCGCCGGCTGACGATGCCAGATGATGAACGAGTTCATGCAGCAGAACCCACAGCTTCCCCAGGGCCCCGGGCCGGCATCGCCGTTCGCCATGGAGCAGATGCGCCGCGAGCTGGAGCGCGCCCAGCACAGCGCGTCGCCGGCGTGGGCGGCCGAGTTCGACCCGGGCATGCAGGCGCCGCAGATGGGGCCGTCGATGCAGGAGCAGCGCCCGGCCGGCTTCAACCCCGCCGAGTTCGCCAAGTTCCAGCAGATGAATCCGACCGAGCGCAACGCAAGCCCCGCAGACGCCGCGCAGATGGGCTACCAGCGGCCCATGCAGAACTTCGGCATGGGCGGCATGGGCATGGGCATGGGCATGGGCATGGGCGGCATGGGCATGATGCCCTCGTACGCGCCGCAGACGTTCCAGCAGCCGGCCCAGGCCTCGGCCAAGGGCAAGGAGCGCATGGTGGAGCTCGACGACCAGGACTGGGAGGCGCAGTTCAAGCAGCTCGAGGAGACGGACCAGAACCTCGATGCGCTGGACGCAGAGGCTAACAAGAGCATCGAGGCCGAGCTGAACGAAATGGACAGGTCAGTACTAGACAGCGGACTGGAGGACGTCGACTTCGAGTCTGTCTGGAAGGGAATCCAAGCTGAGACAGAGCGCGCTAGACACCTCGCCAACGAAGCCTCCTTCAGCGACGGCATGCACATGGGCGATCTCGACCAGTGGGAGGGCTTCGACGGGCTCAACACGCTCAGCGCCCGCGACCCAGCCATGGGCGACTACCTGTTCGAGCAGGAGAACCTGTTCAAGAGCGTCACCAACCCCTTCGAGGAGGGCGTCAAGATCATGGAGGAAGGCGGCAACCTGTCCCTTGCCGCGCTGGCCTTCGAAGCCGCCGTCCAGAAAGACCCCAACCACATCGCCGCCTGGGTCAAGCTCGGCGAGTCGCAGGCCCAGAACGAAAAGGAAACACCCGCCATCCGCGCCCTCGAGCACGCCCTCAAGCAGGACCCAAACAACCTCGAGGCTCTGATGGGCCTGGCCGTCAGCTACACCAACGAAGGCTACGAGAGCACCGCCTACCGCACCCTCGAGCGCTGGCTCGCCACAAAGTACCCCTCGCTCGTCACAGAACCCCTCTCTTCAGACGCAGACATGGGCTTCACCGACCGCCAAGCCCTGCACGAAAAAGTCACAAACCTGTACATCGCTGCCGCCCAGCTCTCCCCGAGCGGCGAGCAGATGGACCCGGACGTGCAGGTCGGGCTGGGCGTGCTCTTCTACGGCGTCGAGGAGTACGACAAGGCCGTCGACTGCTTCGGCGCAGCGCTGAACTCGACCGAGTCCGGCGTCTCCAACAGCTCCTCGCAGGTGCACCTGCTGTGGAACCGGCTGGGCGCGACGCTGGCCAACTCTGGCCGCAGCGAGGAAGCCATCGACGCGTACTCGCGCGCGCTCGCGCTGCGGCCCAACTTTGTCCGCGCCCGCTACAACCTGGGCGTCAGCTGCATCAACATTGGCTGCTTCAGCGAGGCCGCGCAGCACCTGCTCGGCGCGCTGGCCATGCACAAGGTCGTCGAGGCCGAGGGCAAGGAGAAGGCCCGCGAGGTCGTCGGCGACGGCGTCAGTGAGAGCCAGCTTGACAACATGATCCATCAGAACCAGAGCACGAACCTGTACGACACGCTGCGGAGGGTGTTTGGGCAGATGGGCCGCAGGGATCTGGCGGATGTTGTCGGGCCGGGCATGGATGTCGAGCGTTTTCGCGGCGAGTTTGAGTTTTGAGCGAGCGCAGCGGGACGAGCAGGAGGAGAGAGTGCAGCGGGACAAGCAGCAGGAGAGAGTGCAGCGGGACAAGCAGCAGGAGAGAGACAAGCAGGAGCATGGTGGGGAGACGGAGGCATGGGTTGAGGAGCTTAAGCCTGCCCAACAGGAAGACAATCACACACCCGTCTCACCACCAGAGAACCCCGACCACTACGCGGCCGCGCAGGTCGAGGCCCGGTTGCGAGCCGCAGAAGCACTCGGCTACGCCGTCACGCGCGCGTCCCCGCTGCAGCACGGGGACGCGGAGAAGAGACCGCAGGAGTACGACGCCTGGCTGCTGCAAAGGAGGGTCCGCGTCCGCGCTGACTGGGGCGACGAGGACGTGGGTGACAGCTGTTGCTTTGGCACGCGCACAGTGGATCGGGGACGGGGGCGAGTGTGGAAACTGCCTGGCGGGCCACGCATGACAGAATAAATAGACAGGCACGGGGAACGCGTGCATATAACGAGAAATGAGAACCCTATCATGACCACAAGCGCGAGCTTCACACCACCACCGTCTCGCCCACATCGCACACGCCCACCTGCTCACCCCATGCGTATCCCTCAGCCTCGGCGCCCTTCCTCCACCGCTCCGCAGGCTCCAGCACCGGCTCGTACGCAGCCGAGTACGCGCCCCGCAACGTGCCGTAGTGCATGCCTATGCTCTTCTTACTCTTCACATCCTTGTGTATCGCCAGCGCGTCCTCGGGGCTGGAATGCTGCCCCGACAGCACGGAGCGCGGCTTGAAGCACCCAATCGGCAAGAGCGCGAGATCGAATGGTCCGTAGAGCGCGCCGACTTGCTTGAACGCCGGACACGGCGGGTGCGGCGCGTCGCGGTGCGAGAAGTGCTCGTCGGATGTGACGTGACAGTACCCCGTGTCGCCGGCGAAAAAGAGCTTCTTCCCGGTTTCGCACGGCTCTTGGACGATCCATGAGCACCACAGCGTGCCGTCAAAGGACCACGGCGTTCGGCCCGAGCGGTGTTGGGCTGGTGTGCAGATCAGGTCTACGGAGCCTGCTGTCTCGGTCTGTAGTGTGACGCCGTTCCACCAGTCCAGCTCGGTCACCTGGTCGGCGTTGATGCCGACTCCAAGGCCAGTCAGCACGGCCTTGACACCCAGGCCGCAGAAGAAGCGCAGTTCGCCGTTTTGTTTGGCATTGAGCTGCTTGAGCGTGGCCGAGTCTAGGTGGTCGTAGTGATCGTGGCTGATGACGACGGCGTCGATGTCAGGGAGGTCGTTGATTAAGCAGGGCGGTGGCGTGAAGCGTACAGGACCAACCATACCTACGCCTAGGTCAATAGAGCTCCTCGACTGCCCGTCTGTCTGGCTTACCATACGGCCCTACTCTGTTGCTCCACACAGGGTCGATCAGTATACGCGCTCCCCTCTCAGCTCCCTCTTGCCTGCTCGTCTCCACCAGAAAGCTAGCATGTCCGATCCAAGTTGCCTTCAATCCATCCTGCTGCGCGCCAAAGTCCGGCTTGCGCACTTTCACAAGACCAACGCGATCGACCGGGACAGGCACAAAATTCTTCGGCGCGCTGAAGCGCGTGCGTACGGCGCCTATAAAGCCAGAGCTGTTGTACGACGGCCATGGATTCTTGAACCCTGTTGGCGGGCTGCCGATGTGGTGTGCGGTGGTGAAGCTCTCGGGCTGCAGCGGTGGCAGTGCGCTCACGACGGTCTTCGGGGGCATGGTGACTTGCGCTTGAACCCAACGCCTAAAAAATGACGGGCTTCTGCGAACGCGGTTCGAGCGGGCATTTTAAGGCTGCTGGTGATGATGGTATGGATGGTGAGGTCGGGGATAGCGGGTCAGCGAGGGCGCCGCGGACGTTGAGTCTGGCCGCCGGCCCGTGAGCGTCGGGTTACACAGACTTGAGTCTTGGGTGTCTGGCTTTCGTGACTTTGTCGATAGGCAAAGATCCTCGGTTGGATGTTCGCAGTAAGAAGCTCACTTGGCAGCTGTCGTGGCTTGCTCCTATTACGTCATGCCCGAGGCTCTGATCTCTCTGATTTCCGTTGTCAACCTGTCACTTTTCCCACATTCCTCCATCCCTCCCTTCCCAAACCTCAAAGCAGACATCAGCCCGCGATGTGGCCGTCAATTCGAGCTGTGGCTGACTGTCGCCGCCGAGCCGTCGTTGAAATCATGCGTCTCGGAGACGGCAACTGATCTGTACAAGCATCAGCGCACTGCTTGGGTAGCCTTATCTCGCCCGCATCCAATCAACGTCGCACGTGAGATCAAATATCCACCCTAGCTTTGCTGCAGGTACTCCGGGCGGCGAAGAGCGACGACGGCTCCAGAGCTTCACCGGGGTCGTTTTCCACTCACCTGCCGCATCTGGAAAGGAGCTTCCGACACAATGTAGACTTTGGAAGAGATTAAGTATGTCCAGCTCCCGGGTTTGTGGGTAGGGTAGGTTCTCAAACAATTGTTCAGGCGGTTGTGTCTCTCCTCGGTCAATTTCAAGATGCGCAGCACTTTCACAGCAGTCGGAGCAGCTCTGCTGGCCACCACGGCCAATGCCCAGCTCTACCCTGGCTTGAGCAAGTTGAACCACACATGCCAGCTCCAGAAGCCTCTGCTGTCATGTCCCGCTCAGAACGCGTCTGAGGTCGACTCCTGCTGTGTCGAAACTTTCGGTGGTCTCGTACTCCAGACTCAGTTCTGGAGCACCTACACTGGCCTTGAGTCCCAGGGCCAGGTTCTGCCCAAGGACACTTTTTCGCTGCATGGGTTGTGGCCTGACTTTTGCAATGGCTCGTACACGCAATACTGCGACCTATCGCGCCAATACGATCCCATCCCCTCGCCCAACACCACCAACGGCCTCAAGAACGGCACCGTCGTCCCTCCCTACACGGGCCCCAACATCGGCACCTTCCTAGAGCCGTTCGGTCGCTACGACCTGCTCGAGTACATGAACACGTACTGGATTGCGCAGAACCAGGACAACCCCGGTTTCTGGGGCCACGAGTTCAGCAAGCACGCAACCTGCTTCAGCACCTTCAACACACCCTGCTACGGTCCGCAGTACCGGCAGCACGAGGAAGTGGTCGACTTCTTCGAGACGACGATCAAGTACTACCAGCGCTTCCCGACGTTCAAGTGGCTCAAGGCCAAGAAGATCGTCCCCAGCAACAGCACCACGTACTCGTACACGGACTTCCGCGACACGCTCGCGAAGAAGCACGGCGGCATTCCGTTCATTGGGTGCTCCGGGCCGCGATTCAATGCCACTGCTGCGGGCCAGAACACGACGGACAACGGCTACACGGTGCTGAGCGAGGTGTGGTACTACGAGCATGTCTACGGGCGGCCGCAGGAGGGCAACACAGTGCCCGTCGACGCGAGCGCGACGTACCTGACCAACTGTGCGAAGACCAAGGGTGCTATTCACTACTACCAGCGCACCGAGGGGTCGGAGAAGGTGCCCTCTGTGCCGTTTGCGGGTTAGATTACGTGAGGGTGTCTGTATCGTATAGTCGAAATACAACGCATAAGAGTCAACATTATGATAGTGTGCAGTCAATCATGGCGTGAAGGACTCACACCCTACGTTTGCCTCGTGAATTCCGAGTTTGGCTACAAAGTTGAGTTATGCGGGTTATCGGATCGTGTTGCGGGGTGATACAATGGGAAACGACCTATGTTATTTGAAGGATTTCACAGACCATCACTACTGCTCAACCTGTAATCTCATAACTGTCTAGTTCGCTTTGCATCATCTGATAGCACGAGGCGCGGACATTGAGGGGTACACATCGGTTCAGGAGGTGGGACTGCGATATTGGGGAGACGGTGGTGGTGTGGAGGGGCTGACTGTTGATACAATGGACTATGGGCAGTCTCTGGTATGTCCTTCTGTAGCACGACTGGCGAGAATGAAGTTCCATGATACACACACCTTGCGGTGTTACAAAGCCATGCTTCCTGGGATCTTCACTAATAGACTTGCCGTCAATTCGCTAATACAGAAGTTAAGCCTGAAGCCCTGAGCGGCTCGCAGTCTGACAATTTCCGAGAGACTGCAATGAGTGTATTGCCTCCTTATGAATCTTCAGTCATCCTCTGCTCACTTTTAATCTCGCTCTCTCGTCCCCGGAATCAGTTCTGTCTTTCGCGGAGTGACACGCAAACTCCGTGTTTTGGAGTGCGACCGATTGCTTTACAATCTGCAGTCTCACATGAGCACAGGAAGTCTAAAAGATTACGATGTTGTGCTGAGAGCTACATGCAACAGCACAGTAGTCACCAGAAGTAAGTCGAGTTTTGGAGTGTTTTAGATATCGGCCGAGTTTGACTGAGATACATGCCTTGATCTCTAGCTGTCAATGCTCGGTTTTCTTGCAATTAGTATCGTCGAATCTCACCGAGGTTTTGGCAGAGTGCAGTAGAGCTGAGGTCCTGAGGATCTCGCGGCCTCCATCCTGCGTGAATGCAAGCGACCAGCCCAACCCTTGCAACTCCTGTCGGCGGTCGCCATGTTGTGCTCACAATTCACTGAAGCTCTGATAAGACAGCGCCAGCCTTGGAGCCGTCGCGTACACATGACAGATCGCGTGTGCTTCAGGTCTGCAAGATGCAGCTATTCGCCTTCTTTCAAGGGCTGTGTGCGGTCGAGTCTCGATTCCGATAATCTGGAGTCTGTTGTGATGTGATGTGCTCGGGGTCTGACGACTTAGCTACATGGATTAACGGGCAGTGTTGCTGATCTAGTACGGCAGGGGACTGGATTGGAAGATGGAAGTCTTCCTTAAGGGACCGAACGCATTGTGTGCCGAGGGCGCAGAGCGGTCAGCTGTGGGCCTTTGAATTGTCTACGAGTCGGTAGATCTCGGTCGCTAGAATGGCGTTCGAGACTTTTGCTGGCTACAACCCCGCACCCGGAATCCCCAGAACTACCGACATGGCCGTCGGACTCGAGGTGTAAGTGTATAGACGGCTTCGTCATAAAAGAATCGGGCGTTTGGTGTAAGTGTAAAACACAACGATCCTACTGAGCTCCGTCTGACATCCAATAACTGGGGGTATGATTGTAAATCTCACCACGCACCACCAACACTCAAGCATTGTGCTGACAGCAAATCGGTTCGCTTCGCATCTCTTGTTGATCGAAATAATTTAATGCGTTTATAAATTATAATGACTCTTTACTTCCATCAACAACCAATAAAGGGCGCTTGGTCTAGGGGTATGATTTTCGCTTCGCATCAATTGATGATATTGTGAAAGGTCGTGGGTTCAATTCCCACAGCGTCCATCTTTTTGCTGTCGTGGAGCCCTTGAGGGTGAGCGGTGGAAGTGGGTATGGGCTATCTTTTTGCCCAGTGCTGAGTGCTGAGGCCCCACTCAACTAACACCAAGTATCCGCAAGAGGACAGGCAAAATTCAACCAAGAAAGAGATAGCGTCCAGAGGCTGTTCAATACGTCCCGAGCTCAGTTGCGAGACTGAGCGGCATGTACTTTAATGGCTGTTTGGCCCATCTCTCAATTTAGAATAGTTCAAGGCGGCGAAAGTATTGATACTCAAAAGTGGGACCTGAAACCTTTGAAAGCAAACATTATTGTACGATTGTATTCCGACAAGTGCATCATTGGGTAACGTACTCGTTTGGTTGCCATTTTTCTTTCGTATCCAGGGCTGCCTCGCTGCTCGGTGCTCGCAATCTCAAGCGTCGCTGCGCTTGCCTAGTGCTCACCACCAACACCATCATGCCTCTCCTTCCCATCAACTCAACAGCTACGAGTCATCGCAGAAAGCGCATTACTACTGTGCATAGCTGTGTAGTTCTCTGAACAATGATTTGCCTCACTTTGATCGATGATGCAGCGGTTGTATATATGATTCGGCGTCTAGCAATGGACAACGCAGGAAGTGCCATTCATTCAACATTCGTCGCATCGACAGACTGCAACTTTGGAAAGCCTTGTTAATCCTGTGGATCATGGGTTACAGCCTTGTGCGCTATGCTTATCTTGAGTCAATTGCGACTGCAGACTATGCATGCTATCGCAGTCATCACAGGCAACAATGAGGCCGACAACGCCACAGCTGCAGCACTGTGGGCGCACCGTCAGCCTTCGCTTCACCCAGCTGTACCACCTCCCTCGTAATCAAGCGCATAGGCAATGATGAGGCCAGCTCTCTCGTAGCCTTGTGCCTAGTCACTGCAAAACCAGTGAATGCGGACTGCACGGCATAAAAGCTGCTCTGGCGTTTCTCCCCAGCTCACTCTATTCCTTGACTTGTTCTTTCAATCCTCTCTCAAACCCGCTGCATTCTCTTCGCCGCTTGTACGTACATGAGCTCGTATACCGACGACGAGTGGACTATTCTCAATCTCATTACTGTCTCTCAGATCAACATGGAGCAAGTTAATAGCGGAGTCCTCAATAAGGGAGATGCACCCCCTCGCGAATGCACTACCAACACCAAATCTGGGTCAGATGAGAGCAAGCCCAAAGAAGAGTGCACTTGCGAAGTCAACCCAAATCTTGTGCGTAAGGACAGCGTCGGATCGGTCGACGAGGACTACCGTCGTCCTCGTCGCGCGGGTCGAGTGCCGCCCGCAGGTCATCGTCGCTACACGCCGTCGCCGAACCGATACTACCCTCCGTCGCAACCTATCATCTCTACGATCAACTCGTCAACTCAGTTGCTCGAGAGAGTCGGCAAAGAGGATAGCATGGTTGAGCTTCCGGCCCCAGCTATTCGCAATGTCTACCTCACTACCTACCCCTTCGGCGACAGGGACATAAAGAAATGGTCATGGCTCTTTGCTGCTGGCATTGAAGACGAATTTGTACTACAGAGCACTCGTAACATGAATGGCGACTGGCCTACTGTGGAGCGTGCCCGCCTGCGCAACGACGGGTTCATTCCCTACGATTCAGAGAGAATCGACATACCTTCCGTGTGCCTCTCGCAGGCGCTCGACACAGAGGTGGTGCCTGAAAACACCAAGCACAACGTACGCTATCTTATTGTAACTCAGAAGCGCTTTGGGCCTAATGGGGCCAAATTGATCGTTGTGGAGTCGCGAAAGGCGGCTGCGATTCAGATTTTCTACAACATTTTGAATGGTGACGAGGTCCTGTTTGTTGGCGCCACAGTGCACCAATGCAGGCCTGTCCATCCGAAGAAGTATAAGAAGGTTAATAGCCTAGAGGATGCGATTAGCATCCAGGACGAAGGCTTCGTCGGCATTGTTTGCTGAGGCGCTCCCAATCATTCTCGTGTAGTTGTTTACTATTTTCGAACTGACGCTCTCTACCCCTTCCAATTTGGCTTTTGCAATAACGTGACGACGACACATAATAACAGATAGCATCATACCGATATAGTAAGTCCTTGCACATATACTAAGCTCGCATTGCCATCAGTCCTATTCGTTGCTGTAATGTTGATCTGAAATGACTCTAGTCAGCCGGAGCGGCTCCACACCATGCTCGGCATTCACGCTCCGCCATAACATCAGTACCAGCATGTAAATCGCAACAATAACACTCGTTGAGCAAAAAGACTCATAGTTCACTACTCAACCATCGTCGAACTAGACGACACCCAATGCGCCTTCCTCGCCTCCCTCCCCACCTTCGACCCGTCCTCCACCTCCATGCACGCCGCCAGATGCCACTGCGGCACCATCCAATACACCATCACACTCTCGCCGCCCCTCTCGACTCAGAAAGTTGGGAGCTGCAATTGCACCATCTGCACCAAAAACGGGTATCTGCTGCTGTACCCGCGTCGGCAGGACGTCGTCGTCCACCAAGGCACCGAAGCACTGAAGAGCCATCGGTTCGGGAAGAAACAGCTTCTGCATAGATTTTGTGGCGAGTGTGGGAGTAATGTGTGGCATGATCCAAGACTGGGGTTGTTGGGGGAGGGGATGCCGGATTTGTTGGGGGTGAACGTGAATTTTTCTTGTGAGCGCGGTAGGCTTGGTTGAGTGGGGTGTTGACGAGAACATGTGCGGATGATTAGAGGTGTAAGGTGGAGGAACTGGATGTTGTCAAATTTGACGGGTACGGGAATATCCGTTTATTGGGGACGCGGCGCATTTGCAAGAGGCTGCTGCACCATTGTCCACCGAAATAGCGATTGGGGTTTAGGAATGGATTTTCCTGATATATATGGCTGCAAGGGTCTCAGTTAGCGATGGAAACACTGGCATCTCGTGGATCGACGTCAGACACAGGAAGAAGCAGGATAGTCGACTTTTGTATTTTACACAACCTCCCCCGACCGAGCTGCAAGAGTGGCGGAGCCATCTGTAGCTTGAGTCTCTGGGATATGCACACTGTTCTTTTGCCCTGTACTTTCCGTCTCTTGAGCAGTCTGTCCTCCGCCTTGCTACTGCATATCGTTCGCATTGGCGACCGGTGTTTGGCTGTCCTCATTTGCTTGGTGATTTGTTGGACTATCCTCATCGCCCATTTCAACATCGCCATCTGCCAAGACTTGCGTCTTTGCAACTTCATTGCGCTCGATCTGCTCCTTCTTGACCTGCGCGGGTGCCTTGGAAGTCCGCGATACCTGCGTACGTGGGTGAGCTGTGTGATCGCGGTCCTCGTTGAAGACTTGGTGAGCGTAATCGTGCTGCTTTCGAGAATCATCCAAGCCGTCTGGGAATATTCGTCCGAGGATCGCATTATGCTTCTTGCGCACACTATCCGTGAGATGTGGCTCTGCGTGGACACGCGCTGTCGGGCTTGGCGTATCTGGTCCTGTGGATATCGAGGCGTGGAGACCGGTCGGCGTGGATCCTGCTTCTGCTTCTCTCTGCTGCTCCTCCTTGCGCGCGTGCACTTTCCTCAGATTTGCGGCGGATGACTGTGAACGTCTATCCGGTCGGCCATCTTTACGAACTAAAATCCCCTCTTCGTTCCTAATTGGCTTAGACCTAGTCTTCTTGACTTCGATGGGTGAGTCGTGATCCTGAAAGACGCTGCGCGGTCCAATCTCCGGTGTCCACTCGCCTGAGCGCTCGCCCAACATTGCGCCACCGCGTACTGTTCCCCCGCCACCGCCACGTCGCACGATGCCCCTGGCAGGATGCGCAGGATAATCTTTAAGGCTGGTCGGACTACCATGCGAGTCAGGTACGGCTGACCAACCGCGTTCCCATTCTGGTGTTCCCACATGATGCTGCCCCTGCATGCTTTTGCGTGTTCGGCCACCCCTGCTCCCTGGTCCTCGGCCGCCTCGGGAGCCTCTGCCACGAGCTGGACGCACGTCAATCATGTGTTGAGGGTCAGTATGCCAATTTTGTTTTCCTGGGCTGCCTTGCGTGCCATATAAATATGGCTGCGATGATGGTGGTGCCGGATGCGCCCCTGGGTGAGGCACAACATGCGGGCCTGGGTACGATCCTGGTTGTTCCATCGGCTGCGAGGCAATGATAGACTGTGCTTGCGATGGCAAAATCTGTGATGGTTCAGGAGGATGCTGGGTCATGACAGGACCTTCATTAGAATCCCCTGTAGTCAGTTTTGGGCGTTTTGGGTCCCCAGGCGTTAGACTTGCGCGTTGCGGCGGGCTATGCATGCCATTTTCAAACACCCGCTTGACACCAGCGTTGACAGTGGCCCACCCATTATGAATAGGGGCAGGCTCGTGCCTCTGTGCATTTTCAGTAGGCGCCACCGTGGCAGGCTGTTCACGGTGCTGAACAGCCTGCGGTATCGAGGTCGCCCGAGCAGGCGTTTGAAATTGCGGAGCCTGACTGGGGTGTGAGGGGGCAGAATGAGGAACATGAACTGGGTGTGCAGACTGGTGTACAGATTGGTGTAGCGGATGCGCTTGGTGCAGAGACGGATGTTGCTGGCGTGTCCCCGGCGACTCAGACTCAAGTCGCTGCACCCTGCCACTCAATATCGTCACATGTTCCCTCATCGTCTCAAGATCGGTGGTCCTATGACTGACGTCACCAAGTCGTCGAGCCATGAGCTCGAGAGCCTCGTCCTGATAACTTGGCTGCGCCACTTCGCTGGGACGTCGCGCACTCTCTGCTCTGTTAGCGCGAACCTCTTGTACCAAAGCCATCATGTTTTGGTGGCACTCTTGCAGATCCCGGCTCAGTTGATTGACGACGTCAGTCATCCTCATCAACTCTTGATCTTGCCTTTGCAGTTGGCCCTTGAACTCATGGCGCAGACTGCTTTCAATCTGCCTGACGATGTCAGCAGACTCCATCTGAGTACGTGCTTGTGCGGCCAGAGCACTAGTGTTCTGTGAAGTCTGTGTTTGCAGACGCTCGATGGCATCGAGTTGTACTTTATGCGGATCCCGAGGATAGCTGTGCCCATTCTTGAGACCATTGACGGTCGACGTCGATTGGGAAGTTGGAGCAGCGCTCCCGGGTGTATTTGCAGACTGCAGCTGCGCAGCTTGAGGAGATCTCGGCGAGGGTATCGTAGTAGAAGCGGGAGCTGGAGTTGCGATGTTGTGGGTAACAGGAGAACGTGATGCTGCTAATAGGAGGTAGGATGAATTCGATGGTAGTGATTGGCGTGCGGGCTCCCTTGACAGGGATCGTTGGCGTTGATGCTGTGGCTCTTTATGCGGAGATTGACCCCAGAGCGGATGCGAGGATGATAGATGAGTATCGAGCTCCATCGTAGCCGTGCCAGATCTGGGTGGAGCTGGGGATGAGCTCGGCGTACTCTCTCGAGCCACAAGGTCTGGTGCTACGTTCTCTTGCGGTTCTACTTTAATAATTTTTCCTGAGGACGTCTCGCATCGCAATTCGATGTGCTGAAGCTTGAAGAACTCACGACCACTTTCAACACATTAGTGATGTTTCAGCGAAGCGAATGGCAGAAAACAATCGAGATCGAGGAACGTTGGTGTCCAATATAAGCTAAAGACGAAGGTTTTGTTGGCACGCAACACGTCGATAGTGTAGAGGAGCGGATGAACTGATTGTATAGACGAAAACACTACAGGCGAAGGGAGGGAACAATGCGACTCACTGGAATATTGTGCCACCTGCAGGTGTGTCGACTACTACAAAGCCAAGATAGTTGCTGCAGCCTGGACAGCAGGTCAGGTCTATGATACTACTGAGTGTCAGCGAGGCGCCAAACTGAAGTCAAAATAGTGCGGATCCCAGGGTTTAAATCGATGCTAGTAATGTGTAGGGTGGAGATAATGGAGGTGACCTGGAATAGCTAGCGCGAACGCGCCAAAAGAGAATTTTAATACAATGTATCAGACCATTTTGATTGGTGCTAAATGTGCTCCTTAATGCCCTAGCATTATTGGGTACTTGGCTGGGAAAGGCAGTCGTGCGACAGCGCAAGAGTGTGTAATATGCGAGGGAGCAAATGCACTTACCATCCTGCTAATTCTGTCGAGTCTGACACCTCTTTGCTTTGATCCGATATTCGTAGAAGACTTCTGTAAGACCCAAGCAGGGCAGGGCTGTGGTAGCTGCTAGTGGCTCTATGCCACGAGTTGTAGAACTCGCCGATCTTGCCGTCGCAACTCTTGCAAAACGCTGTGGTTGACCGGTTAATTGGCGTTTCAGGTTGTGGAGACCTCTCGGAACGCGGCGATGCCTCATCCGCGCTCCCAGCGATCTCCACCGCCTTTGAAGATGCAGTAGTCGCAGTCTCTGGAACAATTGCTCCTACTCGAGAAGTGAAGCGCTGGCGCTGATGAGCACTGGTCGTATCACGAGCCCGAGACTGCCGTCTCGTGCCCGCCATGTGCTCTACTTTGCGCTTGGGGCCCCTCGAGTTTTAGAGGTGTTGATGAAAGATTCGTAGTGTAGCACATGGAAACGGAACGACGTTCGAGGGATTGACGAGAGCTGGCGCAGAGTGAAAGTGACCGATTGCCTTCTTACGCAGGAATGCTCCTGCAAGCAAGTGGAAATCGATGCTGAGACCCCGGATGTAGGTAGTCGACTGTATTACGTGTCAGAATTGTCAGCACACGACTTCGGTCGAGGCAGAAGCGCGCAGCGTTCCAGGGTTCTGAACAGAGGGTAAATGTGAGGGTAAGTTAGTGATTGGTAGGTATACGAGATTAAAGATTGTTGGGATCCGAAGAAACGAGAAGGGATTGCGCCAAAAATCAGCGGCTCAAAGCTCAGAGAGGAAAGGGTATTAAGATTAGCAGAAGTTAATGACTTAGCGTCTCTTACCCAGACGCGCTAACTGGACAGATGCATTCAATCAAGAAAAAGTGCGCACTAACATGGCTTTACCGGCTTATGCGGTACCAGATCCTGGTCAGTAGTCATTTGTTCACAAATACGCTGCCCATTTCGTCATTCGTAGTCATCATTAAGCTGACTGCTATCTTGTCGACATGCGATCGGTTCGAGAGAGAGCCGTATCTGGAACTCCTATCAACTTGCTGCATGCTCAAAAGATGCGCTTTCGAATACTTCCCAACCTAGCTCCAGGATAACATTCATTGAGCTTGTGGGTGGCATGCCGGTTCAATACCCAGAGTTACACTGGGGACTTTACTTTTGCTGCACATGCCGCGCGGCACTACTAACCACCGAATCTATTTGCTTATATGCAAGGGACAACAACTGCATGTGCAATTACAATGCGCAATGCGCGGTATAGGTAGAAGATCTGCATTGGCTGGAGGATGCATTCGTCCTGCGCTTCTCGCATATGCGCTAGGCGCGACCAATATTGCGATGTATGGGCATCATAGCCGCGACGCATGGAGCTAGTCGATATACTTTACAAGGTAAAACACCACCCAAAGATTTTACAACTATGGGCGGATGAGATTGCCCCATATGCGATGCAGGCTGTATGGCAAGCGCCTGCTTTAGCGCAAATGCTCAGCATGAAACCCATGTGTTACTACACGCGTTGCACACGCGAGAACACAAATACTTGCATCTCACTTGACCACGATAAATCCAACGCCGTTGCGGGCGTCCTGACAGGCCTGTGAGAGGGCCTGCACCTCGGTATCCGTCCACTTCACGCTCAAATTGTCCCAATTCTTGGTGGCATACTCGCGGCGATACTGCTGTTGCATTGCTTGCAGACGGCGAATCTCTCTAGGGTCGCCTGTGCCACTGTACACAATGAGGGCTGTGCAGCGTGGTAATGAGTCGTAGATCCGAGTGATGTGGTCGACAGCTCTCGAAACAGCGCCACCGAGCTCAGAGCACTTGACCTCGACTTCGTCATCGCCATCTTTCACGAGTCCAAGTCTCTGCAAAGCGTTTTGTCGAATCAGTTCCACATCCGCGGTCTTTGTGTCATCCCACCAACCACGTGCGAGCTCCAACTCGCGAAGACGAGCCCAGATGAAGTCGACCTTGGCAGCGGCGCCGTCACGATCCTCCATTGCTCCTTTGAGAGCTGTATCGATAGCTTCGATGACCTGTTCGTCTGTCTTGCATCCTTTCGAGAGCTGCGCCTGACCACCATGTCCGCGTTGTGGCTCACCCCAATCGATGACAACTCCCGCACGGGTCTCGTTTGCCTTGGGCCGTGGGGTACGTCCCAGTCTCTTGAAGATGGACTCCGCGTTGGTGTCGCCAGATCCCCACTTGGGTCCTCTCTCGCATTTCTGCTTCACCAAGTCAAGACATGTCTTCGAGTCCTCGACGCTATCGTGGCCACTGGAGCCCTTCTGAACCTCTCGGTGCAGGTACTTCTGAGCAAGCCACTTGAGCGATTGCTTATATGGCGGTCCACGAGGATGGGGAAACAGGATGCCCGTGTCGATGATGAAGGGGTGCGTGAGCTTCATCGCGTTAAGATCTGAATTTAATGAGTGCCCTATGAGGATCGTGTGTGGGGTAATAAGCTCCAGTAGCTCATTCTGGATGTCTGCCAACGTGGTCGTGACGTTCTCGAGCATAGCTGGTGTGATACCTGACCACTGAGTCAAGTAATCCTTGATGGGCACATCAGGCTTGACTAGCTTGTCCATCGCCACACTACCGTCCCAGTTGAGAAGGCTGATACGTGTCAGTACGAGCTGATCGTTCTCAGCTTTGCACATTTCGCAATCCACGGAGATGATGTGGCGTCCGGCAGTCACACTGCCTTGCTCAATCTCATTGTCGGGCATAGCGCCATCTTCCAAAGATGCAACATTGGTGTCGACCCAGCCATCGTCTGTAGACTGGCCAGCCGCCTGTCTCTCTTTGTGTGCAGCTGCTTTTGACTCCTGTGTCAAGAACCAGGCTGGATGAAGGATGTATTCGTTCTCCTGTTGCTCTGCTAGAGTCGCGACGTACTCGGTGATTGGTGTGCGTTTGTTGTCCCAATGTTTCGAGTTTTGTGGCATTGGTCCTTTGTGGCCACCGTTCTTCTTCATCTGCTTCTCCTCCTTCGTTCTCGGGATTTGCGAGGTTAGCATGGTGTGAATCGGCGAATGCACCCTAATGAACTGATTACCGCGATGTTCGCCTTGCGCCTTGATCGGCCAAACATGCTCAAAGATATCAGCTAGTGGCTTCAATGCGTCCGGCAGTCTGCTCGGCTTCAGGCTTGCTGGGTAGTACTCGTCGTCTGCGATGCGCAAAAATTTGGGCTTGTCCATATCTGCGGAGGTGATTTCCTCAGCCTTGAGTGCAGTATCAGCAGGCTGTTGGTCCACAGCCGGCTTGTCTACGTCCATAGCTGTCGCTGAGTCCAAGGGAACTTTGCCATTGAACATGCCCAGCTCCAGGCCAGGGACCATCAGCATGACGACCTGTCGAATGCTGGCGCGATTGCGTACAGAGACCCACTGAGGCGCATTTCCGTCTGCAAGTAGGTACAGCACCAAAGCTTGTAGATCTGTGATCTTCACGTGCGATTGTAGCCGAGCATGATGTGAATGCTCGATGGCCGGATAATTCCGCTCAAGCTTTCGCTCTTTGCGGCGCTCCTCCTTTGTTGCGCTTGTGTCTTTGGACGAATCGTTGGTGCAGTCCTTGTTCATAGAGAAGGGGTTCTCTTGAGGCGATGTTGGATCACCTCGGTTCTCTTTATCAGGAGCGAATGGATCTGCTGTATTTCGAGTATCCTCAGGCCCGGCGTCTCGTGCACCAGCACCCGAGCCTCGGCGACCACCATGAGAGTTGTTAGAGTCCGCGCGCTCCTTTCTCCGCCTCTTGGAGCCGCCGGCTACGGTCCAGGCCTCATCATCTTCGACCGCAGTCGACATCGCACTAGGCTGGGTCTCTCCCCTCAGATGCGCCAGCGTCGCGCCGAGTCCGACATCGATAAGCTCTCCTTCATTGCTCCCGCGCTTTCGTTTCGTCATGTCAGCAGGCATGCGAGGGGCATGTAATAATGTTCGGTGGGGTTCGTTCGAGAAGGGCAGTTGAGAAATGTTTCGAGAAAGGACAGCTTTAGCGCCACGCTAGCTTATCGATACTGCAGCGTCCGTTCCCCGACCTCTAGACCCGCCCGAGCTCCTGCTCCCTTCACTTCCAATCTCAGACACTTTCATCCCATATCTGTACTACTTTCTACAGCGTAGCACTCGTCATGGTAACTTCCAAATTGCCCAATTCGGAAATTAGGAGCCAAGAAGTGTCGATCACGGTCAACGTCCGCTTACTATATGCGACCACCACACATGAACTATCAGCGATACAAGTCGTTCAAAAGATGTCAATTGTTTTTGACTACTTGCACACCTATTGGCAATAACCCGTGTGAATTAATGGCATATTTCACACATCAACAATCGACATATCACAAACAGTGTTGCGGCAGACATAGCCACTGTATAGTCGATGGAAACTGCACTGAGTTGCTTGCTAGCTAGGAGACGACCATATATACATGCCCTGAGACGCGCTAGTCCAAGGTAGTCAACTGAGGTGACGATCAAGGCCTATGAGACCGAATTGCACCGCAACAAACAGCAATAGGATGACGGCGGTAGTCACAGTGTAGAGGTCCCATGTACCTTCACACCTCAAAGTGCTTTACAAAACAGGCTTCATACTCGAAAACGCATACCTCGCAACCCTCCACGCCTCATCTCCTTCCCTCTTCTCCTTCCTCAGCACAAACAGCTCCTGATTCCTATGCTCCTCATGCGTTCCCTCAAGCTTCCCCTTCAGCCAGAACTTTGTTCCCTCAGCTGTCGTCCTCGCGAATGCCCACCCCTCTCCCGTAACCACTATCTCATCGATGCTGAACTCGATATCCAGCCTTATGGTCGAGAAGATGCGCTCGTAGGCCGCTTTGAGGGCGTCTTGGCCTGCAGCAGGGGTGTAGCCCGGCGCCATTATTACGCCGTCGGTTGTGTAGATGGAGAGGAGTTCCGGGATGGAGTGTGTGGAGAGGACCGCGCCGTAGCGGTGGAGGAGGTCGGTTATTTGGGCTTTGTCATTGGGCACTGAGCGGGTCAGTGTTTCTATTAGGTGGCCGGAAGTGGTCATAATACTTTTGTTCCAGGTTTGAGGGGCGTTGCAGCTTGGGTTTGTTTCGGGCTTGCTTCTGAGATGCTTTTCAACGTGGGTACTGCATTGACTATCAGGCTTCTGATATTCGTGTATGCTCATCCAAACGGCAACATCTCGGCGATAGTACGCGAGCGCCGAAAAGTGGTGTTCTGCTGTTGCTATCCTGGAAGGACCCACCCCCATCTTTGACAAAAGCGGCATAGGGAGTCGGAACTTTCGTAGCAGGCTCGCGTGTCAGAACATGGACAACTTATGGTGCAATCTTGGGTAAAGAATTCGCACTTTGAACCGCAGCGATCCCAAGCGCGATCTTGCGACTCGGAAGTCATGCCTGCTTCAGAAGGCCGGGATACTCCAAGATATCGAAGGTGTTGATGTGTCTGTTGGAGGTCATGGGCTATGCCATCTTCTTTGTTGGCAGCTCTCTACATCATAGGCCTGCACATACCTTTTCTCACATACACGTTTTTCAGGATCTCTTCCGGAACGGCGAAGAGATGAATGTGGAAGAGGACGACAAGATCGTACCTCCGATTAAGGACAACAATGATTGAGTAGACAAAATGTTAATCGAGCAGCTTATGGCAGAAGGAACACGCCAGACCATGTGCTATGGCGAGGCTGATTTCTAGTGTTCACATGCAAGTCGTAGTGCTTCTTTTTTGTTGAGCATGTGCTTTGAATAGAACAGGGCCTTGAGCAAAAAGACTAACACATGTCCATATCAGAGGCAGATTTGTGCAGGCAGCATGAGCGTATCGTTCAGGCAATTTCATTTCACAACTTGATAATTTTAGCGCAGAAGGCAGAACATGCTTTGCGAAGCTATAATGTTCCGGATCTAACGTGACCAAGCAGAGGATCTCGAGCATTTTCATGCCGTTTGGGAACATGCTGGCAGAAAACAACATACGTCTTTTGTTTCTCTTCCACACATATATGTCCACTGCTTCTTTTCGCACGTACATAGCTGTAATTGGAAAATTGACAAGACAAAGAAATGCAAAGAAGCATTGTCGAAAGCAAAATTTGGAACTGCCGGTCGGAGTGGACATACTTAGATGCGGCAGTGGCAGACCAGACACGTCCGCACACGATCTTGGCCTCTCAATCTCGTGTACTCAACTCCCCAGACACTTTGACTTCGGATATAGACACATGTTTGCTTACTGTTGAACTTTCGATGTAGAGATAACACCATGTCGGCAAATCGAGCATATTTGATAAGTGACGTGCCTCGGACACTGTGTTCTTTTTTTTGAAAAGTGTCAGATGCAAAGGGGGTGACAAACAACGTGTCTTGACGGGACACGAGGTATCGTGTTCGACCCAGACCGGAGGCCGGCGAAAACATGCACTTCCACCCCAGTTCGTTTGGGTCTTGAGGCGGAGGAGAATGTGGCAACGACAACGTCGAGGAGGTGCTTTGTGCTTGTATGTAGCAGAACAGCCTAGCTTACTCATTGAAAAAGAATGATTATCGAGTTTAAAGTGCAAACAAGCTCACATGGCATGAAACAGCCTGGAGGTCCTTGGAATAGTAAGAGAACCATCAAGTCAAAAGGGTATATACAAAGAAACCGGGTTAAATCGTTCCGAATACATCATGAAAATCCATAGTCACCGCCTTACATCCTGGCATGGTGCCCAACACCCCTCCTCCTGTGCTCCCTCAAGAACCTCTTTGCCCTCGCCCCACTGAGTCCCGGCGCAGGCGTAGCCTCCTCCCCAGCCGTGACCGTCTCGTAGACAGTCTGATACACTGTCTTCTGCTCCACTCTAGTATTGGTCACGACGGGCGTTGCCGGGGCTGAGGCATCTGTAGAACTAGCTGGCAGCGACGGTGTCGACCACGGCTCTGCGGCAGGTGCAGTGGAACTAAGAATGTTCTCGACAGGTAGAATCATACTGCCCGAAGGCGCTGCGGTGGACTCTGCGGGTTGAGTCGCGTTTGAAGATGGTGCGGAACTGGGTTGGGGCCATTGGAAGCCCGGCATGCTGTCATCTCCCACGCGGTCGGCGGGCTTGGTGGGTGTAGCGACCTTGGATGTTGTTGAGGCTGCTGAAGTTGATGTAACGAGGTATCCGGTGTTGGCCTGTGATTTGGAGGACTCGAGGGCTTCGGAGGTGGGCACGACGATGGACGATGTTGGCTTGGCGATAGGCACGCTGGTCTCGGCTGGTAGCTCCTTGGAGGCAGATAGGTTTGGTTCGACGTATGAGCCTGATGTGAACGAGAGTATTGGGGCGTTGCTGGGGATCTTGGTGGGGATGGTCGCGTAGCCTGAAGAGATCGCAGGCACGGTAGCGTTGTTAGTGGGAACCGATACAGGCTCTGAAATTACAGTGCTCTGAGACGGTACTCCAGATGCCGATGGCGCAGGGGCATTATTTGCGTCGTCCTGGTACACCTTCAAAGCTTTGATGGTCCAGTAGGCATCCTTGAAAGCACTCGGGTTGTTCTGCACATACTCATCGCAAGTAGGAGCTTTCTTTGCGCAAGAGCCCGACTCCCAGACTGCACCAGCCCAGTCACCACAGAAGGCAGTGTTAAAGACGATTTGCTGTTCCTTGAACATGCTTTTAATGTCGCAGCCGCCGGTGAACTTGGCAGCAGGAAGACCCCAGCCATCAGGGTTGGGAGTGTCCCCAAGAACGTCATCTGGTACCGACCCCCGCGGGAAGTAGTAGACGCTGATAGCTTCACCGGTCCACTGTGTCGCATACACGCCACCACCAATCGCGTTGAGCCCGACGCCGTAACTGTCTGTTGAGGGGTGTTCGATAGAGCATCCGACGTTCTTGCTTTGGTTCTTGGCGTTGACGTCGCAGTTGGGTGTAGTAACCTCACCGGCGAATATGCTGGTGTCAGGGCCGATCTTGCAGCCAGGGGCTGTGTGAAGGGTCATGCCGTTGTTCGTCTGCTCGTTGACACCCTCGAGAATGTCGATTTCTCCACCAGTCGGCCAGTCAGGTCCCACCATCCAGAACGCAGGCCATGTTCCGCAGCCGGTAGGCATATGTGCCACATCCATGACTACCAGCCCGGTGCTATACTTCTTTTTGCTTACAAGTCTAAGGCTGGGTCTGCCATTTGGAGTTTCGTTGGTAGAGTCGACACCCCACTCGGCACCCGTGGTGACAGACGCATTGATGAGGTTTGTTTGCCTCGCTGTGGCTTCGTCGACATACTTGACGAACCCTGAAACTGGTCAGCCAACAAACCGGCGATTATCAAGTAAGAAGCATACCGTTCGTTGGGTCCGCTGTGTCAAAGAAGTCGAATGCGCCGTAGAAATCAGTCATGTAATCGTCTTCCAAAGCATAGCCAGCTATGCTAAGGTCGAAGAGAGAGGCCGCAGCCAGCAGCAGTGTAAAAGAACGCATCTTCAAGACGCGAGAAGAAGACAAGACCGAAGAGAATGGCTGCGTGCAAGACGCGATGGAAGAGACAGAAGAATCAAGATACGAAACACCACCAGCAGCGAGATACCCAGTAGCCAATCTGGGGTGCACACGCCTATATACGCAACACTCAAATTAGACCACGGACTGCCCTTAGGCAGGTCTCGCTTGATTAGACGAGTGGTTGTCCATCCGGACCCAGGCTGTCTTTCCAGCATAGTCGCGTTTCAACGTCTGAGCAGGATCCAGAAGCCGTCCCCCAAACAAGGCGCACACCGTTAGTCTGCGCAAGGGATGCGGGAACAACCACTGAAGATCACATGTAAGGCTGGACGGCGTTGAACAAGGCCGGACAACGCCATCGGCAGCGTTTGACCAAGACCGCATTGTTTCATGGAAATGTGCTCGGGTTGGTCGCCGTACGTCGAGTGGTGGGGCGTGAAACAGGTACCAGCGCGTGAAAACTACATCCTGGGCACTATGCGTGGCCATGGTCCGTGGTTCATTTTCGGTCGACCTGCCTAAGGCTATTGTTTGGTGTGGTGCTTGCGGTTCGCTGCCGCGGACTTGACAGGTTGAAACGGGAGCTGGTTGAAGTCGCTGCGCGGGAGAGCTTGATTGGCTGCGAGGAGCCGCCGGTAAGACAAGCGAGATGGTCCGCTGGCCTGAAACTTGACCTCCATGCCAGGTATTCGTGCCCAACGTACATTTACTATCGATATTGTCCATTCAATTTTATCGGTGAAAGACAAAGGCGCGCATGGGAGGCTCTGCTGCATCTCGACGTGTGCATACGTTGGCGCTCGTGCATGCAGTTGTGGCCCGCATCGTAATGGTCGTGAGGCTCTCCATGTTTCTGCACCTGACGCTTAGCAAAGTATCTGGTGACAGGGGCCACCAACTCCGCAAGGGATGATCAAAGATCGATGCCTTATCGCGAACCCTTGCCCATGCGGGGTGAGACTGTTCGCTTTGAGGCTGTTCCTTTGTGAAACCGGCAATAAGAGCCATATCAATCTCAGATTCGTCATCACAAGGTGTTGCCTTTGACTCGGCGATGTCGGTCGAGGAGAGTCTCTTGAGGGTACTGTAATTATGTTTCATTTATCTATCCGTCATATGCGTCAATCATTTGGGTATTCGTTTCTCTACTGCAGCGACTCGATAACAATGGCAGAGGCACCGCCTCCACCGTTGCAGATACCAGCGCAGCCGACCTTGCCCTTCTTCTCCTTGAGCACACTAAGAAGAGTAGTTGTGATCCTGGCACCAGAAGCGCCAAGGGCGTGACCGAGAGCCACAGCACCTCCGTGAAGGTTGACCTTGTCTTCCTGGATGCCGAGGATCTTCATGTTGGACAGCGCAACAACGCTGAAAGCCTCGTTGATCTCGAAAGCGTCGACGGCGGAAATGTCGATCTTGGCGTGCTTCAGGGCCTTGGGCATGGCAAGAGAAGGAGCGGTGGTGAACTTGGAAGGGTTCTGCTCAGCATCACCCCAGCCAAGGATCTTGCCAATGGGCTTGAGGCCGTGCTTCTCGACAGCCTCCTCGGAAGCGAGAACAAGGGCAGCAGCGCCATCCGAGAGCGGGGAGGCGTTGGCGGCGGTGACAGTACCGTCCTTCTTGAAGGAAGAGCGGAGTGCGCGGGTCTTGGACTCGTTGAACTGTGCCTTGTCAGTGGCTGATTACTCAAACTGCACCAGATTAATGACCAGACGAGTTGGAGTGGGTACTCACGTTCTTGGGCTCGTCGTCAACGGAGACGGTGACCGGAGGCTTGCCACGTCCCTGAGGAACCTCGATGGGGACAATCTCAGAGGTGAACCAGCCAGCCTCAGTTGCTGCTATGGCCTTCTTGTACGAGCGGATGCAGTACTCGTCCTGGTCCTCGCGGGTGAAGCCGTAGTCGTCAGCGCACTCCTCTCCCTGCAGTCCCATGTGCTCCTTCTTGTAGGCATCGGTAAGACCATCCTTAAGGACACCGTCGACCAGCGACTGGTCGCCGAACTTGGCACCGGTCCTCATGTTGGGGAGGTAGTGAGGGACATTCGACATGCTCTCAGTACCGGCAGCGACAACAATGTCAGCATTGCCAGTGATAATGGTCTGGGCGCCAACAATCAGGGACTTGATCGAGGAGGCGCACACCTTGTTGATGGTGGTGGACACGGTCGACTCGGGGAGACCAGCACCAATGGCGCACTGGCGGGCAGGGTTCTGGCCGAGGCTGGACTGTCAGTATGGGCGTGTGAACTCGTTGGAGAGAGTCTTACTTTGCGGACATGACATTGCCGACAAAGACCTCCTCGATATCCTCAGGCTTCAAGCCAGCGCGCTCAACGGCAGCTGTTTATGCGTCAGGCAATTGACCCAAGGATGGATGGTAGAACTCCAACATACCCTTGATAGCATGAGAGCCAAGCTGGATAGCGCTCAGACTCGAGAGCGAGCTATATTGGTGGTGAGTTGCTAGCCATTGCCCCTCGTTTCGACAGGAAAACATACCCAAGGAACATACCCGTGGGTGTACGGGCAGCCGAGACAATGTAAACAGGGGGAAGAGAAGACATTTTTTGACGCGACTAAACAATTGTACGTGAGGAAGAGGAGCTTTCTCTTCAAGTAAGGCAAGACGTGACCCTTTTAAACTGTGATGGGATTCTTCTCTTTGCAACGCGCCGCCATCGGTCAACTCGACCCTGCGGCCCGCGCTAGACAGGGATGGCGACCCCACTTCTGTGCATGACGCTAGGCGAGACTTGTAGCACGTGACCAAAAGATTCTGGATAGCTTCAGAACCGTAACGCGCATCGGTGCCCTGCAACTTTACGCGTATCGCCGCCATGGATGACCTTTACGACGAGTGAGCTTGACAGTAAGACTGTAACTAGTCACGCGACTGACACGACACAGGTTTGGTAACTTTATCGGAGAGGCCGAGTCCGATGAAGATGTCCAGACGAACGGCGAGGCTGCGGACGCCTACGTCCTCGATGACCACGAGCCCGAGGATGCCGAAGTGAACGACCAGCAGCTTATGGAAGTCGACGAAGGGCCGTCAAACGCCGTAGTCCTGCACGAAGACAAGCAATACTACCCCTCCGCGGCAGACGTATACGGCGACGATGTCGAAGTTCTGGTACAGGAGGAGGATACGCAGTCGCTGGCGCAGCCGATCATTGCGCCAGTCGTGCAGAAAAAGTTCACAGTACAGGAGACAGATCTGCCGCCTGTGCACTACTCGAGAGAGCTGTTGACGGACTTGATGAACTTCCCAGACCAGATACGAAACATCGCAATTGCTGGACATTTGCATCATGGAAAGACCGCGTTTATGGATATGTTGGTGATGGAGACACACGACATCCAGGACCGGTTGGATTACAAGAAAGGAAAGAAGAGGGAGGAGCAGCTGCGATACACAGACGTACACATTCTCGAGCGCGAACGAGGCCTTTCGATCAAGGCCGCGCCGATGAGCCTGGTCCTGCAGAACACGAAATCGAAGTCGCACCTTTTTAACATTCTTGACACACCTGGACACGTCAACTTCGCAGACGAGGTTGCTTCGTCTTTACGCCTGGTGGATGGTGTGGTCTTGGTTGTAGACGTTGTGGAAGGTGTGCAGGTCAACACAGAGCAGGTCATCAAGCATGCAATTCTGGAAGATCTTCCTTTGACCTTGGTGATTAACAAGATGGACCGTCTGATCCTGGAACTGAAGCTTCCGCCGAAGGATGCCTACTTCAAGATTAAGCACGTTATCGAGGAGGTCAACACGGCCATCGAGAACACGATTCCTGGACGAGGCGAAAGCAGGCGAGTCAGCCCTGAGAAGGGCAACGTTGCATTTGCCTGCACAAGCATGCGCTGGTGCTTTACGATTCAGTCGTTCGCAAAGATGTACTCGGACTTCTACCCCGGACCGTCGAGACTACCGGGATTCGGAGTGCCTATGAAGGGGCTGGATGTTGACAAGTTCGCCATGCGACTCTGGGGTGACATTTTCTACAATCCAGGCAGCCGCAAGTTCAGCCGTAAGGCACAGGAAGAGGGCGCACAACGGTCATTCGTACACTGGATTCTGGAGCCAGTCTACAAGCTTTACTCTCACACCCTCAGCGAAAGCTCGGCCGATCTCAAAGATACGTTAGGCGCACTTGGTATCAACCTGAAGCCTTCAGAATACAAGACGGACGCAAAAGAGCTTATGCGACTTGTCTGCCAGCAGTACTTCGGACCATCTTCAGGTTTCGTCGACATGGTCACCCAGCATGTTCCATCGCCAACGGAGGGTGCGAAGAGGCTGCTTCAGAGGCACTACACTGGCCCGCTAGACTCGAAGACTGCAGAGGCCATGGACAAGTGCGACCAGGACGGCCCACTTATCGTGCATGTCACGAAGCTGTTCAACGCGACGGATGCGAAATCTTTCACGGCCTTGGGACGCGTAATGAGCGGAATTGCGAAATCTCCGCAATCGGTGCGAGTCCTTGGCGAAGGCTACACGATCGAAGATGAGGAAGACATGGTTGTTGCCACTATCACAGACACTTGGATCGCCGAGTCGAGATACAATGTACCTGTCAGCGGTGTTCCGGCAGGAAACTGGGTGCTGCTTGGTGGTGTTGACAACTCAATCGTCAAAACAGCGACAATCGTTGCCTCGAAACTCCCTGATGACGAAGACGCATACATTTTTCGACCAATCCGCCACTTCTTCGAGTCCGTTTTCAAGGTTGCAGTGGAACCCATTAACCCTTCGGAGCTGCCAAAGATGTTGGACGGTCTCCGCAAGATCAACAAATCGTACCCACTCATCACCACGAAGGTCGAAGAGTCTGGCGAGCACGTTGTTCTTGGTACCGGCGAATTATACATGGACTGCGTTCTCCACGATCTGCGACGACTGTACGCAGACATGGAGATCAAGGTCTCCGACCCAGTCACCAGGTTTTGTGAGACGGTTGTGGAGATGTCTGCCATCAAATGTTACGCCATGACACCAAACAAGAAGAACAAGCTTACCATGATCGCCGAGCCGTTGGATCCAGGTATTGCCGAGGACATCGAGTCCGGCAAGGTCGATATCAAGCAGCCTGTTCGAGTCGTAGGCAAGTTCTTCGAAGACAACTATGGCTACGACTTGCTTGCATCCAGGAATATCTGGGCTTTCGGGCCTGACGACATGGGTGCCAACATCCTGCAAAATGACACACTTCCTTCAGAAATCGACACAAAGACGCTGCGCACAGTGCGCGACACAATACGACAAGGCTTCAGCTGGGCGACGCGCGAAGGTCCGCTCTGCGAAGAGCCCATCCGCAACACCAAGTTCCGCATCACAGACGTCGAACTGGCATCAGAAGCCATCTTCCGCGGCGGTGGCCAGATTATCCCAACGAGTCGACGAGCCTGTTACTCGAGTTTCCTGATGGCGAGCCCGCGCTTGATGGAGCCGGTGTACTCTTGCAGCATGACCGGTCCTGCGGACACCAAGAGCAGTCTCTACACAGTGCTTGCGAGAAGGAGAGGCCACGTCCTGCAGGATGGACCGATTGCCGGTACACCACTGTACAATGTTAGGGGACTCATTCCGGTCATCGATTCTTTCGGTTTCGAGACCGATCTGAGGGTAAGTTGATCACGTAATACAAGTTCGATGACATTTGCTAATGGTCCGCAGATTCACACACAAGGTCAAGTCTCCTTGTCTCTCGTCTTCGACCGCTGGTCTATCGTGCCCGGCGATCCGCTCGATAAGGAGATCACGCTGCGACCCCTCGAGCCCGCGACCGCACAAGCACTCGCACGCGACTTCGTGCTCAAGACAAGACGGAGGAAGGGTCTGGCTGAGGACGTCACCATTAGCAAGTTCCTAGAGCCTGAACTGTTCAGAAACTTGAAGGAGAGTGGTGTGCTTGACGTTTGAGGACGCATTGTATGATACAAAAAGTGGCGTTGACTGCGCAGCGACACTTCGCGCACGCATGGTGAGGTCTATCAAAAGCGTGAGCTGGATTGAATATACCCTTTGACCACCGTATCGTTTCCATCGCCTGTTCCATCGAGGTGCCTACCTGACGAAAAGCTGCTGTCATCTTCCACGAAGGCCTGACCATCGGGTCTCGCTCCGCCCATACCATCGCGCATCCCCTATCATTGGTACATCTATTCGCAGCTCTCTGTCTCTTCCAAGCCCATTCTGCACAATCTGCACATATCTCAAGTTCATCTCGTTCCTATTGTGACTATCGGTTTCCCTCCACTGAACGCGTTTCAATTCCTGCACGCCTCCCACGAGCTTGAGCGCCTTGAATGCACTACGGGTCGACACTAGCTGCAGGTCAACACTAGCTTCCCTGAGGGCACGTGGAATGTACTGTCAAAGTCATCGATGGTGACTCATCTGATAGAACCTGTCCTACAGCTTCACACCCAACATTGGCACCCTGACTCATGCGTACATAGCGTCTGCCTTAGCTTCTGTGATCTCCATGGTCATGTCTGCTTGGAACGAAAGTGCCTGTTGGTCATGTCATAGTTCCGAGGAGGTGAGAGCGTGTTCGGGGTCAAAAAGGAAGTCACGCGTCCCACGCACTCTAGAGACTAAACAACACTGCGACCACGTCATGTCTTCCACTTGAGCATATACATCTGATTGCTGTGATATGATGTGAGATTGTTGAAGCCATGGAACTGGAAGATATATAGGGAGACTGTTATCACTTGTCCGGGTGCCTCTTGTCTCCCATCTGGTTTGGAACACTCGGCCTCCTCCTCCCCCTCCTCCCCAACACGGGTGTAGTTCCATATCCCCTGCTCGTATGTACTTGCCTCCTGGAGAGACCTACGCTTTCCAGAGCTGACCAAGAATCGGCATGAACAGCTCGACATCCTTCTTGAGCTGGAACTCTGTTCGCACGGTGTCGTGGAGGAACTTATGCAGAACGCCATGGAGGAAATACTTTTCCCAGATGACCTCGACATACTTGAGAGCTGTCATTCCTCGCAGTAATCGTCCCGCCTTCTCCAGACTGTGGACATGCGCTTCAGGCTCTTCGAAGCGAGTTGTACCGTATTCCATGAGGAATGGTTCGTAGCCGCAATGGCTCGAGATGACAATGCGGACAGCTCGAACCTTGGCAATCTGTTCGCTGTCGAGCCCTTCGAGAAATTCCACCATGGTAGAGAGGGAAGCACCGAGCACGTTCAACGCTAGAGGCAGCAAAGCAGTCTCGGAACGCAGCTGTTGAGAGACCTTGTCCAATGTCGATAGACCATTAAGCGTAATACACTCTTGGCCATTACAGATGAATCGGCACTGGTCGGAGTCACCCAAGATGACGATGTTACGGCCACCAGGTGCGAATTCGTAAATCCTGCCGCGCAATTCACGGGGAAGGCGAAGCAGAGGTGACTGCTGTTGGTTGCGGACGGTAATGCAGTTACTTAGTGATGTACTTAGTGATGACAGCGATACTTACATAACATTGGTAGCCTGGGTAGCCTCGGCGGCGTGTGCCATGTTGTTTTGGTTGACTGGGGGTGTATTTTGCACTACGGTCGCGCGGCGGGTGATAAATTGTGTTAAGTTGAGGCAACGACGACAAATGCGCCCTAAACAACAAACGGCAAAAGCACTGACGTCACCCAAGTCATTCACCTGTTCGTGTACATCTATCATTAGGTTAACATCTAGGGATACGTGCTCTCCTCGTCAACGATGCTCAACTCCCAACTTAATTCGCCAGCACACTTCTCAACATGGTCAAGAAGCTCGGATGCAGTTTCTTGACCTCCTCAATCGTAGGTTTCTTCGGCTCGCCCGCTCTCCTCTTGAGCTTCTCCGCGGCTCTCGCACGGCTCTTGCGCTCGGCTTCGATGGGGTCGTCGTCATCGTCACCCTCTTCCTCGTCTTCTGAGTCTGTGGCTTCGTCGTCGAGTTCGAGATCTTGTAGGTCGAGCTGTGTTGTGTCAGTACGGAAAATCTTGTGTATGAAAGAATGATTTAAGAAAAGATGAAGGCTTACCTCATTGAGCCCAAAGTCGCTGCTCTTGAACCCTGCCATACCGCCAAGCACGGGATCTGGTTCATCGCCTGCACTTGCCATCTTCTGCCTTGTCTTATCCTGATGCCACTTCTTGCGGGCGGTCTGCCACTTGATCAGACTATTGATCTCTCGGATAGCTTTCCGCTTGTCGATAATGCCTGAATCCATGCTGCCCTGGAAAAGCGCGTTCATGTCGAGCTTGCCGCCACTGTTGGGGCCGTGACGTAGAAACTCGAGGATGCCTTCCAGCCAACCCATCAGCTGATCGAAGAGCCCGTTGTCGTGGATGTGGACCTCGTGTACAAACTTGTAGAAGTTGTCTTCGTGACGTGCGCAGAGGTCGATGAACGCTTGTACTGTTTGGTTGGGGTCTGCGGAAACCTCTTGTCGTTGGCAAGCTTCAATGGTCTTGATTGTGTCGTCGACGAACACAGCGAAATCTGTGATACTGTTATAGACATTTGCTGACTTGTAGACACGGACAAGTGGTTCGTAGAAGATGGTGAACAGGTCGCGGAAGAGCTGCAGTGTGGTGGGCTAAGGTAATTAGCGGCAACTCTGTCAGTAGATGAATTCTTCGACTTACCTCCTCAATGATCTGCAGCATCATGAGCTTGTCGCGTTGCCTCAGACACAGCTTGAGATACTGTTTGAGATGCGCAAAGAGCTCGGCGCCCTGTCGCAAGTCCTTGTCGATCTGACCAGACGTATTAGTACGGATGCTGTTAACGCTGCGCGTACTGTTGTTTCTGCTGTATCGATTGGTCGGCCTCACATTTTCGACGGCATTGTTCCATGCAACGTAGGCGTTGAAGACCTTCTCCACTTGCTCGGAGCTCAACTCGGGTTTGAAGAAGTCAGATCGGAGGATCGTCACGACGACATCGACTTGCTCGCTGTCCGCCTCTTGCCGAAGAATTCCCTTCACCTCTTCATCTGACTCGACGTATGCTTTGATCTTGGCGCAGAGAACATCGTCCTTGATCTTGGTGGAGGCGAGGGTATCGATCGTCTTCTGCACAGAATTAACGCCATCGTTGATGGCCATACCAAAGATGCGCTGAAGTAAAGACCGTGCGCCAAAAGGTTGCGCAAGGAACAAATCAAGAACTCCGCTCATTACCGCTGCCGGATTCGCAATTCTGATGACGTTCTTCAGCATACCGTATGGCACCAGCGAGTGTATCCGCTTCGCCTGCGCGAATAGCTCCGGCGAATTGTCTTCAGCCAGGAACAGATGGTAGATGGTGGCCGCGACTTCTATTCGCAACCATTCCGCAAATTTCTGGTACTCTGGCTTCAGGTCGGAAATCGAGTTCTTCACTCTGATTTCTTGGAAGAGATGCGATAGGCCATTCCTCTCCACGATCTCACGTCTAAACTTTTCCATGTGGATGTCGAGCTCCGCAGCCCGCTTCCGTGCGACCTCATAGAACTGCTTCTGCTCTTGTATCCGTTTTTCGTCCATGATCATACGCTTCTCGATGTCTTCCATCTCTTCCTCGTTGACCTCGATAGGGTCGCGGGTGAGGAAGTCAGCCATAGCATTCGATTGTGCAATGCGCTCATTGTTGAGGAACGATCGGAGGAAGGCTCGCAACGACACACGCTGCTCTTCACGGTAAAGAGTCCGCGGTGGCGTATAACCATAGCCCTCTCCTGAAGCACGAGGCGACCGTGCCCCTGGTGGTCCAAGCGATGTCTGTGAGGCGTTCTTCTTGTGACCGCCACCCCAGAGGTAGCTTCGCAGGCCTCCACCACCACCGTCGCTCTTCTGATAAGTATCAGGTGCCGGTCCTTGTGTGGATACCGAGGATATGGAACTAGCATCGTCGTCGTCTTTAGATGAGCTCATGATGGAGTCCTTTTTGTTCTTGCGTGGGAGTGGAGGGAGCACCTTTCCAGGAAGCTCAAGGCGTATGCGCTTGTGAAGATTGACGAAGTCCTGGTACCGTCGTCCGACGTAGATTTCGCGGTCATCGCTCTGTTTGACTCTGATGAGATATTCCTGCGAATTGTAAGTCTGAGTTCGTTAGTCCCCATGAGTCTGACCTACCGCATGTGTGTGATACCGGAGATGCTTCTTTACTGATGTGGTTCGCACGCCGGCAACGTTGACATCCCAGCCATTAATGAAATGACCGCTGGGTGCGTTCATGTGTAAACCCTCCTCATTTGCGCCGCGCTCGACGATTTCCATTTCAGAGAAGCGTATCCTCTCCTCGTAGCCAGACGCAGTGGGAATACCAGAGACCATCATAAGCTCAACCAGCTTCTCTGCCTTAAGCGCTAGCTTCTTTCGCTTTGTTTCCTCGAGGCGGTCCTCTGAAGACGAGATGTCTTTGCTCGCGAACGATTCGAGGAACTACGGCACCGTCTGTCAGCACGTCCTCGCAGTCCTCAGAATGATGTCACTACTCACCACTTGCAGTTTGTCCTGCCAGAACTCCTTCTCCTTGGCTTTGTCGAGGAACGGGAAGTTTCGCACATGGTTGACGAAAATGAAGCGCAGTAGAGGCAGCTCCGAGTCTTCTGGGGCGACTTCGCCGGCGTCTGAACGGAAGGGCGCGCCAAAGCGCTTGAGAGCGGTCGACGATGAGAGCTCGGAGATTTCGAACTGTGTTTGCTGGGAAATGAGCTCACGCTTGAGGTCTGTATATGTGTGAGTATCTACCAGAGTTCTGGGTATGGTCTGGCTGCTTACAGTGCTCCTGCTTGCCGGTCAAGATGGAACCCTCTGGCGGCAACGACATCATGGACGCCATTGTGTAGTTTGTGTCCACCCGCTTCGCCATCGGCCGCTCTGCGCCTGCGTCATGGAGCTCGCCGAATTCGGAGACCGAGGGCTGGTTGTCCATGGTGGACACTGTGGTTCCGTTGAGCGCCAGGCCAGGCGGGGTGCCTTGAGCCATGCTAGAAAGAAATTGCGAAGAAATGAGGGGCAGCAGGAAGGCGCAGGCGTGAAGGCCGCAGGGGTACAGGAACAGTAATATAGAACGCTCGGCCTCGCGAGGATGGGGAAGCAATAAAGTAATGTCGCCGGGTGTTGTATGACGCCCGGCGGGCTGCTCTGGGGCTTATCACGCGCAGCTCCACCAGCCAAATGTGCTAGGGTTTGCGTGCACGATGCGTAGGGCGGCCTCGTCCTAGGTAAAGTCTACTCGCAATTCGCTCAAAGAAGATTGCGTCGATGCTTGTCGGCACCAAGGCACTGCGGGCGCGTGAAGAAGTGTGGCTGATGGCGGGACTTCGTCATAGCCGGTAGGGCCGAGCAATGAGAGCGCTTGCTGGAGATCCGCTTTCGAGTCCTCGGGCGACCTGCACGGGCAACGAAGGAACGCACGGCATCTGAGGTGCCCTTGGCTGCAGACCGAAGGAGCTCTTACGAATACGCGCGCAGTCCGTCCGGCGAGGGTACAGTCAGACTTCTATCTGCCCTACGAAACATTCATCAACTTTGTTCCCACTACATAAAGCTTGGCCATGTTTATCACCTGGAACGCTCTGAGAACGTCAGAAGCGCAGGTGTTCAGACGGATGCAGTTGCAGTTGCAGTGCACCTGATATAGATGCTTGTCTCACATTTGACCTCACATTCATCTTTCACTCACGGTCCAGACCACGTGCCAAGTGGGCCACAGGCAACTTGTTCCGGACTGCCACTCAGTAAGAAGGGGAACGCTTGTCAGAGCATATCTCTGCGCCGCAGCAGTATCGATGCAAGCAACAAGCAGGTACTTTATCGTGATGCCTTAATTATGTATCACGCAGATTTGATGAGTACAAGTTACACGCATGCACTGAAGTGGAGCTACACATGCTAGACCAAGAACGCCTTGCCTCATCCCATCCATGCCTTGCCTGTCCTAAGTAGATCGAATGACAGACTGGCCTACAAATTGGAACCCTCGACCCCAACGCCAATCTTATGATCGAGTCATCCGCCAGCTCCTAGCCTCTCGCAGCTGAAGGACTGATGCAGCTAGTAGTTCAACTCACCACTGCCACCTCCGCCAACAGCATCAAGATCTTCATAACTCTTGATCTGGCGACCTTGTGTCGACTGCAGAGGTCCGGGGCCACCGTCACCGTACCGTTGCGGACCAGGCCGTCCGCCACGTGGAGGAGGCGTAAGACGCCCGTTGCCGCCAGCAGGACCATTGCGACGGTCGCGGTTCTGCCTGTCGTAGGGACCAGTACGGGTGTTGAATCGCTGGCCGCCGCGGCGCATCGCTCCAGCATCGTGGCTTCCGAGTGAGGGGTCCCAGCTGCCGCCCATGGCTGGGTTAAACATGTTCCCGACGCTCATCGCATTTGGCATGCCGTTGCTCGACATGGCCATATTCATATTGGCGAGGTTGAATCCACGCGGCGTTCCCGTTGCCTGAACGTGGTTGCCCATGGGGAAATGGCCATTGCTGTTGGCGTCGCTGCGTGACGGGGCAATGTGCGCAGGATCGATGACATAGCTGTTGACCAATTCGAGCTATTTTCCTATTAGCTGGATGCACAGAGACAGTGTCTAGATTTGCACTTACATCCTTCTGCACCTTTTCAAGCCATTCCGCATGACGTTTCTCGACGTGCTTGCGCCAGAACACCTGACCCTTGAACAGTTTTGTGCACTCTGGGACCTTGCAGCGCCATTTAGACTCGTCTTCTTGCTTGCAGTATCTCGCCAATTCGTCTTCCATGGCCTCATCGAGCGGCTTGCCACCAAGCTTACGGACATCCACATTCTCAGGCTCCAGCAGCTGCAGCAACTTCTCCTCGTAGGTCTTCACCCAGTTGAACGCTCGCTGTAGCTGCTGCTGGTTCTTGCCGCTCAACTTCATTGGCTTGCGCTCAGTGGCGGGGCTGCCATCACCGTTCTCGGTGTCGCCGGACTCTTGCTTCTTGTACGGGAAAGCCTCACCTGTAGCGGTCGCCCTTGCAGTAGCCTTCGCTGCTGTTGTGAGGCTGGCACGAGGGCGTCGCAGATGACCTCCTGCGCATTTGCGGACCAACTCATGAATTGAGTCGCTTTCAAACACGCAGAAGAAGCAGAAGCTGTACACGCGTCGAAGATACTCGATCAGGAGATCAAGTTTCTTCTTCCTGACGAGCAAATCTTCATCGTCGACTTCTTCATCATAGGCGCCGTCCTCGTCCTCCATGGCCTCGTCTTCGCCCTCCTCGAGCTCTTCGGGGTCGCGCTCTTTCTTAGGTGGCGCAGGGGCGTTGGCCGGAGGTTGCAGCCAGCCCTTCGAACGAAGATCCTCGACGCGTTGTTCGATCTTGGCAACACCGTCGATGTCGCCGAATTCTTCTTCGTGGTTCGCCTTCAGTTCACTGTCGAGCTTTCTGACTAATCTCTCGGCCAGTTCCAGGTCGCGTTCGATTCTTTCGGGAGCCGAAAAGAGATCCCAGAGTGCCTTCTTTCGAGGCGCTGCAGGAGTCTCGTGCACGCCAACATGACACGTGAAGTTCCCACGCTTCTCATCCTCAACAGTCTTGCCATTGATTGCTTCAAGTGCCTTCTGCGCTGTGCTCTGCAGAACTGCGATGGGCTTCTCGTCAAGGGCTCCATCTTCTCCCTCATCGTCGCGCCCATCACCACGATCATCGATGACCATGGGCTGCTCGTCATTGGGATGAAGGATGACCCATCCAATGCGATGGCATTTCTTCAACGGGTTCGGGTCGCTCAGACTGAGCCACTTGAAGCCACCCGGTCCCTCGCCAAGGTGCTCCTTAGCGAACTCCTCAACCTTCTCTCGGTTGACAGTAGGAGCGATGGTCTTGATCAACAAGGTAGGTTGAAAAGCTGATTCATCGCGAATCTCGCCGCCTTTGCAGGGAAGCAAATCCCCTACACCGAGCACTTCGTTGGCTGCGGTCGTCTCGCCTTCCTCTTTCTCGACGATTCCGCCAGCACCGTTCGAGTCATTTTTGTAGATGCCCTCGAGCGTAAACTCATCAAAGTAGCCCTCATCGAGTTGCCGTTCCCAATCTGTGTAAATGCCATGACGATAGACACGCAGCTTTCCCTTGAAGGCCATGTCGTACTCGGGATCGTAGCGCTCTTTGAACCATTCCTCACCCTTGTGCTTGTCCACAAAGGTCTTAGCCATTTGCACTTGGAGTTTCTCCTTGTACTCGTCATACGCGGCCTGGATAAGCTCGCGCTCTTTGCCTCGTTCCTCACGGGCTTCGCGCTCGCCTTTGAGGACAGGTTTTCTGCCTCCATTCTTTGCGCGTTCCTTCTCCTCTTTCATGACCTGTTCTACGCGCCACCACTCAGCGAAGTAGTTGAAACCGACTTGATATTCGAGACCCATGGGGTTGGGTATAGGGTTGGTCGTGAACGTAGGGGCGAAGCTGTCTTGGCCAGGAACATAGCGGTCGATGCCAGCTTGGACGGGCGGAGGAGAGGAGCGACGACGGCCCCCATCGCGGCGCGGGTGATCATAGTCTCGAGCGCGATCCGGTTGATATCTGTCGATGTTCTGAGGTGACCGCGAGCGCCGCCTGGGCCTGCGATCTCCGGGAGCTGTACGGTACTTAGTCAAGCAAGAAATCAGGCGGCTAAGAATCTGCTTACCGGGAGAACGTCGTCGGTAAGAGTCAGCCGGCGGCCTAGAATCCTCTCGGGTGCTTCTGCAACGCCATCAGTACTGTGAACTTGAGCCGCGAAGCTGCTTTTGTACTCACGTGTACGAGTCCATGGTCGAAGCGCAGCTATAGCAGCTATGGATATGGTATTAGATAATGTGTGATGAACCAGTCACCCACACAGCGGCCGGATCGCTGTTAGTCAGGATAAGCAGGCTCGATGGGCGGACGTGATGCCTGACAAGCACCAGACAATCGAGGGAAGCTGTTTGCCATGGCGGCCTCGGGTCAGACAGGGGACAAATAAGGAACGAGAGGGACGCGGATAGCTTAGAAGGAGGTGCAGCAATGGAGAATGAACAAGATGACAACAGCACTCGATGCGATTGATCACACGCGAGCTGCGCCGTGAGAAGAGAAGGGTGGAGTAGGAGGCTGGCGTCTAGCAGAAGAAGCTAAAGGGGAGCTATGGCGATAGCCCGGTATGAAGGGGAGATACGAACAAGATGAGGCTGCGGCAAGAACAAGAGCGAATGCACTCACGATAAGCTGGAGTGTGTCCTGCTCGGAGGGAGAGGCAAGAGTGTGGAGTGAGGAGTGAGCTGTTCGCGTGGAGGAAGGAGCCCTGGACCGGCGTGCTGAAATGGGCTAGTCTTAACGCTAAAACGCGAGGCAGGCACGGAGCACGGCAAGTGGGCCATCAACGTCCGCGAGAACGACCGAGGCTGAATGCTCGATTAGAGTCTGCGGGGATTACGTAGCCGCATCGAGAGCTAAACGCGAGCTTCACGCGAGTATAAGATCTTTCGATATACTGTCGTTGCTCTGTTACGCATCTCGCAGTCCTCGAAGCGGTAGACTATATTCACCACCATGACCTCGTACATTCCCTCCCTCACGCTTCCGAGCTTTCTGTTCGAAAACCCGGCAGCTGCAATTCTGCTCCCCGTGGCCTGCGGTACCGCGATTGGCTTTTCCATCAGCCGTCAGTAACTTTTGCAGACATTAATTAACAATGTGGCTGACGGATGGCAGCGTCCGTAACCCAGGCTCAATACAAAGCCATAAGACAGCCTCCTCTGCACCCTCCTGGCTACGTCTTTGGGCCAGTATGGACCGCACTCTATGCAACAATGGGCTACACTGCCTACCGTGCGTGGACCACTGGCGCAACTTCTACCAACCCTTATACTGTGGCTCTAGCTAAGCATGGAGCGACTCTGTACTCGATCCAGCTGGCCCTCAATTTTCTCTGGACACCGCTTTACTTCAGCCTTGGACGACCCATCGCTGCCACTGTCGATATCCTCGCACTGGGTGGTACTGTAGGCTACCTCGCCTATATTTGGAGTCAGGTCGATCCCACGTGTGGGTGGCTGCTTGCCCCATACTTGGGCTGGCTCGGTTTCGCAACCTACCTCTGTGTAAGTTACTTCCCTCTGAGAATTGCAAGTCACCATCTCATGACAGATTAGGTGGGCAGCGGTTACCTCAATGATTGGAACTTCTCGAAGATGTACAAGCATGACTAGATGTACACAATACACGTGTCAGGTTGCTGCATGTCTCCGGTGGCTTATACACCGAGGCTTCATTCAACTTGTACTGCAGCGTTTTGCGACTGCATGTGTACAACACCGCTCCCAAAACTTAAACGAGAACCCCGATACATCACAAGTCATAATATATCACACTACAATTTGACACTTCCTGTTGCACTGAAAATCAAACCTTGAATCCACAGAGCGTTCACGCTCTTGCCTCATGTGCGCTAGTGCACGGGTACCTTGACTAACGTTCCAGAATAGCTGTCCTTTACTCAGCCGAGCGTCGCAACACCCACGCGTCTCGCAGTTTACCGCTTTCTGTGCAATGATATTACTGCCACGGCGTTGATCTTGCCAGGCCTTTCACTCCTTTCGACCTACTCGACTAGCAGCTGCAAGGGCGCTTGCAATTGCAGAATCTCGGTTGCGGACCGAGACACTTGCCCGTGCTGCACTTCCGCGGGTCTCAGTTCCACGTTCTATACCACCGAAACACCTCTCGACCTCGACTGCCAGCAGCGTGGTCTGCAAACATGCCTCCCAAATCGGCCTTCACGCGTCTCGATGCGTTTACCAAGACTGTCGAAGATGCACGCGTTCGTACAACGTCCGGAGGAATTGTCACCATTGTGAGCTTGCTGGTCATCCTTTGGTTGACATTGGGCGAATGGGCGGACTACAGGCGGGTGATAGTCCGCCCAGAGCTGGTTGTCGATAAGGGCAGGGGCGAGCGCATGGAGATCAGCTTGAACATTACATTTCCGCGAATGCCCTGCGAACTGCTCACGCTCGATATCATGGACGTCTCTGGCGAGTTGCAGATGGGCGTCGCACACGGTATTAACAAGGTGCGACTAAACCCTGAAGAGCAGGGTAGCAAGGAGATTGAGACCAAGGCACTTGACCTGTAAGTTTCGTTTAATCTTCACAGACTAGACTGCTATGACTGACTTCTGCAACAGTCACAAGGATGAAGCCTCCCACCTTGCCCCCGACTACTGTGGCGAATGCTACGGTGCCCCCGCCCCTACCAACGCACATAGGCCCGGCTGCTGCAATACCTGCGACGAAGTCCGCGACGCCTACGCCTCTGTATCGTGGTCTTTCGGTCGTGGCGAGGGTGTCGAGCAGTGCGAGCGCGAGCACTATGCCGAGCACCTTGACGAACAGCGTCAGGAGGGATGCCGCCTTGAGGGCAGCATCAAGGTCAACAAGGTCATTGGCAACTTCCACATCGCCCCTGGCAAGTCGTTCTCCAATGGCAACCTGCACGTACACGACCTCGAAAATTACTTCAAGGACGAGTACTTGCACACTTTCACTCACAAGATCCACCATCTACGATTTGGTCCCCAACTGAGCGATACTGTGGTACAGAACATGGCGAAGAAGCACCTCGCGACAGGGCCCGGTGGCTGGACAAATCACCATATCAACCCTCTGGACGGAACAGATCAGCACACTGATGAGAAAGCCTTCAATTACATGTACTTCGTTAAGGTCGTGTCTACCGCCTACCTGCCACTTGGCTGGGAAAAGGAGGCTACTCGGCCCAGCGATACCGACATTGGCTCGATCATCGAGGGTAACTACAAGGGAAGCATCGAGACACACCAGTACTCCGTTACGAGCCACAAGAGGAGCCTTCAGGGCGGTACCGATGAGCAGGAAGGCCACAAGGAGCGCATTCACGCTCGTGGTGGTATCCCTGGTGTTTTCTTCTCATACGTAAGTTTTACAAATTGACGCCAGTAGGCCGCAGCTAACTCGAAACCAGGACATCTCGCCGATGAAGGTCATTAACCGCGAAGTGCGCGATAAATCCTTCTCTGGATTCCTCGTGGGCCTGTGCGCTGTGATCGGTGGTACGCTCACAGTCGCTGCTGCGGTCGACCGCGCGCTCTATGAAGGCGTCAACAAGATTAAGAAGATCCACTCAAACTAGTCGCATCAACGCGCCGACACAACAGTTTGAAAACGACGGCAGTCATCAGTTGGATTTGTACGCATTTGTGAGTTACGGGCCAGGAGTTACGGCGTATTGATTTGACATGTCGAATCTGGCGACGCGTCAATTTGGTGGGTCTAGAGCTACGAATCGATGGAAAGTGAAGAACATTTTCAGCTGAGCTGGACAGCTGAGCTGGAACAGGCCAGCTTGTAACATCTAGCCAAGGCCAACATGTATAGGAAATGCTTATGACAAGATCAAAAGTGAACACTAGACTGAGCGGTTGTGAGGCAGCAGCGTCGTGTGGGTGCCTGTAATGCCTAGCTCCCTGACCAATCATCGCTCGATACTGGGTAGCGCCTGAAAGCCTGAACGCTTTTCGCAGTATGCGGCCATGAGATGTTTCTGAGGGTGTCTTGTTCAAGTACGACCATGATTCAGTGTGATAGGGTTAGATTGGAATGTCTCATAGCCAATCAGCGATTGTGGCTCGCCTTGTGCACGGACGTTGGTCTGAGGTGCGCTAACTTGGGCATAAAAACTACCTTCTTACTCGTATTCAAAGCAAACAATACTTACTTCCACAGTCTATACGAACAAACGCTACATCACATTCCTCGACGGTTATCTACGCCGACCCTATTCCGACTTTGGTAAACACCTAAACCCCATCTCCCTTACCTTCATCAGCAACATCAACAGAGTCATCATGTCTGCACCACGAGGAGGAGGACGCGGGCGAGGCCGTGGTCGAGGTCGAGGTCGTGGAGACTACTACACACCCAGCGATCGCCAGGATCAAGACCAAAATCAGCAGCCCCAACAACAAGCAGAACCCGAAGGAAAGAACAGCACCATCGAACTTCTCAAGGGCTTCCTGCAGCGCCGCTACGACCCTTCCACTAAGTTACTCAACTTCTCGACCATCGCCACAGACGAAGAAGTTGCTAAAAGCGGAATGTTCCGACAAGAGTCAACCCAGAAGAAATTTTTTCCCGCACTCATGGTTGTTTGCGACGACATGCTCGAAACCCGAGAAGCTAAGGAGGCTGCAATCGAAAGCGTCACGCTATGTGGTAACAATATTACAAACCTTAACGTCATCTTCGACCTGTGCAAGACGCTTAATCACATCAAAAACCTCGACCTGAGCGGCAACGCTTTCCATTCCATTAACGCCCTCAAGCCATGGAAAGGCCGATTCCGGAAGCTGGAACACCTCATCATCGATCCCTTCAGCAATATCGGCTGGGAGGAGGAGATCACATCATGGTTCCCCAAACTTAAGATCCTGAATGGAGTCCAAGTCCGCGCCGACAAGCCTGCAGCTGGCGACGCCGGCATGATCACAGACGCACCCATGGCCGCAGAACCACAAGCAATGGCCGGTGCAATAGCACCAACGCCGGTACTACCGGTCCCAACGTTTGACCAGCAGAAGGAGGAAATGATTGCGTACGTTCAGAACGCAACGAATTTGAAGCGAGACTACGCGATACAATGCTTGGAAGCAGGAGGGTGGGAGCTAAATCGCGCAGGGGAGCTGTTTACACAAAGCCAGCCTAGTCTGCCCCCAGATGCTTACAACTAGACGTTGTGCCTATGCGGCGATGGAAGTTTGTTAAACAGCTCGGGACGGGGATGGTGTGTGTTTGTTTTGCACTGCATAGCGGGTGAAGTAAGGAGGGTGACTTATGATTTCGACAAGTGTACACGGGATAACGGGATGACGAGAGAAAGAGAAATGAAAGCCACCGAAGCTGAAAATTCGACATCTTACCTGCTACTTTTCACTGTAGCTACCTCCGGGCTTACTTGTGACATCTCCAGTCGATTGAAGTGTTTGCGAGTCATGACCATGGACCGTGTGCCTTCCTTGTCGAAAGACCTCACTACACAACAACGCCAATCGCGACACGATCTTTTCACACAGCTTTCAGATAGCATGGCGACTTTCACTGAGGTAACGTACGCATTCGTGAGCTGGGGACCTGAAGACCTCTGCTCAGCGCATATTGACGTCGCGATATACCGGACCCTCCGCATTCAGGCACAGTCTCTTCTGCTCCGACTTCCACCTGAGCTGCGCAAAAAGCTCAATGTATATAGTCTTGAAAGTCTGGTGTCTGAAGACTGGTACAGCGACAAGTGGGTACTCAATCATATCGACAAGGCCCAGCCTGACAGCCCTGCTGTGCAAGTACGGGTCTGGGTACGCGAAATAAGCACACACAGAGAAGTGACATCAGATTCCGCTGTTCTGGAATCGAGATCTAGTGAAACCGTTTTCATGAAACTGGAGGAGGGTGCGTGTGCTTTGATAGCACCAGCAATCCACCCTCAACCAGTATCCACTCAAAGCCACTAACAAAGTCGACAGCAACGTTCGCAACCAGCAAGTGTCACCATACTTCCGTTTACCAGCCGAGATTCTCAAAGAGGTTTACAGGCATATCCTCAGAGGCCACAACATCGTTCTCGTCTTACATCACTGCGCCGTCACGGTCTACAATTGGGATTATGATGAAGAGCGTATCCGTCGCAACAGGCAAGCACACAACATCGCACTCCGCCTCGCCTGCCGCATCATCTATCATGCGACCAGAAAGATATTATTTACCGCGAACCCCTTCGAATTATGGGAGATCAGCCAGTACGCGCTCAAGGCGCATCATCTGCAGCTCCCCATCGTTCAACACGTCACAGTTTTCAGATCCGGAACCGTATACACGGTCAGTGCTACAATGCAAAATTGTCTACATACATCCTCACCTCAGTCAGTTGCAGTTCTGCACCGAGGGACGCCGCGAACATCCTCTTCCAGGCACTCTGGCTCACTCGCATAGACCGTATACCATTCACTATACTTGCCGTCAAATTCAACATAAAGCTGGAGACCTTTACTTAATGCTAGATATGTTTGAGCTATGCGAGAGCGGCCCACATGAGTTCAAAAAGCAGCATTCAGCTCTGCAATGCCTGTAACACGTCAGAATCGTGTCCATGGACCTCCTTCTCTGCCATTACTGGCCTGATGGTCTTACGTCAGTGGCTAGAAGGACTGTTAAGCTTGCGCAAGCTGAAGGTGCGAGATTGGCTCTGTTGCGATGATCTCTCGAGGAGGACTCGACCGCTGCACTCCAAGAGCTGTTTCAAAAAGCCAGGACCGGAACACCTATGGAGTTTGATATACACCATACTGGTCTTTCTATATAGTGAGATCTATCAAGGAGCGCTGGGTAGCGGTATATTAGAAGATCTTTGGGTAGATACTAGACAATGGTAAAATTCATCCTTGATCGCTCAATCTCGGTCGCGCCATTGGACCCTTCGTCAACGCAAACTTTGGTAAACATACAGTCAAAGAACAATATTTACCTGCCAAATGATTCACATTTTTCAGGTCCGGCCGAGGTGGCTTCTCACCTGGGCAGACACGAACTTGCCTTCACCTCTTCACTAGCGCAGCTTGGCATTGGCTGTGGAGCTGCCTGCCCCTCACCCAGTGTTTACAAAACACCATTCCACAATTAATCACTCCTTCCAAATCATAGACTGAGTAGCATGGAACCCGAAGCTGTGTAAGTATCGACCTAGTCGAATCTCTACTCGTAACTGACAGATTACTTAGCACCCTGCACAATCAGACAGCGTCGCCTCTGCTGCGCCTGCCACCCGAGATACGCGACCGCATATACCACTTCGCGCTCATTTGCGATGGTATTGTCAGCATTTACCCTGCCCCAAATGGTGTAGACTTTTGTACCGAAAGCCACTCGATCAATGGATGTACCGCCACTCGGGTTACTCACCAGAGACCTGCTGATCTGAGACCGGACGTTCGCCTTCGGTCGACCTGCCGACAGATCAAACACGAGGCACGCAACGTTTACTTTGCCTGCAACACATTCGCGTTCCTGCATTCCTTCCACTTCGGAGGCGCAGACACGTTCGAAGATCGCCACTTCAAAGTCCCCGGGATCAACAAGATCAAGACCTTGAGCATGATAGTTGGCACTTGCGCTCCCATGGATAACTTCACAAGAAAACCATGTCTCGATCGACTTCTTACACGCAGGATCGACGACCTGAAGGGCTTACAAGCCTTGTCGAAGGTTCTCGTCCGGGTCTCACCGTGCACTGAACACCTCCTGCCAAGCTTTCCCCTGGGCTTTCCGCCTCATCATCCCGCCCTCCAGTCAATTTCGGTATTGTCTCACAAGAAACCACTGACGGCGGAAGATATACTGGAGTTGGTAGCGAATGAGTTCAAGAAAGCTGAGTCCTGCAACCCAACTGTCTGCCTTGTGAAGGAGCGCGTGCAGGAGCGCCATTTCACTAAGAAGAAGCATGATATTCGACAATGGCTGGATCTCTGAATGGAACCGTGTGCCCAATAATGGACGAAGAAGATAAAGGATGCGTAAAAGCAAGGACTAGCGGCGAGATGCATGTACCAAAGCAATCCGTGGGCCACACTGCTTCGACTCGATCTAACCAGGAATCCGGTAACGGTCCATCTCGTCGGAGCCTGATGAAGCTTATGTCAATCATATAATTTTCAAGATAAGCCCATCTTCTTGCAAAGTCAAGTACCATGAGGACACCAATATGCTACATACATCTGCACTCGAGCCTCTCTGTCAGCTCATTGGCTGCAATGGGTCTCAATGAGGGCTTCTTAGGCAGTTTTCGAGTCGAATGTATGGACTACAATCACCTAGTTGAAGGTAGTGGCTGCTGTGATTGAGCTTGATTGTCCTGTGGTGCGTAGATGGTGCGGTAAGGCCACGTACTGCGTGCAGCATGGTTGCTAGGCCGTTTAGAGATGCCGAACATCGCACGCTTGGGTTACCGCAGCAAGTATTGGAAGCCTGTTCATTCGAGCAAGTCTGAGAAATACAATTGCCGTTCACTTTTGAACATCCTCTCTGGCGTGAAGTGCAATGCTGGCAGACGAACATTGTGAGACGAAGACCGACACGTTTGTATGCAATCTCCGTTGACCAACGCCCGTTACATGTGTGCATCTATTACTCCCCCAAACCAAGACGCAAATTATTCATTACCCGACTCTCACTCAGTTGAATGTGATCTCACACTTATGCGCCCTCGGCGAAATCAGAAAAAAGTTGTCAAACTCCATGCTCTCGGGTGTCGTGCTCGGCGCCAGCTTTACACCCTTCATCTCCCTAAACATGAACGCTACTGCATATCTCAGCTCCATGCGAGCAAGATGGATGCCGATGCATGACCGTGCACCAGCGCCGAAGGGGTGGAAAGCTGTTTTGGCGGCGGGCGAGAGGGCTTCAGCTGGGAGACCCTCTTTGGAAGAGATCCAACGGTCGGGGTTGAAGCTATTATTTGTCAGCGTGATGAAGAATGGAAAGCGTGGGAGCATCAGCTTACGTCAAGGGATCACTCCAGATGTTGGGGTCGCGGTGGAAAGTGTATGCTTGTGTGTCGACGGTGACACCTTGTGGGATGTAGAGACCAGCGAACTTTGTTCCGCCCTGGGGCACAACACGAGGCAGACTGCTTGGTGCGGCACCGTATAATCTAAGCGTCTCTTCGATGACAGCGTTGAGCAGAGGAAGGTTGATGAGATCGTTCTCTGTGAAGTTTTCACCAAGAGCAGCGACCTCTGCTTCCAGAGCAGCTTGTAGGTCGGGACGCTGGAGGACAGCCCATGTAAGGTATGTGAGAGTGACTCCAGTGGTATCAGTACCGGCGATGATGATGTTCATCGCCTCGATCTTGACGTCCATGTCGTCGATGGTTGTCTCACTCTCCTTTTCGGACTCTTCAACGATCTTAGCGAAGATGTTGGTTTCGCCCTTGCGGGAGCGTGCCATCTCTGCCGCGCGGCCAGCACCTTGAATGATGTATTCGTTGGCGTTGAACATCTCCTGAATCGCAGGGACAGGCACAAATCTCAAGAGACGGAGGAAGGGCATCTCAACCATGATACCGGCACCCATGGTGAGCTTCTTGAGCACGCGCAGGAACTGGTTTTGCTGTGCGAGCGATCAGTACTACACGACAATTGTGCGCTGTATCTACTTACGTGTCCAGTCTCAAGCATGCCAAATGACTCTCCAAAGGCAAGGTGTGCACTGACATCAGAGGCAAGTAGCATCCACCAGTTGTAAACATCAGCAGTGCCTTTCATAGCATCTGCATTGATCTTGTTAACGGCAAGTAAGGCCTTCTCGCGGACTTTGTGCTCCCAATTCTCAACCAGGTAGGTTCTGCTGAAGGAGCGAGACAATAGCTTCCTCCTAGGTCCATGCTCGCGAGGGTCAAGCATGGTGAAGACACCGGCCTTGGGAAAGTTGGCTAGCCTCAGGTACCATTCGCTCTTCATGTACTTGGTACCGATCTTGTGGATCTCTTTGAAGGCATCGAGGTCCGCCACAGCGACCTCATTGGGTGATAAACGTACGATTGGGCCATACTTCTTGTGGAGTGAGTCGATGTAGAATATTCTTTGGCCACTCACAACAGCACGCTTCAGTCTGAGATGTGTGAAGCGAGTGTACCAAGGTCCAGGCAGATGCCGTGTAGGGCACGTGAGACCCACATAGACGAACTGGCACAGTCAGCATGAACAGAACTAGCGGCGTGGTGGACCATACTCGTAGAATAAGAAGTGTTAAAAACAATACACTGAAGTGCACAGGGTTAAAGCCACCAGACGCGTGCTCTTTCGAAGGTTGAACCATACTGGCTGTGCTCGCGTGATGATCAAGGCTAGTGAAGCTGGATACGAGGGCCAGCGATACAGTGACTGTTGTGGCATCTGAGCTTCATATACCTCCATCATGATGTGCACCTATGTGACGGTGAATCTGGGGACCCGAGATGTTCAAGATCTCAGGTACGCGGGTGGATCCTCGGGTTTCATGCAAGTGTTTACAGTTTGACGGCCGTGAATGCGAGGCTCTTGCGCCACACAATAATCTGATCTTAGCATGGTCCAATGGCCTGTTCGGAACTTCATGGCGTTCTCGGTAACACATGCAGATTTAGTGCTGATTGGCATCATGGTTATCGTGAGCTCTGGTCGAAAGTTGAGTCTTGTGAGTCACAAGTGCCTGCGGTAACTGCGCAAGGCAAAGTACACCTGCAAGGTCGCACGCTGGGTTCATGTGAGTTTGTTCAGGCAAGTACATGCTTGTCAAAGCTTGGTATTTCTGTCGTATTGAGTGCGAAGCGATGCATTTTTCCAGGTCCCCGTATCTGGATGGGTGGCTGACGTGATCGACAGCTCGCTACGGATTGTAGGCTCCCCGCACATGTCCGCAACCTTCCCGCAAAGCGGAGTAATCGGCTTGTCGTTGTTCTAGCCAAGGGCCCCTAGAGGTAACCACAGCTCGAGCCCTGCAAACTTGCTTGGAGTTGCAGCTGAGCGCGACGCTGGTGCTGCTAAATTTGCCAAGACTACCTATGCGAGATATGCAGTGGCTGCGTCGATTAGCAAGCCGTTAAATCGTAGCTCACAACTTTGTAACCCTCTACGCTCAGGCTGGACATTCGAGGCGATCATCAGTATCGACAAGAGAGAGCGTTACTGGGTAGGAAGCATGTGAGCGATGAATCGTATTGCGACTTTGATGCCTGGAAATCCGTACATTCGATCGATCTTCACCCGGCGCTACAAGGGGGGTGCCTGAATGAATGAGAACACGATTTTGCCACATTCGGGGTACGTTATTCCTCTTGCAAAAGATCACTAGATGCTTAGTGCAAGCAGACTCGTATTCCCGACCGCTCATGCACCCCCATAAGAGTCTCGTCAACTTCCTTGCAGGCACCTTCTTACTCCGAGGCATTCATCAAAGATCTTGTATGCTCTTCGGCAAAGGTGTGGGGTATTCGTACCAAAGACATGGCTTCTCGCCATGAATTTGCTAGCTTGGAATAATGACGACACGCCATCCCAGCGAGGCGTCGCACAGCAGGCGATAACGTTAGGCGCGGGGCTGTTGCAACAGCGAAGCCAGGCTGGCAGAATAGACATACAAGAAATGGACAAAACTCTTACAGAAGCTCAACACCCCGCACATATCGAAGATGGAAGGTGCCAAAGCAGCATAGAGGGAAGGTACAGTCACAACTCACAGTCTGTCAGCACAGCTGCCGCAATTGGGACCAGCCTGCGCCCACGGAGTGCAACTATGGGACATTATCTGATTGGTCCGAAGCGTGAATTCCTGTCGTTGGCAGTGCTCGGTGCGAATGAGAGGCTGTCCACACGTGTTTGATAGGTTACGCTCATACATATCTCCATTGACTCACCATTTGAATTCTCTTACATGTGAACAGCATTCCCGGCATCTACAGTATCTGCGGCCTCGTCCCCTCACCTTCAGGCACATAATGGAAGTCTTTGAGCATTCTCCCACGTCACTGATTCTTCAAAGAGCTCTCAAATCTGCTCTTCCATACAGTATCAACTTGGTCTTTCGCACACAGCATAAAACCCAATCGGAGCACGCACACATACTATCAACAATATCCACGTCGGCTACGGAAGTCCCAGAGTGCTGGGCAGCAGCATACCTCGACCGCTCCATGCGGCCAGGAACTGAACTCTGGCTGTTCGCACGAGGAGAAGACCCAAACCACGTATGTGAAAGAGATGGAACACCGAACGGAGCTTCTGCTTCGGCATCTAGCAACTCATCCTCAACAAAAGGCTTCTGTCCCCAATGCAAACTCGCTGTCCTCTCCCTGCTATACCACATGGCCACGCTCCCCACCCCACCCCTCCACCCCGATGAACTCCCTAGTCTCGAACTAGCAAAGCAGCACGAGAAGGCCCACCCCGATGCAGGACCAGGCGTCGTCTACAACCTCTCTCCAGGGACTTACATGCGCCACCTTCTCTGGCCAGGCGTCGTAACGCTCGGCGCATGCCACTCGGCACTGGTCTCCATCTGCCGGGAGGCTGGAATCCTGCGCGAAGAACTCCCCAGCGCGACCGCCGTTCTGAACAAGTTCCTGTTCAGGATCGAGGATCTGCCACCCGTTAAGCTGCTGCCCGCGGGCCTACGCTGGGGCGCAATGAGGCTGCAGGATCTCCCGACCGTGCAGGCACGCACCAGTATCCCGCGGGCGACGCGCACACTACTGAGCCTGGCGAGTAAGGGTGTGTTCGAAGAGGCTACGGATAAGGCTGTGGCGTGGGCATTTTTGGGGCTGGATGGGAGTCTGACAACGCTGCATACGGAGGCTGAGTGGCGGGAGAAGGGCATTGCGAAGAGTGTCGCGACGGGCGTTATTGGGGAGTATGCGCAGGGGCTGGCTGTGGATGGCAGAGGAACGGCATGGAGTCACGCCGATGTGTATGCGGGAAATGCGCAGAGCGAGAGTGTGTGTAGGAAGTTGGGAGGCCAGGCAATGTGGCAGCATTATTGGGTGAGGATCGATCTTTCGAAGGCGGGATCATTGGCGTGAAGATCATGGCATAGACACGGTGGAGCATATATCACAAATGTATAGGTAGGACATGTTTCGGAGAATCTTGGGTATCTGATTGATAGTCAGCCTCGTGCCCTTCAAGACATAAAGTTGGAACAAGATGAGTATGAAGTGCTCAGGAAAAAATTAGAGTTGTGTTGCGTAGTTTGATCCTCACGGAGGTCAGGGTTAAAAATTTATCATCATCGCGGGGTGTAAAGAGAGGAAATGTGCTTACCATTTGCTGAAAGAGTACTGCTGCCCGAACGAGCATCGCACACAGTCAATTGATTCGAGAACTTCATGTTATCGTATTGTCGTTGGCTCTGTATCATCAAGACGTAGCTCGACAGCCCGAAGCCGTACGTGCTGTTCTTTGACAAAGTCGCTGCAGACGCACACGCTTAGTCGAAGAGACCGAAGCCCATATCATCATCCTCGGACTCCTCCTTCTCCTCCTCCTTGGCGGCCTCGGGGGCGGCCTCAGCAGCACCACCGGAAGTGGTGGTGCCAGCAGCAGGGGCAGACGAAGCGTACTTGTCGGGGTTGGCGATGCGGTCCTTGAGCTCAGCAATCTCCTCCCACTCGTAGGCGGTCTCAATGGCAACAGAGAGAACCTTCTTGTAGGAGTTGACAACGGAGTGCATGACGGAGGGAAGAGTGGGGAAGTTGGCAGCCAGCGAGATGGAGGCAATGGTAGCGATGGCGCTGGAGAAGGCCTTCATGAGCTGGGACTCCTCGATGTCCAGGACAGAGGCATCGAAGGTGTTGCCGCTGTCGTAGATCATGTAGATACCCATGCCGTAGGTGAATGGAGAGATGTTCAACATGTTGAGCAGGGTAGCCTCGGAGGCACCGACCTTGTTACCAGCCTCAACGAGCTTGAGGTCGGAGGTAATTTCGATGGTACCACGGGCAATCTTGGTGGGGACACCGAGAGCCTGGAAGAAAGAGGTCTTACCAGGCTCCATACCAGTGTTACCAGCGGGGACGTAGACGTCGCCAGGGGCGACAGCACCGGCACGAGCGGGAGCGGCGACACGGTTGGACAGGATCTTGTCACGGATGTCCTTGAGCTCGCCGTTGGTGAAGACGAAACCGACGTTGCCTGTTCTCTTGTCAGTTGCGTGCGTCGCAGCTGCGCGCGGACAAGAACGTACCCTTGACGTGGGGAAGGAGACGCTCGTACTCAGGAGAGTCGTTGACGAGACCCTTGAGCGCACGGCGGACCATGGTGTTCTTGCCCATCAGGACGACACCCTCGCCACGGAGGGACTGACGGATCTCGTGCATCTGCTGAGACGAGACATTGTCGACGGTGACGATGAAGATGGAGCTGTACTCCTTGAGGAGAGCCTCGAGCTTCTCGAAGTAAGCGGCCTTGTTTTCCCTAGTGCCCCCCATTGTGTTCGTTGTGACGCAAAGGGATGTTTAAGGTCTTTAGTTTGGTGAAGTGGTGTTTGTGGTGTTGTCAGCGTCCAGCTCGGCGCGACAAAATTGAGTGTGGTGTGGCCCGAGCGCGCGACGTCACGCTAGCCGGACGAGGCGAGGCGGCTCTGTCAAAAGCAGATTCGCAGTGCACAGCAGTGACGAGCATCAACTGCAAGATGACTTTCCCATACCAGTGTCTTGCTGCTCGCGAGTTCACAGAGACTGGACCGGGCGGTTGGACGCTCTTTGGCGCATGCGGTTCGACACTAGTTGCGCAGTCCAGCAGTGGAGGTACATCGACTTGGACGAAGCCAGATGATCATATTGCAGTAGTGAGTAGTGCATGATCTGTTGTGTGGCAGCAGATCGTAGATGCTGTGCAGGAGTATTCTGTGTGAGCTGACCCAAACAACAGCCCGAACCAGAAGAGCGAGATGAAGAGAAGGAAGGACCACCAGAGAAGAAAGTCAAATTGTCGCAGCCGCCAAAACAGCAAAAGGTGAACTTTTCGAACCTAGTTGTCTCAAGCGATGGGCGATACATCATTGGGGTTACTGGCGAGGACAAGTGCATTCGTGTATTCGAAACCGACATCCAGAACCAGCTACGGCAGCTCAGCGAGAGGTAAGGACGTCCGAGGCAATTCGCACACCCAAGCCAACAGCAGCAGGCACATGACGAGGCGGCCCTGCTCAATCACTCTGACCTCGGATGACTCGACAATCCTGTGCGCGGATAAGTTTGGGGATGTCTACTCTCTACCACTGCTCCCCTCCCCGGACTACCGGGCACCTGAAGCCCCGGAGGAGCCAACTCAAGAGACTGAATGGGTACCTTCCGCGACTGTGCTCACTGTTCACTCTGGCAGGAATCGCAAGACCTTGGAAGACCAGCTGAAGACGAAGAAGAAGGGACCAGCGCCACCGAAGGATGAGATGAAGTTCGAGCATCAGCTCCTTCTGGGTCATGTCTCGATGCTTACAGATATCGTGACCACGAGGACAGAGCATAACCGCAGCTACATCATCACAGCAGACCGAGACGAGCACATTCGTGTCTCTCGCGGACTCCCGCAGGCCCACATCATCGAGGGCTTCTGCTTTGGCCATGGGGCGTTCATCAATAGACTCTGTCTTACGCGAACTGGGAGGCTCGTGTCTGGTGGCGGAGATGCACACTTGTACGTCTGGGACTGGCAGAACTTCAAGCTTCTTGAAAAGCTGCCCATCCTTGACGCTGTTGTGGAGCATCTTAAGTGTCGCCCCAAGGTCGCAGTGGAAGCGATCACCAAGGTCGCAGTATCTGGTATCTGGAGTGTGCCAAATCAAGAGGAGATTCTTGTAGCCTGCGAGGGTGTCCCGGCTCTATTCTCCTTCAAGGTTGACGCGATGACAAATACGAGCAGTGCAGCAACAGAGTACAGCTGCGCAATTGCGCTGAAGGGTAACGCGCTCGACGTCACTTTCTTGCCTATTTCTCCAACATCGTCTGCGGCCGTTGTCTCTATCGACAATGTGCACAAGCCAGCATCCACCAAGGAAGTGCGCGAGGACGAGGTAAGACACTGCATCCACTCAACGCCTATTTGTCTGACAATTGTGCAGGAAATACATCGTCTGCAGTGCTTCTCGTCGCTAGAGAACGGCAAATGGCAGGAGGATTCACACACATCAGAAGTGCTGAAGTCATTCCACGAACAAGTCTTCGACGTTGAGGCTGGCGCAAGCGGCGGTGACGACTCGACGACCGGTAACGGAAAGGGTGGTCTGGGAGCGGCAGATGATAAAGCACTGCGAGACATGCTCTACAGTGTGGAGAACCTCAGGAAGCGTCCAGGCGCTGAGGAGTAGACAGTCGACTAGTGCGAAGCCGCTACGAGTAGTGACAAAGCTGCGTGGCGCAGGAGAACCTCGGCCTGTCTGCCTGTGCTGCAAGTAATCAGATCCGAGGAGCATCCGGCACGGCAGGGGCACGATTGGGCATCTGATGTAAAGTTCAGCCTCCAGGCCAGTAAAACATCATAAATGAAGACATCGAAGAAAGACAACAGTGTAATGACGGTGCGTTCGCTGCAAGGCCGCGTGTGAAGAATAGGTATCCTGGTTCTCCATCAGGTCAACGCAACAGCACGCCGATGCGCAACTCAAGGCAGGCAACGGTGGCCGAGGCTAACGAGTTGGTGGGTACGGACGGCTTGCTGCGATTGTGCAGCCAGGGACGTGAGTGGGGAAGATGGGAGTCTAGTACTCTGCGATTTCTAAGACCGGGATTATCAAGCCAGCCCGACCGGCCGATGGCGTAAACTGAGCACCAGCATTTTTTCCCAGGCCTGCTCTCAAAAGTCGCAGCAACACCGCACTCTTGCATTGCAGCAGTACAGTCAAGGTGAGTGTGCCCACAGAGCCTGCGCGATAGTCGTATACAAAAAGGCGCGCTGCTGACATCGCGGGTGCTACAGTACTGAACACTCCCGCGTACAACCCCTCCATCACTCGGCTCGCCGTTCATACTTCACATCGCACAAGACGCTCGAAGCTCGAGCATCGCCGAGAACGTCCAGAAAGCTAGCACCAGGAACCAGCTGCCTCCACCACACTTCTCGCGCCACCGCCTCTCGTGAACTACCGTCCCACATCCCACCTTCGCGACCCACTTCCACGATCGACACGCGACAGCCGCGCACGCCGCCAAACTGTTTGCCTCAATCCTCCGCCGCGCGACTCCTCGAACCTTATCTTTATTCTCGCTGCCTGTCGCCGCTGCTGCTTCGCACAACACGCGCACTACTCCTGTCGCAGGGTTTTCCAAAGTAGATTCGCGCAAAATGCACTCGAAACTCGTTATCATTGGGTAAGTCAGCACACGAAGTAGTTTCTACCTTTGAGAGTAGAATGCTGTTTTAGATTCATACTGACCCCTCCAGCTCTGGGCCGGCTGGCCACACCGCCGCCATTTACGCCGCCCGCGCTGACCTCAATCCCGTCATGTACGAGGGTTTCCTTGCGCTCGGCATCGCCGCAGGAGGCCAATTGACGACGACCGACGAGGTCGAGAACTTTCCCGGGTTCATGAAGATCCAGGGCTCCACATTGATGGTGAGTGCCAGCCAAAACACACCACGCTTCAGTAGAATTGCTGGAGCTGACACTCTCAGGACCAAATGCGCGCCCAGTCCGAAGCCTGCGGCACCGAAATCGTCTCCCAGACCGTTGCAAAGGTCGACCTGAAATCCCGCCCCTTCAAGTACTGGTTGCACCCGATGGGCGACGACGAGGAGATCGAGGAAGAAGAACACACCGCAGACAGCATCATCATCGCCACGGGCGCAAAAGCGCGCCGTCTCGATCTGCCCGGGGAGGAGAAGTACTGGGGCTACGGCGTCAGCGCGTGTGCCGTGTGCGACGGATCGCTGCCCATGTTCCGGGACCAGCCGCTGGTTGTGATCGGCGGCGGCGACTCTGCGGTCGAAGAAGCGCTCTACCTGACCAAGAAGGCGAAGAAAGTCACTGTCCTGGTGCGCAGGGATAAGCTCCGCGCGAGCCGCACCAACGCGCGCCGCCTCACCACCCACCCCAAGATCGAGGTCATGTTCAACACGGGCGCGAGCGAGATCAAGGGCGAGGACAAGAAGGACGGGCTCATGACACATCTTGTTGTCAAGAACAACGTCACCAAGGAGGAGCAGACGATCGAGGCCAAGGGCCTGTTCTACGCCGTCGGTCACGATCCCGCGACGCAGCTGTTCAAGGGCCAGCTCGACATGGACGAGGACGGCTACCTGATCACGAAGCCGGGCGAGGGCCACACAAGCATCGAGGGCGTGTTCGCTGCTGGCGATGTCCAGGACAAGAAGTACCGCCAGGCGGTCACCAGTGCAGGTAAGTTCCCGATCCGTGCCCCTACTTGAAAAAAATGCATAGAAGCTAATGCCTATTGTAGGTTCTGGATGCGTAGCCGCGCTCGAAGCAGAGAAGTACCTCGCCGAGAAAGACGACAGCGTCAGCAACGAGCTCGAGACAGAGAACCAGGCCGAGAAGAGCCAGACCAACGGCGTCGTGCCCGAGTACCGCTCCAACCCTCTCTTGTAAAGAGATTCGTTCTTGTAAAGAGATCCTTGTGGACTACAAGGCAAGAAACGTTTCTTTGATATAGACTTGGGATCTTGGGCTATTTGCATGGGATATTGCATGGGTAGCGCAGGTTGGCTGGAGCCTTTAGCTTGTTGGCTCGCCATATGGCATAGACTTGTTTACGTATGGCAATGGAAGTTGGACTGTGATGACTTGATGATTGTGTCCGATTCGCGAGGGTATCTAGTGATTTGTGACGCTACGTTGGTTTCTGGGAACAGAGGCCTTATGTGTGGATTGTATGCCACAGCTGCCCTGAGTAATGAGTTCAATTACAAGAACGTGCGAGACAGCCTCCTTGGTGGCGTACACCCGTGCGCTCTCTTGAACGTCGTGTCTGTACACTTGAGTGGGTGCGTAGCTGGTCCGCGCGGGGCGTGATAGTTGAGGTATGCGGCTCCTGCCGAGCATCAACCACGGAACATCGTGCCACTATTGTTTCTGAGGAGGGTGAGTGCACTCTCGAATGCCTTCACCACGTTGATGTCTGCGATTGTCAGTCCCGCGGATGAAGGAGATGAGAAGGCTCCTACAGTGGTTCCTCCTGCTCTCGAATTCGTCCTCCTCATTCTGAACGTACAAAGTCCTCGTCTGCAACCTACGCTTCGTCAATACACGGACGCACGAACGATACTCAGTTGGACCTGCCTTTGATACGTCCGGTCGGTCTCGTGCCCATGTCCTGATTCCGCCCAAATGCGGAAGTACTGCGTCTTGATCAGTCACCACTCATGTAGCTGATGCACGGACAGACGGCACCTCCATGAGTTTTGCCCACTCTTCCATAAGGTCTGCTTCGTCCTGGCTGCATCGGTTGATGGTGGTATGGTACCTCTCATGCAAATCCTGCCAGTCAAAGTCGCGGATCTGCTGTGCAGGGTCGGCGTCATTGTCATCAGAGATTTCTTGTGCTTCGACGTCAGATTGCTCCACTGAGCCATCACGGCGGTCACGTTGAGCGGACGCTGGCCGCTCGGTGTCGCCAGAGTTCATGCGCTGGTGCCTGGAGCGCTTGGGCGTTTGCTGCACATCTTGGGTTTGCTGCACTTCCTGAGGAGCCACAGGCTCAGACTTGGATGCAAGATCGTCCATTGGCGGATATGAGTATTGAGTGCCCGCCGGTGGTGAAGAACGAATTGTATGCGCGCCTTCCGTGGGCAGAGACGATTCGCTCTCCGCGTTCATTCGTGACGCTGTTTGATGTGGTCAGTGCTGCGAGTGAGTGAACGATCAAGAGCCACGCGGCATCTCTCACACCAAAGAGACGAGCTGCCACGCAAGACTGAGCCTGGTCATTGTCAGGCTAGATGCCGAATCGTTGTGAGGTCTGAGATGGTGAATATGCAAGTACGCCATCCGCATTCAGCCAGCACAGCATGACGTGCGGAAGGTGCGTCTGACTCGCGCGCGCTTCGCGCCTGCTGCCTCCGTTACGCAATGATCTTCTGACCGCCAGGTACTCTTATCTTCCTCGCTCCTCCTCTACTCTCTCTTTCACCGTTATGATCACGTAGACGCTCCCACAAACCTGCCCCCTGCTGTCGCAGTCCATGGGTTTATAGCCACGCACGTTTCCCAGGGCGAACCTCCACTCATCATGGTCCCGCGGTACCCTTCTCGGCCACCACTCCACGGACCTCGGGGAGACGAGATCACCTAACACCCCCAACATGGAGTGCGACATCTGTGGGAAGGCCGGCAGTCAAGGCCACCCGCTACACTGCATCACATGCGCGCGTTCCTATCTCGAACTGCCCCGCATCGAGCTCGCAAAGACGCTTATCAACAAGGACGGAGTCGAGAAGCACGTCAAGGCTGTCATACAAGGCTCAGAAAACAGGTCGAGCATCTCGCTCTCCGACTCAAAGGGGGGGTTCTTGGTCGATCGCCAGCTATGCACGGACAATTTGAACTGGCAGCGCACGAGAACAGAGACGGTCGAGATCGAAGAGAGGATGACGCTCATCACAGAGCAGGCAGCCCATCTCCGCGCCCAGATGGAGGCCGCGAGGAAAGAACTCGAGGCCAAGCGGGTTTTAAATGCGCAACGCAAGTCGGATCTATCCTCGGCTACGTACGGTATCGGCCCTCGTCGTGCCAACGAGATGGACAAGGTGCAGCAGATGGTGAAGAGAATGGATTACAAATCCGAGAAGCTGCATTATGAGACGATAGAGCAGCGGAGGCAACTGTGCGCCACGTCTGCAACACTTGCGGGGCTGAAGATGAGCAAGAGGAGGACCAAAGATGGTGGCATCAAAGAGGTCTTCAACATTGGACCGGGAACAAAGCTCCGTGTGTGGGATCTTCGAGATATGAACGATGCTCCACCCGACTACCTCTCAGCCTCCTTAGCAGCTGTTGCTCAGCTCCTTGTGCGCATCGCTGCTTACTTGGGCATACGCCTTCCGGCCGAAATCACGCTGCCTCACAACAACTATCCTCAGCCCACGATCTTCAGCGTCACCTCATCGTATCAAGGCAAGAAGGTGCCATTTCCTGGTACTACACTGGACTCCTCGGGTAACAGTCCTGAGGTTTCTCGCCTACTTGACCCACGCGTACCGCTTCCAAAGCCTCGCACCCTCTTTATCGATCGACCAATAGCACACCTATCAGCTGAAGATCCCCCGGCCTATTCTTCGTTTATAGAGGGTGTTTCTCTGCTCGCATACAACATCGCGTGGCTCTGTCGGACGCAGGGGATGAAGGACAGCTTCAAGAGATGGGAAGACGTTGGACCCATGGGGCGCAACCTATATCGACTTCTCATTCTGCAAGAGACGTATATTGTTCGACGCCCGGAGAACCCTCTCGACAAGGACATGTGCGCTGGGAAGTCTTCTGCGTCACCGCTGCAAAGAGCGCCTGTGAGCTTTGGGCAGCTGTCACATGCGACGTCTCACTCGCACATGAGTATGGCAGAGAATACACAATACATCAGCGGATGGAGCCTTACACCTACTAAGATTCTCGACGGGCTAAAGGCGTTCTTGTTAGCTGAGCAACAGGCGCAGGAATGGGATGTGCTCAATCAAAAAGAATGGGAAGACATGGAGAATATCATCGCAGAAGATCCCATCATGGTAGGGGACAAGCGATATAACGTAGGTCTGGACGATGGGCACAGCTGTGTCACCACGAGCACTGCAAATGGAACACAGAAGGACGACATGTCCGAGGGTGGGCTGCCCGAACGCAAGAAGGGTACAAGCGGATGGACCAAAGTCAAGAGCAGGAGCGAGGATGTTGTAAATAAATAATACACAGTCGTACGTCAAGACACGTTCTCGCTCATGCATAGCATAAATCCCTAATAAGTTACATTTTGTCGAACATTGTATCTTGGAGTGTTCGGCATGATGCGAAATGGCGTAATCCCTCATGTTCCTTGTACCTTCCGTACTCGTCCGTGCAGTTACACGAACGGTATAAACGGTATAAACGGTATGTCAGCATGTTGGGGCCGATGTAAAGCGACCGGAGAAAACAATGACGCCTTCTGAGCTAGTCTAACCCCGGAGTCGCGAAACCAACGCGCAGCATATGGCCGAGATGGCCGTCGGTGTTTTGTGACGTCTCGGCGGATGAAGGATATGATTAATTGACTGCTGATAAATGGTCACGGTACGGCACCACGTTCCCGTATATAAGATCGCTGGCGCAGCGATGGCGACTCTACTCACGGATAGTCCTCCTCAGGGTCCCATCACACCATCTTGTGCCTTCGGCAAACAAAGGCACAACCGTAGTATCCTTTTACGTTGAAGAAGACCACTCGCCCCCGCAACTCTCAACACGCTAAGAAGTTCCTGTGAAAAGTTGCTTTCCCTTGACACATTGAAATCGGACGGGAGAATCGCCTCGCACTTATCTTGAAGCTCTCTGCCTGCGTGTTTCCTGGCTGTACGCGAAAAAGCAAAAGTGCAAAGACAACACCATGACGCTCCCCGAACACCCCATCGATACCCCGCCGCGCGCGCCCAGCCCAGTGCATAGGTTCGGCACCCTGGCTGTCCACGCTGGAAGCCCACACGATCCCGTTACTGGCGCTGTGATCGAGGCTGTAAGTGCAGTGGCCGCGAATTCTGGAAATCGTAGAAACTGACACAGCAAGATCTCGCTATCCACGACCTACGCGCAGACCGCGGTTGGCAAGCCAGTGGGCGAGTACGAATACTCGCGCTCCTCGAACCCCAATCGGTACGCAGACGGCTGCTCCACCACAGTATGAAGTTTAACGCAAGCTAACATGCCGGCAGCGATAACTTCGAACGCGCAGTCGCAGCGCTCGAGCACGCCCGCTATGCGCTCGCCTTCAGTTCTGGCTCGGCCACTACCGCCAACATCCTGCAGTCGCTCGCCGCCGGCTCGCACGTCGTCTCCGTGTCCGACGTGTACGGCGGCACGCACCGCTACTTCACCAAGGTCGCCCTCACGCACGACGTCAAAGTGACCTTTAGCCCGTCGATCGAAGTCGATATTGAGGAGCTGATCCGCCCCAACACGAAGCTGATCTGGATCGAGTCGCCCTCGAACCCCACCCTCACGCTCGTCGACATCCGTAAGGTCGCCTCCATCGCGCACCAGCACGGCATCATGGTCGTTGTCGACAACACCTTCATGAGCCCCTACGTACAGAACCCGCTCGACCACGGCGCCGACATCGTCGTCCACAGCGTCACAAAGTACATCAACGGCCACAGCGACGTCGTCATGGGCGCCGCCGCTTTCAACAGCCCGGAGCTCTTCGACCGCCTGTCGTTCCTGCAGAACGCCATCGGCGCCGTGCCCAGCGCCTTCGACTGCTGGCTCGCGCACCGCGGGTTGAAGACGCTGCACTTGCGCGCCCGCGAGGCAAGCAAGAATGCAACGGGCGTTGCTACCGCGCTCGAAGCAAGTGCGCATGTTGTCAGCGTCAACTACCCCGGTCTGGACTCGCATGCGCAGCGCGCGATTGCGATCAAGCAGCACCGTGACGGCATGGGTGGCGGAATGCTGTCGTTCCGTATCCAGGGCGGGCACGCGGCAGCGGAACGGTTCTGCCAGGCGACCAAGATCTTCACGCTCGCCGAGTCGCTGGGCGGTGTGGAGTCGCTGGTCGAGGTCCCGAGTGCGATGACGCACGGAGGTATTCCCAAGGAGCAGCGTGAGGCCGCTGGTGTGTTTGACGACCTCGTCCGTATCAGCTGTGGTGTTGAGGATGAGGCGGATCTTGTGGCCGACGTGCTGCAGGCGCTAGAGAAGGCTGTCGTTGGGCCTAAGATCAAGAATGGTCTTCCCTAGGCGACCGAAGCGAGACAGATGACATGACGAGGAAGTGGAGGTCTTTGGACAAAAAAGGGCGGTCTAACGAACATACCGCTCACGAACATGACACGGCGTTACTGATAGTTTTAGACGACAAACTCCTTTATATCCCAATCCCCACCGTGGGAAGCGTAGCGCTAAGGCGAGCTGATCTGTAGATCTGAATTGCATTTGCTTTACATCTCACACTCGTACTGGGACAATGACATGTTTGACTATGCGCACTTCATTGTTGGGCACAACCAGCTGATTGCGTTGATCGTAGTACCATACTCAGGCCATTGTCTGCATGGAACCTATTGCTTCGCGGCTTCTCTGCGCAGAACCGGGCGAAGCATAACTCCCGCTGCATCTGGACATAGCCTTTTCAGGATGATCCCAGAACTTCTGAGGCCTGACTTGCCCCTGCGAATATCGATGTTGGAATATCCCCTCACGAGCCCCCTTTCCCGAGGTTCATCTAGCTCTGCTAATCCTCCGTGTCGATGTGTACTTTGTGCTGCCTTGCATGCTGTTCAAAAGTCTTCCTCACTGCAGCCAGAAGACCGCGCCTAGTTGAGTCGTCAGCCAAAGCAGGTGTCGACATACACAAGGCTGCTGAGATCGAGTGTGGGATTGAGAGCTCGTATCCGCGCAGAAAAGGAAGCATCAGCATGCCTCCATCACTAATCGGATCAACGATAACCGCCAACCAAGATCTTAGATGAATCGCCATCCCTTCATCTACCAGTGGAACTTCGAGAGCGCATCTACAAATTCGCAATCGGTACCAATGCCATCAAGCCCGGCTATATCCACCAGAAGGACCTCGAGCCGGTGCGGCTGAGTCACTATCGCACGAACGACCTCGCGATGAGGACCTTCAGGAGTCTGATCTGATCTTCGAAAGCGACGCGTTATCACATCGGAAGAAGGTTTTCAAGTAGACGAGATGATATCGTCTCTAGGATAAAGGAAGTCTGTGATAAAAACGAGCATGGTATCTCGGATGCACAATAAAGAATAGATGCTCTACGACATTGAAAGTACCGATACAACCGAGCATCGTGACTTTACTCACATAATAGTGAAAGACTGTAGTGCCACGCCACCTGCTTCTAAGCCCTGCACATCAAGTCGAGGATCTTCGCGTGTCTTCTCTTTTGTTTCCACGTTGTAGAACCATCGTTCTGTCAACTCACCCGCGCCATCCTTCTCCATTTTGCAGTTCTCATCGCAAGGGCTGTGGTCAACGCTCATGTCGCAAAGATGCGATGCCCAAGAAGATGGTAATGGCCATAGCCTTGGGTCTTCCCAAGTCGCGGTCTTGTCGTCCTTCCGGAAGCACCATTCTCGACTACTGTGCATCTCGCAAGACCAGCCTTCAGGAAGTGGTCCTAACAACCCTTCTCCAAACATCACACCCTGAAGGAAACAAGGCCCCACGATGTGAAAGGTGTTGGAGGCGTCACCAACGGGTCGAAGTGCAATTGCCACACTCAATCCAGGCAGTGTGGCGATATGGTCTCCACTCTCGACGTTGGTGGGCGACACGCCTATGTAGCCTTCCGTGGTCCGGAAGAATACCTCGCTTCTTCGATCGGACATAAGCTCGTCTATGTATGCTTTGTACCGGAAGTCTTTGCTCAGCTCGCGATCACCGCCAGACCAGACAGCCGCAAGAAAGGACTCTCTTGATTGATGCAGCGACGGTAAGTGGTCCATATGATATGTCTCCTTGCAGAACCCGTTTGAAAGGAGTAGGACGAAGGCATCGAGCAGTGACCCACCGGACGGGTATGCTGCCGAAGTCATCAGATCGTTTGGCTCCCAGTGGCGATAGGTCTCGATGATTTCCATGAAGTTGTCACCATCATGCGTGTGCCTTGGGAATGGTTTTCGAGATCCGGACACAGTCTGGACAGTGGTTACGATGCGACCCTTGACGACGATGTTCTCGTTATCTGCAATGCTGAATGACTGTCGTGACCCCGCATGTGCGAACACGGCAAAGAGTCTTGATTCGGATTTGGGTTTACCAAAGTAAGGCACGAACGACTTGAAGCCCTCCTCAAGGCTTGGGAGGTCACAGGAGCGGAGCAACTCAAGACTTTTGAAGCGTTGCATATATTTGCATACCATATCTTTGTAGACGTGAGCGATGGAGGCATCGTAGTCAGGTTCGATTTGAAGTTGCTTCATTGCTGTAGAGGTTGACAAGTTTGCGTAGATCAGATCGCGGGGGTCGGTATGGCCACAAAGGCTCGAGCGGTGGAGGGTGTACACCAGACTGTGGGTTTCATAGTGTCAGCAAGACTCCGTAAGGCTGATCAGCTTGTTCTGACGGCACAACTGGCTCCGGATGAAGTCTTTACAGCAGGAGGTCTGCTGTTCTTAATAATTCGACATACCTGTCAGAACCCACGTAAGGGAAGAGTGAACGGCAGTACAGAATATCTGATGCGCTGATATGCTCCCTGGACACCTTATGTTCGACAAATATGATGACCTTCTCTAGCTTTGCCCAATCGATCTCTGTGTTGCCACATCTCAGCAGAACCTTGGACGCTAGTAAGACCTCTTGTCTAATCCACAATCTTCTGAACCACGGTCTCTGTATCAAGCTACTCAGTGCCAACCAGTGTCGGGATGTCAGAGTCGACGTTGCAAGATGATATCGGACAACTGCAGCCTCGCTTCCAGGGATCGTATCGCAATTGCGGTGATCTGAGGACAAGATAACCCCAGGACTTAACCTCTCGATTGTTTCCACCGCAGTAGAGGTGGTCTCGTCTTCTGGCCCTATCCATACGAGGACGTGTGCTGCCATTCTGTAGATCAGTCCCATACGAGCAACTTCGCGACCTTTCTCTTGTAGGTTGTCTTGATTGATACATATAGCATCCACCCAGATCCTTCGAGGACTGTGGGCAAGTCGCAGGTACCTCAGCGCGGTGAGGAGGTTATTCCGTACGAAGAGATAGCGAGGCTCATGTCCTCCATCATGGGCACTTGACTCTTGCCAGACGTACAGCTTCTCCGTTGGCGGTTCAGAGCCCCAGGTGTACGACAGACATTCGTAAGGTATACGCTTCTCCTCCTGGAGTTTCTCGTGTGTGATGACTAGTTGAACATCGTCCGTATATCCACCTGGCAGCAAAAGAAGGATCCTGATCGCGTTTCCAGGAGGATCTAGAACTCGGTATTCGAGCAGGGCATCCGCTTCCATGGCGATATGAAGGTTGTATGCTGAGCTGGCGTTAGGGGCTCCCAAGGATTTCAAGACCCGCCCAGCTCAGTGTGTGGGCTTATATCGAGGTTGGCTGATGCTTATCGCAGCTCTGCAGCTCGTGTGCCGCTCACGCTAGACTGTACTTGGAGTATAGACGTGGTTCTCGTCCTCATGCAGACGCTCGTGCAGCGGACCCATTGCCTGGACTCCACCACGGCTCAACCTGGTGAGTGTCTCCCTCACCGGTCTGCTTAGCCGAGCTTACAACGATCTGATTATGATTGCGTTATCATGGTCGTCTCGGGCAGAAGAGTTGCATGCTGTTACGCGTGGTAGCACGGGTCTGTTGAAGGAGGTGTGCGTGCTCAGAAGGACCCAGAGCTGCTGTATGAGGTTTGGTTGGTATCGAGCCGAGATCGGTATTGTCGAGATTCAACACCGTTACTCATCAGCATGTGCTTCGGTTGACAATGCCCTTCAGACCGGAGCGGAGCCTCCGAGCGAGGCAATTCATCCGCGGGAGCACCTATGTTGAAGCGCCAACTAGCACACGTCGGCCGCCGGTGACATCAAAAGGTAAAGTCGGCAAGGCCGTGCCAACGCCACACCAGCCGTAGCTGTCAACAGAGTATTTGACCGTTCATTGAGTTATGTTCAGTTGTTGTCCAGAAGAACTGATCGCACGAGCGCATTATTGTTTGCACTAATCACTTCGTCCCGTACCGCAGACGGCCGTCAGGCGGGGCCGATTCGGCCCTTTTGCCCACGGTTCAGCCTCACATCCATTTGGACATTGCCTGCTACCAACTCAACGTGTCTGTCGGCTATGCTCGCCTGCAAAATCAAAATTTGCCCATCATCGCAACTCCTTGGTCAATTTTCTCAAAATATAGCCTGACTGCAATTTCTAAAGACCTGACACAGTCTCGGAGGCCTCCACTTAGTACGTACACATGGCACTGCTACAGTGGGCCAGAAAAGTCGCAGACTTTTAGCACTAATACGGTAGCCTTCTGCCTTCAAACATCAACTCAATCGATCCAGCTAGACTATGCTAATTAAGACCATGCTGATTACTCTAGCGCACAAGGTGAGTTGTACCATAATCACGCTTGTCTACACTTGGGTTTCAAGTCCGCAACCGGCAACATCATATATCGCTCAGTCCCCGCCCGCGTCGTAGAGCACCACCCTGATGTCGGGACGAATGTCAAGTACGTGCGCCACTCCTGCTCGGATCGATGCAGTCCGGAGGGCGTAAGTTCCATAATCAGTGTTCGCAACCCTGCCAAATATACGACACGTTGATACCGGATTTGTAAAAGAAGATAGATATGTGCTTAGAGCTCAGGGCACTGAACTCCGCGACTTTAAGAGCACAGCTTCACAGGCGACAGATCGAGTAAGAACGTGTTAAAGATCCCCAGGCACAATGTGGGATTCCAGATATTGGCACGGTAGAGGTTGTGCCTCCTCATACTGTCATACAACTGCTCGCGTAAACGCCAGATGGGATTGATCGTTAAGGTGGCGAATACCTCCTCGCTTCAGCAGCCATGTAAATATTTGTTTTGACACCCCAGTCTTTTGGTTCCAATCTCCATTCCACTCTACTTAGCTAGACGACCCATGGAGCTGATAGTCCCGGCAGAGACGACATTTCTCGCGGAACCACACTCATCTGCGTGCGCAATAGTCTATACAGCCTTGAAAATCCGCCGGACTCTGACCATAGTTTCCCGAAGCTTCCACCGTACGGCACCTCACCGTGGAGGAGCACGGCTGTGCAAAAGCTGCCATTCAAATGCGTGCTCAACGGTGCCTAGGCTCCAATACTGTAGCTCAATATCAACCTTCGGACCAACACCAAGTACAGCCCTGACTGTCTCCCGAGGGAAATTGACCACCGACCTTGGATCAGGGTAGTATCCCTTCCTATCCTCAAGCAGCCGCACGGTGACCGTCCTGAGGCCCATCAGTCTCTGCAAAGGAAAGCACAGCCTCTGGAGGTGTACATGCTGGTGTATAGTATCATAATCTGGCATGCAGCTGTGCAGCAAAACTTTCAAAGCGTAGTGCACTTCTCTCATACAAATCGATAAGCGCCGGATCGCGCCACGTTGGATGCTCGTCAGGGTGTAATCGAAGAGGTACCACGCCTGCATGGAACCATCAAGAATTACCACCTTGGCCGTGCTTAGCGGGAGCAAAGCTGTCTCGTTGTGCAGCTGTTTGCAGACTAGATACAGTGGCGTGATCCTTTGAGAGGTCTTTGGTTTGTACCGCCAATATTGCATACAATTAAACCTGTCAACGATGCAGATATGATACGGTTTGGACTTGATCTCGCAGACCCGGTTATGCACTGGTGTTTCGATATCGATCTGTTCGGGAATGGTGACGAGTTGGTAGATCAAATAGCGCAGTTCGGTTGGCAGACGCAGGATTGGTGAGTCTTGTAAATTGCGATCGTACCTGCATTGGAGTTCAGTATGTGGAGCGATTACGGAGACTTCTCGAGCTCACAAGGATAAGGGCTGGATTTGGAGTGCGGAGCACTTCATCACTGCTGTTGATGGCACCTGCATGGTGATGATGAAGAGATGGGTCTGGTGCAAAGTCAATATTCACACAAGAATGTTGGTCAACAGAGAGATAATAATAATTCAAATACTGTTCTATCGAGTTTTGTGTGCGTTTGCACCTTCGATATGAGACCCTGATCCACTAGGGAGAGAGATGCGCTCGAAAGGGACCATTGTGTCATTCATTGTTTTCAGTACATCGGTAAGACAGAAGGGCTGCTCAGTAGCAAACATCAAGCCCGCTCTAACTTCATGACTTCTCAGAGAAGTGCGGACAGTGATTGCAGCGATGACCGCGTTGTTTGTCGCTGCTTAAGTAAATCTATATATCATAATAGAAGATTTGGAGAGTAGATGGCTGCGACATCGCACAACACAACATGTTCCGGGTAGAACTACCTACCGATGTGCCAAAAGTAGCCCACCAATAAGTACATATCCATGGGGCTGCAGAGTGAACGTGCTCGTAGGCAAATGGTGTACCAAAATCCCCGCCCAGGGTATTAATAAGCCTCCGGTACGAAGTTGGGCTCTGAAAGCCACGGCGGGGCTTTAGCTCGAGCAGCTATACCTTTGCACTAGCCGAAGGGACGGTAGTGCTGAGCCACCCCTTAGGCTCAACGACTTTCTTTGTTGTTTCTGGGTCTGACAATGCCCTAGGCAGCCCCTACGTGCGCAAGGCTGCAAACATCGCAATAGCGACCTGACAAAGAATGATGGCCCGAATACCACCGAAAGACCGCGCAAGCGTTGTCGGACTGCCTTCCGCACACCTGCTATTGAGTATCGAGACGAATCGCCATGATGCAAACAACCGGTGAGGACTACTACGACATTCCCTACGACGATCTACCGTCAGCGAACTTCGCGGCCCGGCCCACAAGCGAGATCAGCGAACTTGGTCTACTTGTCGACGGCCTGTGGACCTTCATGACCTCTATTTCCTCCTCATCCGAGAAAACCGACAACGAGGACGATATCGACGACGGCCTGACTCCCACAGCTCTGACCTCAGAAACACCCCTGATGCCTCAACCAAAGCTGCCGCAAACGCCGCCTGATACGCCGGCTATCACGGTGACCTCGCCCTCGCGCAGGCAATCGCTGCGCCATCGATTGAGGAGCGTGAGCGATATCGTAGCCATCGTGAGAAGACCAAGCACGCGGCAAAAGTCGAGCACGGCGCCGCCTGGCGCATTCAACTCGGCGGACTATGCACCTCAGGTGCCAAGAAGAGCGATGAGTGTGAGATTGGAAAAGCAAAGTGCAGAGAGAGGAAGACACTCCAGGCACTTGTTATCTGAGAGCGACTTGAAAGCACGAAAAGTGTTTGGCATGCCCGAAGCGCTGCTGGAAGAAGAAAGACCGAACGCTCGGTTCTCATTCGAAAGGGGAAGCGATAGTTGGGAAGAAGACGAGGAATTGATAACCCAAATACATGCGTCCTTCTCTCGCAAGCCGAGGGTGCGAGAGACGCTGGAAAGGAAACAGCTGGCAAGGCTGAGGATGAATTTCGTAGAAGCAGAGACCGATAAATTCGTCAGTTCACCTCAATCGATGCTGGGCACGCCCGTAGAGCTGTACCCACCTGAGCGTCAGCCTGGGCGGTTCAGGCCGACCAGCGCCATCAATGGCAGGCGAGGGACCTCGACGCCAGTTTCACCAAAGACGCCCTCGCCCTTCCGGAGACCACAGCCACTGTCAAATAACAGGTTTGCCGGCGACGAAAACCTCAAGGACCTGTACCGGACAAGGGTCTACGTACCTGGTCCGATCTGTCTCGAAAAGCACCCAGCCTTGCTGCGAAAGGACTCCGTTGCCACTTTGGACCCATTTGCGAGCGAGATAGATTCGATAGGGCGACGTCCCTCTGATCTGATGGCCCTGGAACATTTAGTCGTGTACTTCGACGGCATGGGTCTCAACGAGGAAGCGTCGGACGTGTGCATGGACAGGTATTGGCTCAATGGCCCGCAGCAGGCGCTACGAGAAACGGATTTTGACTTGTTGGAACTCGAGCATCCTCTGACTCCGCGGAGTCAGCAAAGCAACGGCTCGAAAGATGCGTCCGGCGCGCTCTCCAGGTTCTCTTTCTCTTCAGCGTCATCAGGCCGCTCCGTGCCACAAGGCTTTCCACAAAAGCGCCAGCTGATCAGATTAAGGAGATTGCTCTCGCCGGCGCTACCCGGCTTGAAAGGCTCGGAAGATTGAGCAGCAAACGGAACAGTCGTGACATGACAGAAGAACAGGTACGATCTACAGTTGGGGAGGTTTAATCAAACCTAGTAATAATAATAATGAAAACTGAACATTCGTAAGCCGTGTTTGAAATGAGTGCTCGGTGATGTCTCGCGCCAAGCGCGTTGCGACTCGCTACTGGCCCAATGGGGTAGTTTGTGATGCGACAAAGCGTTCGATAGAGTGGAAGCAAAAGGTGTGTCTTGAAAGGGTCATGATTGGCAGCACAAAGTCGTGACGGGGCGTCGAAGTCGATTCGGCCCTGGTGCGATCTGGAGATCCTTGTGGATGACGACCGGTTTGCCTTGCTACATCCGACTGAGGCGCGGGCGCCGCGCAAAAGCACACCAGGTGGACGAGGGTGCGCTGCCATTGATGCAGAGATTGACCGAGTGGAAGAGGACGCAGGAAACTTGTTGCCCTTTCACCGACCGCGGGCTCACGATAGGACCGATGCTGGCCAAGGGTGCAAGGGTCGGCGCGCACACTGCCGAAAAGAAATGCGAGGCAGCGAATGATATTCACCTACGTGTCCTTGCCTCCAATCACACTTCAGACGGAACGAAGTGATCATCGACTTGGGTTGCCCTCCTGAGCGACATCTGGCCCTGCTACGACCCGCTCAGCGCGCCCCGCATCTCGTCAGACGTCCTCCGCTCGAGCCAGCGCATCAACGCTTGCCGCTATTTCGAGTGGTTGCTAAAAGCTGATCCTCCCCGTCGTGGCTGGTATCTCCATCAATTGCACGCCTCACATTGCTGAAAGCACCCATTCGCCTCTATATTGATTATTTTGTAGCAGCCAGCTATTACATTGTAGGGTCTCCTGCACAGTGAGACGCTCCTCGGTGTTCGCAGATCGCTAACATTGTGCAGTCTGCTTTACCCAAACTACAGAATCCGCCATTATTAGCATTAACATGGCCAATACCTTCATGAATAGTAGTAGTGACATCTACGGGATACCGGACCAGGCCAGAATGGACTTTTGGCTCAACCACGCTCACCTCTCTGAGGAGCAGCGCCAGGCAGCTGGGTCGCACGGCACCCTGTATCCAAACAACGGCTTCGACATGCCCGCACAGCCATCGATGGTACCAAGGACGATGCCCAACAGCATGTCGAACTTGACCCAACTTCCTGTATGGATATCATCTTTGGAGGTCGCTCTCCCCGTGTTCTAACCTCCAGCAGATGGACCGCACCCAGTCCGCTCCGGTCTCCAGACCCCGATCCACGACCATCCCAGAGAATAACGACCTCCAGCGCTCAGCAAGCGACTTCGGCGTATGGCTCGCGACTTCCAACGAATCGACGGGCGACTATGCTCTCTACTCGGGCTCGATGCAACCCCAGGCGAGTCTCCAGGCAATCCCTGAGACTACGGTTGAGTACACCCCGAGTGACTACATCAACACGTGTATCGAGGCAACATCGCCTTCAGTGCCCTTTGATAACATGCACGTGCAACTAACCCCCCAATGGTGTCAATCGTCAGATTACTCCACGTCGCCCAGCACACCTCAGACTGCAATGATGACTCCTGTTACTCAATCTAGTAACACCATGAGTCGTCGGAGCAGTCTGAACACCCCTTTCATTGATGAGACTTCTTTGCGCGTCCCTTTTGATTCTCAGTACCTGGCTATCCTTCCCGAGGATAGCCAACTTTCCTTCTCTGCGTCTTCATGTATCAATGGATCGAAATTCGATCCTAATTTCCTTAGTTCCTTCACTGGTCCCGTGGCCAGTGACCCTGTCCTGTTTCCTGCGTTTACTTCTGTCCCTGTCTCAAATGCAAGTGTTTACGCACTTGCTCCTTCCGGTCACCAACAGAACGAGTCGTACCTGGCGGAGGATATGCGGAGGTCGACATCCCACCAATCGTCCGAGAGCAGCGCGAGCAGCACACGCTCCAGCATCTCCCGGCGATCCCGGCGCGAGCGCGAGATCAACGCCGCCGCCGCATCGCGCCCGCTCGCGCCCAAAGCAGGCGACGCCGCCGCCGCCTCATCCCGCGACCAGATGGCGCGCGTCGTATCCTCGGACGGGTCCAGCAAGAACGTCGGCGTGATAAGCAAGGCGCCGTACGTGCGCCCGCAGCACCCGAAGATCATGTGCGCGCAGTGCAACTTGCGGCCCAACGGGTTCCGGGGCGCGCACGAGCTGGACCGGCACGTACTGCGCGCCCACGCCGCGGTGCGCAGGGGCTACGTGTGCGTCGCGCCCGCGTTCCAGAAGCACTTCCTCGACAACTGCAAACACTGCCGCAACGGCAAGGTCTACGGCGCGTACTACAACGCCGCCGCGCACCTGCGCCGTGCGCACTTTCACCCCCGCAAGCGCGGCCGCAAGGGCAAGAACGACGAGAAGCGCGGCGGTATCGGTGGCGGTGATCACCCGGCTATGGAGTGGCTGAGGGAGCACTGGATTCGCGACCTGGAGGTGCCCAACACGGTTGACAGCGAGTCGGACAGTGCGGGTGAGACTCCTGGTGCTGGTGCTGGTGCTAGTATCAGCGTCGGTGCAGCTGGTGCAAGTAACGCCCTCTCGCCCCCCCTCGCCCTCGACGCACCGCCGCATCCCGCAGCCTCGCTTGCGCCCCCGCAGATGCCGCTCGACTACGGGCTCAGCGACTCGATCCAGCCCGCGGACCCCGTTGCGTACGAGACGTATGCGTACGCGTCCGTCGATGGGTTCGAGTTCGATGCCTACCGGACGCGTTCTTAGGCCTGCGGTGTGGTCCGGGCATGGTGTGATTTTATTTGTTTTCGTGTATGTGATCTACTGTGTGTTTGGGGCTACGTTGGATCTTACGGAGTTGGTTAGGCGTTTGATGATTGAGACCACCAGCGAACGCGGCTGTGGTAGGTCCGCATCGGTGTACATATGGGTCTGGGTCTGGGTTTATGCCCATGGGCTTCTTTTCGAGGTTATTGGATAGCGGTTAGGTATTCTTTCATCGCGGCAACGTCGCTGCTGGTATTCTAGTACGTATTTACGGTGCTTGGCGAGTTTGTACATGCAGTGATGCTCCGTGGGCTGTCAAGCGCTTTGGTGCGACGAGTGCTGCTGTTCGCCGCGTCGCGAGAACGCCCACGCTTGCAGTGATGCTCGATGCAACGCTTATCCATTCGTGCTGTTCTTCATGTTCGTCGTCTCTCGTGCGCCCCTGTGCTGGCTATGGCGCGCGTTCACCCGCACCTTCGCCCATCCCACTAGTTCAGCGGCCCGCCGTTGGGATACCCGCCCTGACCGACGGGATTCGCAGGCCCGCCAGTCTGTCCCGCGGCACCGCCAGCCAGTGTGTCCCCCGCCCTCTCAGCCTTGATCGCCTCACGGGCCTCGGCCTGCTCGGCCTTCTTCCTAGTCCAAGTCAGCACGGCTCCACCATCCGTAGCAACGAGGCCTCGTAGAACCAAAACCTCGCAGACGGTAGCAGAAAACCCAACTCACCGATCCAGATCACTCGTAAAACTCGGCTCCGAGCCACCCCCGCCCATCCCCTCGCCGCCCTTGCGCACAGCATCCGCCACCCGCCCCTCGCCAGGCGCGGCCATCTGCTCGCCGTCCAGCTCCTTGTGCCTGCCGACGTCCTCCTCAGTCAGACCCTTCGCCTCCTCGCCAGCGGGAGCGCCGTGCACGCCGGCGCCCTCCTCGAACTTGGCATTGCGGTGCCCGGCGGCGTCTGAGGCCTGCTTCTGGGGGATCCGCTGGTCGACTGGCGCGCTGCTGTCCGAGGCGTTGGTGGCTTGTGCGGATTTTTCCCGGGGCGTGGTCGAGGCGGGGTTCCCGGGGGTTTCGTAGGCTTGGGCTTGGGTTGGCTGTGAGGGGCCGGTGGGAGAGAGAGCCGACATTGTTGGGTGTGGTGGATGGCAGTATTGTGTGGTGGATGGCAGTATTGTGTGGTGGATGACAGTATTGTGTGGTGGATGGCAGTATTGTGTGGTGAATGGCAGTATTGTGTGGTGAATGGCAGTGGTGTGTGGTGAATGGCAGTGGTGTGTGATGAATGGCAGTGGTGTGTGGTGGGTGTCGAGAACTTGCCGTGGATTGCTGTATATTATGGTGAAAGTGTGAGGAGCGCGCAATGGGTTGTCGAGGGCTGTTTTGTGGTCGTCGACGAATGCAATGACGTAGGCGGGGCGGCGCGTCATTCATTCGCACCCACGACGCGATTTAGCGTAGCATCTGGATCTGCGTAATCTGAGACAGGCAGTCGGTGCATGTATGGCCAAAGATTTTCAATTCGGCATGGCCAAAGATTTGCAATTCGGCATGGCCAAAGATTTGCAATTCGGCATGGCCAAAGATTTGCAATTCGGTAGAGATGCTGATGCTGGGGCCTAATAAACATACCCTCGCAAATGTAAAGCCCATTGAACGCCCTCGCTATGCTGTCGTGATGCAATGGTGGGTATTTACTCCGTCTCCATGACCAGGTCCTCGGACTGCCGTCTTGACATTGCTGGGGTCCCGTTGCGCTCTGCCAGTGCTTCTGCTGCCTTGATGGCCTTCTCCCGTGTCCTGCGATTCCACTCTTCGATGGAATCCGGGCCACCTCCTTCGATCTTCACTGGCTTCATCTCTGCCGGAATGCCGAGCACTGTGCCCTGGAAGCGCGACTCGACGCCCGTCTTGCTGTGTTTCTTCATGAGTGCTGCAGTCTTGATTAGCGCAGTGCAGGGCGCATCACTGGTGAGGGCCTACTGTTCAAATAGTCCTCCATCTCCAGCTGGTCCAGCTGGTCCAGCTGCTCGGTGGGGTTCGTGGCCACGGGCTTGTATGTGCCTGCTATGCGGCGGATCTCCCTGTTCTGCTCGCCCTCGACCCACTCTATGAAGGCGGCGACGTCTGCCGTGTCTTCGGCATCGCGGCGGCGCTCTTCCATGTCCCGCGCACCAGACTCGGCGTTGTAGGCGTCCAGCGGCTTGCGCAGGAACTCCTTCCACAGCTCCTCGCCGGCCGTCATGGTGGGAACGAGCAGCGCGCAGTCCTGCATGGCCATGCGCACGTCGGAGATGTCCGGGGTCGGGTCGTTGTGGTTCGAGTACGCATTGTAGGCGGTGCGCTCGGCGAGCAGGGTCAGGTAGCGGGCGGTGAGGTCGACGACGGTGTCGACGGCAGAGGGCTTGCCGCAGTGGAAGCCGGTCGCGCGCAGGATGTGGAGGACGGCGGGCCGCAGGAGGTTGAGGAACAGGTCGTGCTGGGACATGCTGGCGCGGGCGCGGTCGCGGGATTCGTCGGAGTGCAGAGGTCCAGTGGGTGTCTGCGGCTATCGGGGCAGCAGCCAGCGCATCGTGGGATGGAGGGCGTCAAGTGAGGAGGGTGGCCGGTGCCAAAGTGGTGAAGGCGCGTGCGACGTGGAGCCTGGACTTTCACAATCGCGGGCTTGCCAAGGCTCACCTCGGCAGTCGATCGATCGATCCATCCACCGCTGCCGCCCTCGCCTCCACGCACAGCATTTGACACACGCACAGCATTTGACGACACACACAGCATTTGACGACACGCCGCCAGTGCGCAGCTGCGCCCGCCCCCTCTCGCCCATGCCTGGACAGTCCACGGCCCCCACGTCGACGCGATGAAGATCAAGTTCAAGACCCCCAACGCGGCTCCCGGCGACGCGCCCGCAAACGGCGAGGCAGCCCCCGCGCCAGCTGCTGCAAAACCTGGCGGCTTCAAGATCAAGCTGAAGCCCGCTGCGCCTGCTGCGCCAGCTGCGCCGACTGCTGGCGGCGACGCGCCCGCCGATGCGCTCAAGCACAAGCGCAAGTACATCAAGAAGCCCAAGACCGACGCCGACGGCAATGCGGTCCCAGCAGGCAAGCCGGCGCCGAAGAAGCGGGGGCGCGACGGTGGCGAAGACGGGGACGTCCCATCGGCGAAGCGCAAGCCGAAGCCCACGCTGAAGAGCCTGGAGCGCCTGGACCAGAGCGACGACGAGGACATGGAGGACCGTCCAGCGCCGGCGCAACGACCCCCCAAGCTTCAGCCAAACCGGTCGACGTCTCTAAAGCTATCTATCAAGCCCAAGTCGTCCTCCTCCGCCGGGCCCGCGGCCTCACGCGGCACCACACTGCTCAAGGTCAAGGGCGCCGGGCGGCCTCCTCTCAGACCGATGGGTGTTGGCTACGACAGTGAAGCCGACGAGGCAGAGGAAGATCCCGCCGTAGAGAGCCAGTTTGTGTTGCGCATGCTGCCCGGGCCCGACTGCGACCTTGTGCGCAGGTCCATCGAAGAGAAGACCATCGGGAGGAGCACCTCCCTGGGAGGGCCAGGCGTGTACTTTCGGTTCTTCGACAAAGAAGGCAGGAGAGCCATGCTCACTATACAAGGCCGCCACTATGCTGCCTCCATGGTAGAGCTGCCCAACATCATCGAGTCGATGAAGAGCTGGAACAAGAAGGACTGGGTCAAGACTGCAGATGTCTGCCAGATGCTCCTCGTCTTGGGCAGGGTCCAGAACGAGGACGAGGCAAAGAAGTATCCGCGACCAAGCCACGTCGAAGAGAACTCGCATCGCTTTCCCCACGGCTTGACTCCACCCATGCGCTGGGTCCGCAAGCGCCGCTTCCGACCACGAAAGTCTTACCTCGATGTCGAGCGAGCCGAAGCCGAGATGAATGCACTGCTAGAGGCTGATGACATGGCCGAGAACACAAAGTACGAGTTGGTCGAAGAGGGAGCAGAGACCTCGGAAGACGAGTCCGGCTCAGAAGACGACGACGACGACGAAGAAATGATGAACGCCCCCGCAGAGACTCCCATTGAAGAAGTTGACGCTGCGGATCTGGAAGAGATGCTGGCAGCCGGATTCATGGACGACGACCATGTCGAGATCCAAGCCAACGGCGACGAGCTCGCAGCTCTGTTTGGCAACAGCGACGCCGTCGAGGGGCAAACACCCGTCACGGCCCACGATGCAGCTATGCATGCACTGGCGCAGCATGGCAGCATCGTCGTCGAGCCCGAGACTGCCCCAGCTACACCGGCCGCCGCAACATCAGCCGAAGAAGACGATGACGACGACGACGACGACGATGACGACGACGATTCCGACATTGACGAGGCTGCCGTCGCCGAGCAACAGAGGAGGGAAGTCCTGGAGACCGAAATCGCCGAGCTGGAGAAGGCGGTCCAGCAGAGCATCGAGTCGCGCGACAAGCAGAACAACCCTCTGTTCAGAAACCGCGTCAACAAGACGATTGAGAGACAGCAGCAGGATCTCCACATCAAGAAGAAGCAGCTGAACAAGCTGAATGGCAACGAGGATGTGGACGACTAGGTTGGTCGAGTGGAAGCATGGGAGGAATGTCCGACGTTACAGAGTATTGCATTGCATCGGAGTCTCGGCGAGCGCATTGGGCCGGCGCATGGTCTTCACAAAAGGGTCGAGGAAGCACTCGACTCCACTACTTGTTCATCGTTAGATACCACTATACATTCACATTCAAGGAACGGTCCCACTGCACAGACACGGAATTTGTAAACGTGTCAATGTCTGCTGCCGTACCCTTGAACTTTTGCCTGAGTCGGGTAAGACTACCAGCTGCCTCTACCATATCAGTGCCGGCATCAATCTGAGCTACGTCACGTGCCATCAAGCGCGCTAACAGGTTGATCTCCACTATTGTTGCCCCACCGCTTTGATCCACCACTCGACCACGCTCGACTGTAGCAACAAAGACTTGCGCTCACATAGTACTAACCTTGGCGCAGCGCAACTGATCAACAGGCACACACAGTGAAACTACCGCAAGCATGGCACCTTCTGGACCGCCACCGTACACAATAGACCAAATCAACGCAATGAGCACGAAAGAGGAACGACTGCGCGCCCGCGCAGAACTGAATAGTATGTGGAAGAGGAGGCAGTGTGGGAAGAGAGATTGACGGTTCGATTTCAGGCTACATTGCGCGCATGAAGAAAGAGCAGCAGGACCGACTCGCCCACGGCTACACCGCAGATGGATACGCAGCACCGACGTACCACAGCCCTGCGTCTGGATACAACCCTCGGGGTCGCGGCGCGTACAACCCATACCGAGGAGGACCACAGCGTGGCGGATATGCATATGGAGGGCGGGGAGCGACTTCGTACCATCCGTATCAGCGCCCGCCACCGTCACATGGCCCGGCCAAATTCAAGAACCGCACCGTCGTCTTCAACAAGTCAGACGCGTCTGCTGAAACCCCTGGTGCTGAGGGCGTCTCGGCTCCCGGTTCAGCGCCGCTGTCGACTGCTCATTCAAGACAGAACAGTCCTCTCGCCACGGAACCCAAGCAGCTTTGCGCGACTTTCACATGGACAGGTACCCCAGACAGCCTCGAATCCCCATGCCTTTTCTCTTGGTGACACGTTTAACCCATCCCAGGCATATGCACGCGCCACGGATGCCCCCTCGTCCACGACCCGAACAAACAGGCGCTCTGCAAGCGCTGGCTCTTCAAGAACGACTGCAATCGAGGTAGCCGCTGTTCTCTGTCTCACGATTCCACCCCTCACAACGTTCCGACCTGTCTACACTTCCAGGAATCACGATGCACGAACGAGGACTGTCGATTTGCGCATATTCGCGTCAACCCGGCAGCTCAGATCTGCGACGCTTTCGGGCGTCTCGGGTACTGCGAGAAGGGCGCCGAGTGCGCAGACCTGCACGCCTACGAGTGTCCCGACTTTGCGAACAAAGGCGAGTGCATTCGCGGCGACAAATGCCAACATCGACACATTCATCGTGCGTCCCGGATGCGGAAGGCTGCTGGTCACGCTACGCCAGAAGAGCAATCACGAGCCGGTTCGCCCGATGCTGAGATGGCGGGCAATGCGATGCAAGAGATGACCTCGGACACGTCGCAGGCACCCCAGATGTTCACGCAGCAGGTCGACTACGTACCCTTCGACGTGGAAGATTAGGCAGCACGCAGCACTGCATTCTCGACACTAAGAATATGTAGGCCCCCTCCCCTGCGCAGCGCTACCTCCACCTAACCCATGTTCCGCATCGAAGCTGCAACTCGATTGCTTATCCGGTAGGGCACTTTTGACTTTGCTGTTGGACTATTTTGACGTCCCAAGTCTCGATTCAGCGTTACCCCGACACGGTGCGTATTGCGATGATACCCCTTTGCGCTTCACGACGGCGTCATGTCCGTGATCCCTGGTAGTTTCCTAGCTTCTTGGTGTCAGTAGATAGCCGGGTCCGGGGCTGGACGCTTTCGTTCATCCAGAAGAACAGTAAAAGCATGTAGGAATAAAAGAATGAAGAATGAAGAATTAAGAAACAAGAAACAAGAAATAAAAAATAAAAAATAAAAAACAAAAAACAAAAAACAAAAAACAAAAAACAAAAAACAAAAATCACTTGTGCAAGGCCGAGTCTTTTGGTCGACGAGGGGAAGACTGGGACCGGTGGGCTAGCTAGCGCTGTTTGGCAGTGCCCGCCTTGCTGCAACGGAAATAGACTGCGGGTGGTGACAGGCGGAGCGGGCTGAGGCAGCCTTGGCTGTCCTACAAGCAATTCACCTCTGATCTGGCATTACGCGGCGCAGCATCCTACGTTCGATGCATCCTGCCACTTTTGCTGAGAAGCTGCGCCGATATACGACGACCCTGAAAGTACAATAAGAATCTCCGGACATCTGTAGCTGCAGCGAACTTGCAGTTGCGACGCGTTATTGCAGAGCACGCCCCAGTCCAGCTGCACGCCTCGAATAGGATTGCAGACCAGCCATGCCGCTCAAAGACCTGCTCAAGCTGAAGACGAAGCTGAAAGACGAAGCCGCGTCAGGCGCGGCGGGAAAAGGACCTACGCTGGGCGTAGACGTGCCCGAGTTCCAGTTCTTCCGTACGACGACCAGCACGCACGAAGCCATCGAGCCGCCCTCGTTTCCCGGCGACCCCACGCGCGCTGAAGCGCCCCTCCTGAGCCCCAAGGACACGCGCGGCTTTGGCCGCTTCCGGCGCTCCTCCAACGTCAGCACCACGAGCTCTGCGGGCAGCGGGCGCGGCAGCGAAGACGCGGCGCGGCCGCGGGCCGGCACCCTGAGCGAGCGGTTTCACTTGAGCCGCAGCCGCAGCCAGAGCAGCGTCAACGTGCCGGACAACCTGCCCGACGTCGGCGATGCGCCCGTCGCCCGCAACGACGAGGACGAGGCCAAGTGGGAGAAGCGCGCGACCATGCTGGTGCAGCGCGGCCCGCTGGCGCAAAGCAGCGCCCCGCCGACGCCGACCATCGAGCTCAACGGCGCCATGGCCACCGCCGCCGCGCCCGCCGACGAGCAGGACATGCAGGAGGCCATCCGGCTGCACGAAAAGGGCAACCTGGAAGCCAGCACCGCGCTGTTCGGGCGTCTGGCCGACCCGGCCGGCGCCAACAACGCCCTCGCGCAGGTCCTGTACGGGCTCGCGCTGCGCCACGCATGGGGCATCGTCGCGGACCAGGAGGCCGCCGTGCACTACCTGTCGCTCGCGGCGTCGAACAGCGCCGAGGTCGAGAAGCTGGCGCTGGGCGCGGGCATGACCAAGGGCGGCCCTGCGAAGGGCGAGCTCGTGCTCGCCATGTACGAGCTGGCCAACTGCTTCCGCAACGCTTGGGGCATTAAGAAGGATCCTGCTGCCGCTAAGCAGTACTACGAGACCGCTGCGAATCTGGGCGATACGGACGCGATGAACGAGGTGGCCTGGTGCTACGTCGAGGGGTTTGGATGCAGGAAGGATAAGGTATGTAGCTTTACTTTTGTTTTTGTGCTGTGAAAGGATGCAGCTCGGCCAGGCTCCCTTCTCCTGTCGCTGCACGACGCACATCGGTCCCCAGCGACGAGCCTCGACATCGCCCTCCCGGTCGTCGCTCTGGCGTCATGTCAGACACCGACAGGGCTCTGCGAGGAGAGCTTCACCTTCAAGCCAAGGCACCGATCATGCGTTGTCAGCCTCATCGCCATCCCTCATCACCCAGGCTAGGCGCTCTGTATTCGGACGTGCGCGCATCCAAGCCACCGATTGTGAATGCGATGCGAACGGTCAGCTTGGTCCGCCTCTCGCGTTCGCTCCCGTTCTCCGCTGTCCTTGTCTCAGATATCTCCGCACGCTCAACTCCCGCCTCACTGTTTGGGCAGCAGCCCGCTTGGCTGGAACCTCACATGGTCTCGGCCGGAACCTGACATGGTCTCGGCTGGAACTTTACATGGTCTCGGCTGGAACTGCACATGGTCTCGGTTGGAACTTCACATGGTCTCGGTTGGAACTTCACATGGTCTCGGCTGGAACTTCACATGGTCTCGGCTGGAACTTCACATGGTCTCGGCTGGCGCCTCGCGCGCATTCTCACTGTCCGGCTGCAGCGCTCCCTCGTTAATGGTCGCTAACTGCGTATTGCACAGTTCAAAGCGGCTCAGTTCCTGCGCCTCGCGGAATCAAAGGGCAACAAGACATTGGGGAATACCTGGTGAGTACAACTTTCTTCGTGTTGCGTCGTCCTGCATCGGATCAATTTCCCCACACCGTCCACCGGCCCGGACGTCACCTGCCTGTCACTCCCAAACGGGAATTGCAGCACAGCCTGGCGACACCCGCGCCAGCCGTCGTCAGCACCCGCATCTCTGGATTCAAACAACGACTCCACGCGCACCGCCGTCCAGAACCCACACCGTTTCGTGCGCTCGCGCCCAGCCGCAGCAATTGGCTCTCCGTCGCCTGCCAGATCCAGCCCTCGCTTAGCCGCCAGGAGCGGCCCTTACCATACCCTCCCTCCCGCTCTGTCACGTCCCGCCCCACCAACCGCAGCGCATCACCGCGCATCACCACACATGATGGCCCAACACGGCCTGCGAGCCCCGACGCCTTTCCCGTTGGCTGGACGCCCTTCCTTATCCGGATGGCCTGCATACACGTGGCGCGCTGTCAAAGGCGGAGCGCACTGAGGGTGTGACTCTCCCAGTATCGATAGCTTCCGACGGCTGATGGGGGCCCTGATCCTGATCCTGATCCGATGACGGCGGAGACTGGCATACGAGCCGCGTTGGGCAGGCTAGTCGTGTGACGTTGCTGTCATTCGATTTCTCTGCTGGGAAGCGGTGGCGCTGTTTTCGACAAGGCGCGGCGGCGCGCGGCGCTCAACGCGTTGAAAATGCCCGGTCCGGATCAGATGTACTAGACGAGCGGGCGAGACAATGTGTGATGGACCGACCACGCGCTGACGAATCCAGGATATGGAAACCAAAGTACGATCCAAAGTAGCTCTGCTCTGTCGACGAGCAGTTGCGCTGTATGTACTGACTGCTTCGTACTCTGTCCACTCCACGCCAGGTAGGTACGGGTAGATAGATCTGGTGGATATGGGTCTGCATGTATCAAACCTCTTACCTCTGGCATGTCTCATGTCGCACGCTCTCGCACTGTCTTCGTGATGCTCATGCTCATGTGAATGCCCAAGTGCGGAATCAGCATAACTCCCCGACTCGCTGGCTGGCTGGCTGGCCGACTCCCCGGCCGGCTGGCTGACTGGCTGCTTCAAGATGTAGATGTAGACAGACACAGAAACCACACGCCGCTCACGCAAGGCAGTCAAGTCACGGCAAGCAAAGTCACGGCAAGCAAGTCACGGCAAGCAAAGTCACGGCAAGCAAGTCACGGCAAGCAAGTCACGGCAAGCAAGTCACGTCACGGCATGGGAAAAAAGCGATACAGACAGGCGAAGCCAGACGCCACGGTCCAGCCTCTGAAAAGCAGAGTAGTATTACCGCTGCTCCTCTCTAGCTAGTGTAATCGCGAAACATCAGTGGCGCGGTCTGCAGCCGTGAGCCAATTCATATACAGTGTCGTAGCGCCCCGTCTCGCTCGCCAACATCGTGATCATAATCGTCATCGTGATTGTGATCGTGATTGTGATCGTGCTCCAAAGAGCCCGCTTCAAAGGAAAAGAAAAGGGAAAAAGAGAAAAGCTCGCTCACTCGCTGCGCTCTGCTAAATCCAAAGCCAAAACCAGAATCCAAAAAGCTAGAACACAAGAAAAAAACAAAAGGACATGGCAAGGAAAACAAGGGCATCCGCCTGTGGGGGCAGCAATGTATCGTCGACGTTGCCGTCCGCGATGTAGAAAGATGGCGCTAGATGGCAAGGAGAAAGGCCTGCGATGCAAGTACTCACAAAGGGAACGCGGGCGGCACACCGCGAGGCGAAGACCGGGCGCAGGGAGAAGGGAAGCGCTATGCTAGAACGAGATGATGCAGAGTCACGACTCGCGTCGGACTGGCGCTGAACGCAAGGGAAGTGGATTGGTGGGCTGGGGGGTGGGGATCATCCCTCGGCCGTGAGGCCCTCCGAGGTGCTGGGCCGCGACATGGCGGTCGATTCCTCGACGATGCGCTTGAACTCGTGGACGACCTCGGGAGAGATCTTGTCCCAGAGCAGGCTGCGCGTGTAGACCTCGGCGGCGGACTCGCCCTTGTTCTGCTCGCGCATGGCGGCGAGAGTGGCGGCGAGATTGCGGCGGTGAGATGGCTGCGAGGGCGAGAGCGGGTCGCTGACGTCGTCGCTGCCGATGCTGTAGCGGGGGCGGGTGAAGTCGAGAGAAGTCATGCTGTTGTACTGGGCCGGGGTGATGGAGAAGAGCTGCTCGTTCTCCTGCTCCTTGGTGGGCGCAGCGAGCTGGGAGTGCAGTTGGTCGAGGCGCGAACCGGAGATGCCAGCAAGCTCAGAGCCAGACATGGTAGCCTTGGGCCAGGCCATGCCGGACGGGGTAGGCTCGAGACCGGTGACAGCGTTGGCAATGAGGCCTTGCTCGGTGAAAGCAGAAGAGACACCAGCATCCTTGAGGATGCTGTCGAGGACATCGGCAGAAGCAGCACGGACCTCGTCGGGCATGCGCGGCATGGGCGGGGCAGCGCCGGAACCAGACTTGCTGGCGACAAAAGCACCGCACAGCAGCAGCATGAGCAGAAGACCAGACGCGACAGGCTCCTTCTCTTCCTTGGCACGGGGAACGATGGCCATGGGCTGTTCCCGGGGAGTCTGGGCGTCAGAGGCAAAGTCGTTGACAAAGATGTAGTTGTCCCACTCGTTGCCGCCCATGTTGAGGTTGTCCATCTCGGAAGCAAAGTCGGTGAAGGTGGTGCTGGGTGCGACAGTCATGTTGACAGAGCTGCTTTCAAGACGCTCGGTGAGGACGGCGACCTTCTTGCGAAGCTCACCGGTCTCGAGCGTGTGGTTGCGGACAAGCTCCTCCTTGTCGAACTGCAGCTGGTTGATCATGTGATGCATGTCCATGGACTCACGATGCCAATTCTCCTTCTCGGCAACAAGCTGGTCGTACTCGACACGCATGGTGGCGAACTCGTCTTGCATGCCGCACATCTTCTCGATCCAGCCCTTCTTCTCCTCTTCGAGCTCTTCCGTGTGCTTCTTCTTGCGTTGCCTGGAGTCGAGACTGCGATGCGTTAGCTGATGAACAATGGAGATGGAGACCAAATGGTGGGTTGGGCCAAGCGAGGAACGCCGAACCAAATTCCAATAAGAGGTACGTACGCGGCCTGCCTGTTGCGGAGCAGTCGCTTCTGCTGCTTGAGCTCCTTCATCTCGTCCTCGTTGGTGCAGCCGGCGATGAGCTGGTCAATGTTGAACAGGTTGCGCTCGGCGGGGATGTCGAAGCGGGCGTTCTTCTTGCGGATGCCGCCGTCACGACGGGGAGAGAAACCACGGGGCGGGGGCGTGTTGGGCCTCATGCGCTTCGGCCCGGGCCGCGAGTCCATCTCCTGCTGGTTGAAGGCCATCCAGTCGGAGTGGGTGTGCGGCGACATGGGCTGCTCGGCAGCCGTGTTGGGGAAGACAGCGCTGGGCCGGACGTTTGCATCGACGGGGAGGCCGTGGAACATCTGCTGCTGCTGCTGGGGCACAAAGGCCGACTGGACACCAAAGTCGCCGGGGCCAAAGGGATTCGACGGCTTGGGTGCCGTTGGAGTACGGATGCCCGAGTTGTCCATGGGCCACGACTGCTGGCCGTAGGTGGCAGCTTGGTTGGGGGGGAGACGGGCGAAGGGGTTGTTGCTCTGCTCGGTGAAGAAGGGATTGTTGGCATTCGAGTTGACGACGGAACTTGTGGCGGTGCGGTCGACAAACTGGTGCTGCGAGAAGTCCTCCCAGATGGAGCCGTCGGGCGAGAAGATGCCCTGGGTGGAGGTGGTGGGCGACATCAAGGTGGGCGTGTCGAGGATCTGGTGGTCCAGGGTGTGCTGGTCGTCAAAGGCAAAGGCGTTGGGTTTCCGGTCGATGCTGGACAGCGTCGACGAGGGCCTGTGGAAATCCATGTGATTTGGGTTGTTGGTGTTGGAAAAGTCCATGGCGCGGGCGATGCTGGGGTCTTGTAGTAAAGTACCGGTGTGGCCCGGACTGGCGGTGTGGATTACCCTTTTCGGCAATGTCGATGGCAGGGCCCTGGCGGAAGAGCGTTTTTCGCAGAGCCGGCGATTGCACGGGCAGGGGGGGGGGGGCACTGACAGACAACGGCGCGGTGGCTAGCGAGCGAGGCAGAGCAGCGACTGTAGCTTCCTGGAAGAGGGTGGTATGAGTGAGGTGCTGGAGCTGGGTGGGGAGGACGGGCTAGTTATCGCAGACGGCGGGGCGGGCTCGAAGCAGCAACTGAGCGGCAGCCGACTACAACCTTGGACGCAGCGCGGACGCAGCTAGGCCGCTTCGAAGCTTGCTGGGGGCAGCGCGAGAGTGACTACGGTGGGATGCACGCGAAACACGGGCGCGGGCTCCCATTCGGCGCCCCAGGCAGCGTCGGGTAGGATTGCATCAGCGCATGAGTCTGCCCAGCAACGAGTGGCTGCCGTCGACTGTGGTGCAGCTGGCAGCCCGGCGTGTGCCCGTGTGCCATTCACGGCGCCCACCCTCGCGCTCCCGTTTGCCTGCTCCACGCGTGCCATGGCAGACGGGCAGACGGGCAGACGAGCAGACGACCACGGCCGATGGCCAGACACAGTGCTGGACCCGTCATAGCAGCGACAGGTCCGTTCGTCGCGCGCGCTGCAGTCACAGACGGCGTCACAGCGCCACCCGCGATTGCACGATAGCACGATAGTACAATAGCACGATGGCACGATCGCACAATAGCACGATAGCACGATTGTGCGCCAGGGCTGTCGCCGGCTGCAAAGTCTGGTACGACAGGCCCCCGTACCGCTGTAGTCGATTCACGCGCCTGGTCGACCAGCGGGCCGGCCCTTCAGCGAAATTCCCCCGTCGCCGGCGAATCACGATACTGGGTGCTGGATAACCCACCAAGTTAGCCAGGCTTGGCTGGCCGACGCTGAAAAAGTCTGCCAGATGCGAGTAGGTAGGAGTCGGTGCCATGCGCTGTGCAGAGAATCGGTGCCATGCGCTGTGCAGAGAGTCGGTGCCATGCGCTGTGCAGAGAGTCGGTGCGATGCAGGCCTCCCGCCGTGCGCGCCGCAAAATGTAGACGTGACTTGCATCGGCCGTGTGTAATCCACAGAGGGCATGAGAACGAACGCTGAGAAGCAGCGCGGGCCGCCTTCCTCCGAGAACCCTCCTTCACACCCAGCATCAAGCCGTCCAGCCATCCAGCCATGCCATCAGCCGACATCCAACTTTCCAACTTCCCACACTCTCGGCCGTCTCGCGCGGAGGGAGGGCTGACCCTGCCTCTCACCTGCTCCTCTCCCCTGCTCCCTGATCAATGCCGTCATCCCCCTCAGGCTCCCCTCACCGCCCGGCACATTGCGGCAGTCGTGTATTCCCATTTCTATTCGTGGACGCCACACCAAGTACATTTCCGTGCACCGTCGCGCAGCTATTATCGTGCTGAGCACCAAGCCGTTGGGAGAGCGAGAGCCTTGCGATGTGGAATCCGGCGTGTTGGGAGAGCGTTTACGGCGGACACTGCATGTAGCTGGCGCGTGCGATGACTTAGCAGAGGGGTGTGTTTGATTGGCCGCAATGGGGGATTTGTTTACAGAGTATTTGCGTTCCAAGAACGGGATTGCTGCTTGCCAACCCGCACTGCAAACCCTCACCTCGCACACGATCACTACCATTAATTGTGAATTACGCTCGCGCCGTAATCTCGCGTATCGCGGCCCTAAAGGCGCAGTGCAATCACCACGGCTCGCCAAAGGCGTCCAGTGCAGCCACATCTCAGCCCTGTCTCACACTCCAGATCGCGTCACACAGCCTCCCAGCGCAGACCGTAAGCAGTGTATTGTCTCGCACACCACCGCATGCCATCCCCGCCAAGCCGCGCCAAGCCGCTGGTGATCTGCAAGACGCCAATCAACCAAGAGAGCACTGTGCGGTGCGAAGAAGCGTAGCTTCGCGGTACAGATAGGCACGTGTCATCTAGATCCCGCCGACTCTACAGTACGGCGATCTGACGTACCTACGACTGATAACGACAGGACAAGTCGGTAGGTAGTAAAGCACCTAGTCTAGTCTCTAGCACCTTCCCCACGGCGCGTCTCAAGCGCGTGTGTACACGGCGCAGCACCACCCGCGGCGTGATGAACAATCTGTCCATCGGAGATGCAACGCGTCTGCATCAAACACACCTCACCTCGCCCTGCCCTTGCCGTGACATGACCGGCGCGCAGCCTCAGCGCACCTGGCAAAACCGCAGTGCAAAGAGCGTGTTTCAGGCGTGACGGTATGCAATTGCAGCCCAACATGCAACATGCACCGCAACGGTCTGCACCGCTTCAGCATCGCCATTCGCCCGTCCGCAATGCACGCAGAGAAAGTGAGGCTGCGGCGGTGCGAGTGCGGTGAGAATGCATGCACGGCGGGAGCGGCAAGTGGACCGCGGGGGGCGGTGCTGCACCAGTCATCCATCAGCAACTCTGAAGCGGATTCTGGCTGCAATTCGACATTGTGACTGGGTTGGGGTGGATTGGATGGAGGAGCCGTGGCCGTGGCCGTGGCCGCTGCAGCCGGCTGTGTTGTCGATGGATAGATGCTGCACGCATTGACGGCTTTCGGCCGACTGTGCACACGGGCGTGTAAACAAACACGGGTGGGTGTGAGTCACGTCCTCTGTAGGGCTGAAGGCCCCTGCGCGCCGACGCGGCTCCTGGTGATGTGAACATGGACCGGCCCTGCGGCAGAATCCCCAGCGCGAGACCAAGTCTGGGACCGGACGTTTTGCAAATTGCAACGGCCGTGATTTCTTCCAGAAGCTCGAGCGCTGCCGTGACGTCGGCCGATGACGGCAAGACTGGACTGTGCCAACAGCCCTCTGTACGAGGTCCGAGGTTGCGAGAGCGGTGATTGCGAGAGCGGTGATTGCGAGAGCGGTGATTGCGAGAGCGGTGATTGCGAGAGCGGTGATTGCGAGGGCGGTGATTGCGAGGCCTCGCAGGCTAAATCCAGGGTGCAATTCGACGCGCGTGCGTGGGTCGCGGAGGGTCGCGATGGGATCGTGAGGTGGGTCGGATACCCACTGGCGGCTCTCCCATTGCAGGACTCTGCACAACGGATCGCTCGCGCGACAACTTCTGCATCCGAGTGTTGCGGTGCGAATGTCTCATTGGAGGAAGTTACGCATCGCCCTCATTGGCATCGCCCTCATTGGCATCGCCCTCGTTAGCATCGCCCTCGTTAGCATCGCCCATCATGCCATTGCGTGCCGATCGAGGACAGAGTTGCGGTGTAGAATCGTCTGCGCTTCGCAGCCGTGACATTGTTGATGTTGGGGTGCTGCAGCTCGATGCATCAAGCCCACGACCGAAACATGTCTCCTTGCTTCAGTGCGGGACGGAGCGAGATGCAGCAGCGTGGGGCCGTTTGGTGCGACGGCGTGCGAGAAATGGTCTGAGAGTATGTGCGAGAAATGGTCTGAGAGTATGTGCGAGGAATGGTCCGAGAGGATGTGCACGTGGACCGGACGTGTGGGACGGAGATGCGTGACGCTGGGAGTGCAAAGGGAGGCAGTGGTGATATGGCTATCTACGTGATTTCTGCGCTCAGGGTCTGCTTCTAGTGGTCGGGGGAAGGGACCGTACCTTGCTTTCCCCTCTGGTGAATCATGCCCTCTGGTGAATCATGCCCTCTGGTGAATCGTGCCCTCTGGTGAATCGTGCCCTCTGGTAAATCATGCCCTCTGGTGAATCGTGCCCTCTGGTAAATCGTGCCCTCTGGTGAATTGTGCCCGCCAACCGCGGCACGGCGTCGCTGAATGTGGGGCTCGATGGCCGGGGGTCTCGCAGCCTCAGATTCCCTCGTTGTCTTCCCTCGACCACAGCTTGACGGTTCGGTCCTTTCCTCCGCTGACGATCCACGCCGCGTCGCTCGTCACGTCGGCGCTGAAGACGGGCCCGGAGTGGCCTTGCAGCGTCTTGCAGTGTGCCCAGTCGTCCGCGGAGAAGACCTGCACGTTCTTGTCGAAGCCCGAGGACACGACAAACGTCGAGGCCTTTTTCGGGACGAGCTCGCCCGCTTCGTTGTGCTGCAGCGGCACGCCGCTCGCGGGCCCGTCGGTCCCTTGATACCATCGCAGATCGGTGACACCTCCGGTGTTTGCAGCGATTGAGTTTGTCTCGCGCATGGCTCGCACGTCCCAGCACTTCATGAAGCCGTCGCCTGAGCCGGACAGGAGCCGGTGGCCGTCGACAGCCCAGTCCAAGGCGTAGATGGGCTTGATGTGGCTTTCCAGCATGTATATGACGCGCCCTGTGCGCACATCCCACACGCGACCAATGCTGTCCAGACCCGCACTCGCAACCAGCGATCCGTCCTGGTTGAAGCTGACCGTGTACACTTCCTTGGAGTGGCCTTCTTGCAGGAGCAGTTCTTGGCCCGTCTCGACGTTCCAGAGGCGCCATGTGGCGTCGTCTGATGCCGACGCGAGGTACCGCCCGGAGGGGTGGAATGCCAGCCGACAGACCCGCTCGCTGTGGCCTTGCAGGGTGCGCAGCGGCTTGTCGTCGTCCAGGGACCACAGCTGCACCTTTCCGCCCGCTCCGCCCGAGGCCAAGTTGACGCTGCCCGGTGAGACGGTGGTGCCCGGCAGTGTCGCGCCGGGCACCCAGTCGATGCCCGTGGTGCGCTCCGTGTGTCCCCCCCGGTATGCCTTCTTCTGCTCCAGGCTCGGGATCTCCAGCAGGGCCACCTTGCCGCCCCAGGTGCCGTACGCGACGTACTGGCCGTTTGGCGACGCGCGCACGATGCTGACCGGGCGGTCGGCCGTCTGCGATCCGTACAGCTCGAAGCCCTTGAGCCTGTCCTTGATGCGGTTGCGGTGCTCGACGTGCGCCTTGAGCGGGATCGTGGCTTCCTGGCGCTGGTAGGCGACGCGCTGCTGCGCGCGTGGGAGCGAGTACGCGGCCATGTCGCGGCGGGCGTCCAGCAGCGACTGCGTCCCCTGTGTGTAGAACTCGTCCTGCTCGTCGCCCGGCGCCTCTGCCTCGTGCATGACGACATCCTCGGCGTCGTCGCGTCCGGCCTCGGCTGCATCGGCCAGCAGCGCGCGCAGTCGGTCGCGTCGGTCGGCGGGCCCCTCGCCGAAGAGCGTAATGGGCTCCTTCAGGGCGCGCAGGCGCAGCTTGACGTCGCGGTCGGCGGTGGGCACAATCAGGCCGGCGGCGCGCTTCTTGCGCTCAAACTCGGCGAGGAGGTCCGAGGCCATGGGATTGCTGCCGCCGACGCTGCCGCCGCCGCCGCCGCCGCCGCCGGGCATGGCATGGTTGCGGTCGAGTGCTGGGCGTGTCAGCTAAGAAGGGCGTCGGGGCTGCAGTGCCGTGAACGTACGCACGCTGGCATAGTCGATGCCGTCCATGTGGTCGGTCGCGCCATTCTCCTCGTCGACGTACGCCTGCCGCGCCGGGTGCATGCTCATCGCGAGTGACAGAGCCCCTCGGTGCTGCGGGGCGCAAGAGCTGCGGGTGGTGCAGTCGCCTCCATGCACGCGAGCTGCGCGCGAAAAGAAGTTGCCCGGTCGGCGTCCCGGTGCTTCGCAGGGCTGCTAGCGTTGGGTCCTGGCACGCCCGCTGCAACCAATGCAAGACGCGCAGGGCAGCGCTGCACTAGTCGCGACAGGCAGAAGATGGTCGCGACAGATATTGTGTGGTCGGGACAGATATCGTGTGGGCAGGACAGATATCGTGTGGTCGGGACAGATATCGTGTGGACAGGACAGATATTGTATGGACAGGACAGATATTGTATGGACAGGACAGATATCGTGTGGTCGGGACAGATATCGTGTGGACAGGACAGATATCGTGTGGACAGGACAGATACCGTGTGCACGTCTACAATTGCGAGAGACTGTCCTGATTGCCGTCTCCACTGCCCTCCAGCACCGCCGGACTACTTCGTATGGAGGCAATCACTACGGTAGGCACTCGCCCTCTGCTAGCCGGATCGGCGCGTCCTAGCCCAGAACTTGGAAGTCTGTCCATACCGTCGCCCTTGGGACAGGACGCCGCCAGCACGCGCGATGATTCCCTGCACCAATCCCAGACTCCTCTGCGCCTCACCAATCCCAGACTCCTCTGCGCCTCGCCAATCCCAGATTCCTCTGCGCCTCGCCAGTCCCAGACTCCTCTGCGCCTCACCTACAACACCGTCCGCACCCACTGACCCGATTGCAGGCCTGGGCCGCGGCCATGTCGCATGCCATGACCAGCGCCGCCAACCTGGCCCGCCTGCCCTCGCGTCGCGCCGCGTCTGGCCTGTTCCTCTTCGCCCTGTCCGCGACGGCCAGCCTCCACACGCAGCGCACCCACTCTCCCTACGCGCTGCCGACCTGTCCGCTGCACAGAGACGCAGACACGAGCCCGAGCCCAGCAGGGCTGCGGTCCTCGAGCTCCGCGGCGCAGCCGCCGCAGTTCTCCTACCACGTCGCCGCGTCGTACTCGGCCAAGCAGGACCGCTTCAACGCGCAGCAGAACCTGTTCACAAGCCCGCTGCACGACCCCGCGCAGCGCCACGACGAGTGGCGCGAGTGCAAGGCGAGCGTGGACAAGCGGAGGCGGTTGCGCAGCGGGCAGGATGCCCTCTTCTTCAGCCAGGTCGGCGACACCAGGACCACGACGTTTGGCGTAGCAGACGGCGTGGGAGGGTGGGTCGAGTCGGGACTGGACCCGGCCGACTTTTCTCACGGGCTGTGCGAGTACATGAGCTGCGCCGCGCGCTCGTTCCCGCACGGCTTCAACACGACGTCGCTGCATCCCAAGGAGCTACTGCAGATTGCGTACGACGAGGTCACCGAGGACGACAGCATCGAGGGCGGCGGCAGCACTGCCTGTTTGGCTGTCGCCGAGCCCGACGGCACCGTCGAGGTTGCCAACTTGGGCGATTCGGGCTTCATGCATCTGGGCCTGAATGCCGTGCGACACTTTACGCAACCCCAGACCCACGCCTTCAACACCCCCTATCAGCTCTCCAAAACCCCCCACCGCATGCTCGTGCAGATGGCCGTCTTTGGTGGCCCCTCGACGCTCTCCGATCTGCCCAAGGAATCGAGTGTCACCCACCACAGGGTCCGCCACGGCGACGTCCTCGTCTTCGCCACCGACGGTGTATGGGACAACCTCAGCCCCCAGGACGCGCTCGGCATAGTCAGCAAGCAGATGGTGGCCGCCGGCGCCTGGGTCGACAGGGGCGGCGCCATCGAGGTCGGACACGATCTGGCCGGGCTGGTACAAGCCCGCACGGGACGCAGGGCTGATAGCAAGTCTTTGCAGGCCGTAGTGGCCACGGCCATTGCGCAGCAGGCCAAGGACACGGGGCTCAATACGCGCCGCGATGGGCCGTTTGCCAAGGAGGTGCAAAAGTACTACCCGGGCGAGAACTGGCACGGCGGCAAGCCCGATGACATTGCTGCCGTCATCGCCGTCGTGCTGGAAGAGTCGCCGACTGTATCATCAAAACTCTGAGCGGGATTGCATAGCAGGCGTTGGGGCGTCGCGGGGACACGGCGGCGCATTCGCATGGGCCTTGTTGGAGGTGGCTTTGACTTTTGTACATGACGTTGAGGGACAGGTTGCCGTAGACACGACAAATCACTAGACACGCGACAAATCACTAGACACGCGACAAATCACTAGACGCGAGAAAAAACTGTCCCACTGTGGAATTTGAGCAAGTCGGTTCTGAGCAAAAACTGTCCCAACATGGAATTTGAGCAAGTCCATTCTGAGCAAGTCGGTTCTGAGCAAGTCGGTTCTGAGCAAGTCGGTTCTGATCAAAAACTGCCCCAACATGGAATTTGAGCAAGTCGGTTCTGACCAAAAACTGCCCCAACATGGAATTTGACCAAGTCGGTTCTGACCAAAAACTGCCCCAACATGGAATTTGACCAAGTCGATTCTGACAAAGTCGATTCTGACAAAGTCCAAAAGGCATGACATGATTCTGCAGAGGTCCAGTCCAGACCGTGTTGATACTGCTGTTGCCCGGCAACCACGACACACCAACTCCGCACCCGTCGCGCACGCCCACGACCTCATCCAACCCACCGCCAGCATCCCTACAGCGAACAGCCGCCTTTCCCTCCGGGCCTTATGTATGCGCAACTAACTCTACAGCAACATTCGCTAGCCAGATAGCCTCTCCGACCTGTATATAGCGACGCGCACCCCACACTGCTCCGCAATGGCTACAGCGTCTCCCACGCCCATGGGCTCGTACGGCCGCGCGCGCGTGCAGACGTCGACCCGCGTGCGCAGAGACTCGCCCATGTCTGTGCTGGGCGAGTCGCAAGGCTTCTCGGCCAATGCGCCCATGATGCAGAGCATCGACATTGGCGACAGCTCCGACGACGAGATCCCGCAGCCCATGAAGCTTAGCGCCCTGACGACGGCGCTGCTCGCCCAGAACGACGACGCCATGTCACCAGAGAGGAGGAAGCCAAAACTGAAAATCTCGCGCAACGGATCAGCATCGAATACGCCGGAGCGCGCGCGACAAGACTCGCTCACGCCTGCGCCGAGTCTGCGCATCAAGCGAGTACCGCTGCGAGGCGCGCCCATGCGCAGGTTCCGAAGGACCCCCCAGAGCGAAGAAGACCATCCGCCTTCGCAGGATCAGGAGAACCTGCCTGCGTCTGTGGTAAGAGTAAAGGAGGAGCATCCCAACGTGCCCGACTCGGTGCTCAAGATGACCGACTCGGTAATGAAGGTGAGAGATGAGAGGGACGCACGACCTGCCCAGCAACACCAATCGCCCCTCCAGCGGCACCAATCGCCCCTCCAGCGGCACCAATCACCACTCCAGCGGCGCCAATCACCGCTCCAGCGACGCCAATCACCACCTCCGCAACAGCAGGAGAAGCCAGTGCCGCTACAGTCCAGGGATGCAAACACACCACGGAGACCAGCGCCGCCGCCGCCACCCAAGATGTCCGTTCTTGAAGCCGCCACTGTTGCCGCGGGCGCAGCAACGGCAACCAAGCACAGAGAGCGAAAGAAGAGAAGCACCTTGTCAGTCAACGGAAAGCACTATTCGCAGATGGACCGGATAGGGAGAGGGGGCAGCTCGGCCGTGTATCGCGTCATGGCAGAGAACTTCAAGCTGCTGGCTCTGAAGCGAGTGAAGCTGGAAGACGCCGACGAGGCCGCCGTCCGCGGCTACAAAGGTGAAATCGATCTCCTTCAGAAGCTCAAGGACGTCGAGCGAGTCGTCCGCCTCTACGACTGGGAAGTGGACGAGCAACGGCAGATCCTCAGCGTAGTGCGTTTCCCGTCCCCGGCCCCGCTCCCTCTACTAACCGTCAACAGCTCATGGAGATTGGCGAATCTGACCTCGCGCGCATCATCCGGATGAAACTGGACCCCACCGACTCTTCCGCCCCAGGCACGCTCGACCTCTCCTTTACACGCTTCTACTGGAAAGAAATGCTCGAGTGCGTCGGCGCCGTGCACGCCCACGACATTGTGCACTCGGACCTCAAGCCCGCAAACTTCCTCCTCGTCTCCGGGCGCCTAAAGCTAATCGACTTTGGCATCGCAAACGCAATCGACACCGACAACACCGTCAACGTGCACCGCGACTCACACATTGGCACCCCAAACTACATGTCCCCCGAATCCCTCGAAGACAGCGCAGGCGGCGCCCAGGGCCAGCTCAGCAACGGCCAGGCCGCAAAGGACATGGCCCTCGGCAAGCCCAGCGACGTCTGGAGCCTCGGCTGCATCCTGTACCAGATGGTGTACGGGCGCCCGCCCTTTGCCCACATTGCAAACCAAATGGCGCGCGTCCTCGCCATCGTCAACCGCGCGCACGCCATTGCCTTTCCCGACCTGGGGCTGGGCGACGTCCGCGTCCCGCCCGCTCTCAAGGCCACCCTGCGCCGCTGCCTCGACCGCGACCCCGCCCGGCGGCCTACCGTCATGCAGCTTCTTGATCAGAGAGATGGCTTTCTGTACCCGGATGCGGGTGAGGACCTGAGGATTCCGCAGGATTTGCTGGCACAGATTATTACCAGGGTTGCGGATCGGTTCCGTGATGAGGCGAAACCGGCCCCGACTGAGGAGGAGATTAGGATGTATCCGAAGAGTTTTTATGAGAAGATTAGGGCGTTGCTTGAGAGTGGTGGGTGAGTGCTGGGGACTGGGGTTTTTTATGGCGTTTTGGATTTGATGGGGGGGGGGGGGGGGTTACGCTTCATGACTGGACTGGCGTTTTGGATACTCTGATCGCGTTCGGACTGGCGTTTTGGATACTCTGATCGCGTTCGGGCTCGCGTTTCTGGATGGGTTTTGTTTGTTTGTTTTTTTTTGCTCCTGGAGCGTTGTTGCATACTTGCATACTTGCGTGTATAGCATGGTCTGCGATACCCGTCTTTCTCCCTTCCCCTTATGTACAATCTGCAGTCACGCTGTACCCCGTTTCAATCGATCAATCAACCAACCAGCCCGCTGCTTCTCCGCATGGGAAAACCCCTAGCCCCTACCTTCCCCTTACTCGATTTCAATCTCAATCCGAGCCCTTCCATATCCGCCACACCACTTTCTGAACGCCTCATGTCCCTGTGCTTGGCGCTAGACGGCTAGTGGACGGAGATCCTAGGCGTCGTCGTGCATAACCACAGAGGCCTCGGTGTCGTCGGGTGAAGCGGTGGAGGAAGAGTGGAGGAGGTCGAAAGAGAGAAACACGGCGCAGTGTGATCTGACAAGACGAATGGCACGAGCGTTTGTAAGCAGCATCTCGCTCTCACTTTCTCTTCGACTTGCTTCATCTTGTCGTCTCGCGGTTCAGGGTATACTGTGCTTTCTCTATAGATCGTGCATGCTCGTCGGAGTCTCGTCACTGGGTATCCTCATCCACAGCCGCCCGCCCAAGACCTCTCTCGCCACCTCCAGAAAAGCATTTCTCGTCCGCTCACCCGGGACGGTGAGGAAAGGTTGCGTGATGCGCTTCAATCGGCGAGGTATATTGACTCCCCACAGCTCGAGCGCACACCAGTAACAAGCGTCGTCTCCAAAGGTCAGTTGCCGGCATGAGAGTGTAGTAGGATGTGCATTGTAGATTGATGTCTGATGTAGCGGACATGCCGCGTTTTGAGTCGCACGTTTGGTGGAGACTATGAGACTAATCGGCTGTTTGCCAACGCGGGAGGGTGGAGTATGAAAGCGCAGTTTTAAAGCGCAGATGACGCCAGGTTTGAGGGTCATGTGGGGCCGGGCTGGTGGTGGCTCCGACGTGGATGTTGGCTCTGACGTGGATGCTGATGAACGACGGTGCGGAGCTGAGAATCTGCGTACAACTAGAGTGAAGTGGAGATGGCCAAGAGACGAGGGTCTCAAACGACAGTTTTCAAGGCTGCTGGTGGATAGAGAAGAGTAGACGGAGAAGAGACGGACGTGCTGATAGTCGGTTTTGATCTGTTCGGTAGAGTACGGTCTATCCATCAACTGTCGACCGCTTCCCTTCCCCTTCCCTCAGCAGCTAAACCATTCAGAAGCGCGAGCCTCACTCCACAGATCCGCCGCCTTGACCAAGTCGTTATACGCGTCTAGCGCCACCATATTTTGATACTCCTTTGTATGCCTCACAGCACCTCTCTGTTCATCGCTGAGCGCACTCCATACCAAGTCCCGCACTGGCTTGTTCACCCGCACGAACCACTTCACGAAGGTGTTCTTCTTGTACCAAATATATGTGCTGTATTTGAACGGCAAAAGACGCGTTTCCTCGTAGATCTGGCGACAGGTGCGCGTCAGGGTGACGTGGCGCTCAAAGGCCGCCGCTTTGAAGAAATTGCATGGCAGGCAGTAGTGAAGATCGAGGGATCTGAGTTCGTATGCACTCCCATCACGGAGCGTTTGAAACACCTGGATCTGGTTTTCGCTGAAGACGTATGCGTAGATTTTGTTGCGCAACTCGGGCGGGAGACGCAGGAGGGGAGATGTTGGATTAGCTGAGGCTGGGTGGGCGAAGGTGCTGCGGGACTGTTAATGCTGAGGAGGAATATAACCATGTTCGATCACGTACGACATGGCGATCTTCTGGGGCGCGCGGGGGTGAAGATCAAATGGCGCGGGTGAAAAGCCGATCAAGGTGAACACTGAACTGGTTTTATAAGGCGCTAAGAAGCTAGCTATGGATAATTACTTCGTTTCTGATGTGTACAAAACATCAGGAGACTGCCAGGATTGAGCAGAAAGGTCATGCACCAACATTGAACACATGTTTGCGCGATTGTCAAGCACTCATTGCGGTCCCGGCCCTTCTCCATCTCCGGACTACCTTGTCCTCACTGCCCCCCCAATGTTCATCCCGCACCTCCTGCACATACAACCTCTGCGACTCGTTCAACGCTTCCCACACCGTAGTGTGCAACGCCTCATCAAGCCTGCCCATCCAGAGCGTGAAATTGATTATGAGGCTGACGTTGTACGTGCTGTATTTGTATGGAAGGAGTCGGGTCTCGGCATACATCTGACGGCAGACTTGCGTCGGAGCGATGAGAGTATTGAAGGCCAGTCGCCCCGAGCCGTGGAAAAGGAGCTCAGAGTCGGGAAGAGTGGCGTAGCGTAGGGCGCCGGTATTGGACCAGAGGACGGTGATCCGGTAGCCGCTGAAGACATGTGCGTAGATCCTCTTGCGCAGCTCGAGAGGGAGACGGAGCAGTGGCGAGACAGGCTGTTGTGAGGTGAGTGAATCACTGCATGGCTGTCAGTGATGGAAAGAAGTGGCAATTTACGATGGACCTACGCCATGTTGTGGGATTGAATCGACTCAAAATTGAACAGTCGTAGGAAGAGGCGGAAGCTGCGCAAAATCGCGACAGGATACACCTTTGCAAGCCAGACACATGACTGAGCCTGCTTTCACTCTGTCTTTTCCGGAACATGGATAGGAGTACTTCAGCATCTGGACCGATACCGGCGTGCTCTGAGGCTACGCCTGTTTGAACCCACTTGTAGCTCCTGCACTTCAAAGGTAACAAGCGTGACTCTTTGGATATATGGCGGCACGTCCGCATGATGACGTCGTGACTCGCAGTCCGAACTGGACAGTGTCTTGTATACATTCTGGGGACCATCCCGACGTAGCATCTTGGTGGCATGCAATCGTGGGGCTACCTGAGAGTGTGGTATTTGATATCACCGAAGAGGTACAATAGGATTTAATTGCGAATCGGACGGAAGACGGAGTAACGGCGAAGCGGGAATATCTGTTGTAAGGGAGGTGGTAGGCAAGTAAACGCTCAGATAGTCGGAACGTACGCCATGGTGAAGTCTGATGAATGCGCGGCGAGACAGTTAAGAGCTCTTTGTCCCCGTACGTGAAAGGAACAACACGAGTATTCGACAACACACAGCAGGTACTTGTGTGTAAAGATCTCTTGTGTGCTTGACACCAACGTATGACGGTTACTCCGCCCACATCAGATGGTCAAGTCCCATGATAGTGCCGTACGCGCCCACATGGGTTGTCAACGTCAAAGTTTCGCATCTTCTCTTCTAGCTCCTTCGAGAACACCAACTGTCGAAAACCGTGCTGAAGATGAAAACACCACCGCCTCTTCGCCACTGATTGATCGCGAGAAGAACTGCACATGCTGCAATATCCTCCTCTATTCTTCTGTCATTGCGTTCAAAACTGTCTCCTGCATCACGCCACCTGGTACGAGCAATCATTCAACGGCATCCTCTTCATCATACGTGCATGTCTTGTAGCTGCTGTCTTTGAACGGTAGCCGTTGAACTTGTGCGCGACGTTGGTTGCACGTCTTCGCGAGGGCATCAAGTAGCTCGGAGGATGATGATGGATTGACTAACACAGGTGTAGATCCTGTTGCGGAGTTCGCCTGGAAGGCGCAGGATGAGCAGAAAAACTAAGTCTTTTGGCGGTCTTGGATTTCGTTAGCGTGAAGCAGCGGAAAGACGGGGTCGAAGGTGAATCCCAAGATTGATGTATGAAATGGAGTGTTGATCGCTCGCAAAATGTTAGAGTACGTCATGGACGCTAAATGCTGCAGGCACGTTCACATTTTCAAAGATGACTTCGAACGAAACCATGAACATTACCACATGCATTTTCAGCTACTCTCACGATCCATACCTGATCGCAAATATGCTCTGCGCAAAGGACTTCCATCTAAGAACGCCTTTGCCCAGCTATAGCAATGCTGCAAACAAGGAAACAGCACCCCGGTCTATCGAAAGAAGATAATCTCCATCACGCACTCATGCCGCGATTGTGCAGAATCGTATCCTGCTCATACACGCTTGGCCGTGAGTAGCCAGCATGCCGGAACACCATGCAAAACATCAACATCATCCCCAGAAGCCACGACGCCGTTTCAGCTACATTTCTTCATGCTTGGTGTCGTGCTTCGTTCATCGTAAATCGTTCGCTATCAGCTTCTGTCGCTCACTCCTTACTGCGATGCGCACTGGACGCGCTCGGCACCGGCATGCATGTCATCATCGTCCTCGTCGGGGCTGGTCATGCCTCGTGCGCGTGCCTGCTCGCGTGTGGGGTCGACGGTCTCGAGTGTAAAGTCCTCGGTCATTGCGTTGGGTGGAGGTGTAGCATCAGGGACCTTTCGTGGTGGCAGAACCGACTCGAGGGCGCGGATGTGCTCGGGCGTCAGGGGTGCGCCGTCTTCGCCGCCGAGGCGCTCGGGGAACTTAACATCGAACTGGATGTACAGGTTGCCGTGGTCATGGTGCCTGTATGAGGGCATACCCTGGCCGCGAATGACCTTGACATCGCCGGGAGCGATGCACTCGCCGGGGATGATGTCGACGGTCAACCACCTCTCGTCAAGGTGCTCAATGTGGATCTGACCACCAGCGAGGGCAGTCAGGAGGTCGATCTCGCAGTGGAAGAAAAGGTCGTCGTTCTTGCGCTGGAAACGAGGGTGGGGCTTCTGATCAATCTCGAAAATAACATCGCCGGGCTCAACGCCCGGAAGCTGATCGCCTTCGCCACGGAACTCTATCTTGTGGCCGCTCTGGACACCGCGGTCAACGTGGACGTGGAGGACCTTGCGCTCGATAATGGTCTTCTTGCCGTTGCACTGCTTGCACCTGTCCTTGTCGCGAATGATCTCGCCCTCTCCCTGGCAGTCAGGGCAGACGGTCTGGAAGCGCTGAATCATGGGGCCCATCTGCCTCATCATGTGCTTCATACCGCGGCCATCACAGCCAGCGCACTTCTTGACGGCACCCTCCTTACCACCAACACCGTGGCACTTTGAGCAGATGACGGACTTCTGGAGAGCGAGCTTAGAGATCTTACCGCGGTAAATATCCTCGAGCGAGACCTTGTGGGTGTGGGAAATGGTGCGCGCCTTCTTGGGGCCCTGCTCGCGCATGCCGCCACCAAACATGCCTCCAAATGGGCCACCACCGCCGCCGCCGCCGAAGAACTGCGCGAACAGATCCTCGGCAGCCATGCCGCCGCCGCCCATGCCGCCCTGCTCAAGGCCCTCCTCACCATACTGGTCGTACAGCTGTCGTTTTTGCGAGTCTTGGAGAACTTCGTATGCGTGTGAGAGGTCCTTGAACTTGTCGGCAGCCTCGGGGTTGTGTGCGTTCTTGTCGGGGTGCCATTTCAGCGCACCCTTCTTATATGCTGTCTTCAGCTGTGCTTCTGTGGCATCTGGGGACACCTGCGCGTGTCAATACTGATTAATCTGACACTTGGTGTAAGGCTGTACATACCCCAAGGATGTCGTAAAACTTGGTGTCCTTCACCATGTTGGCGGTTGCGTTGCGTGAGATTGCAAAGACGACGGGCTAGCGGGGTCGTAAAAGTGTGCTCGGGGTCGCTGTGGTATCTTTTGGGCGAGGGAGGAGCGCAACGTCGCTGTGTCTGGAGATTGAATGTCAGCGGCCGAGATGCGGACAAGGGTTTGCTTTAACAAGCGGCTCAGCCTTGCGGAAGGCGCCCGTATCTTCCTCGTCGAAGACTCAAACAGAAGGCGCTTACCGAGACTCGCCGGGAACGGGCTGTCGCAAAATTAACGGAGGGGTGCAAGACTTACAGGCACGTTACTGTCACTTGCCGGCAATATTTGTTTGGTGAAAGCACTGTAAGAGGCGAAAGCTTGGAGTTTTAAAAGTAGTCAACCGGGATGCCAACTGCGCCGAGCTGCAGAAGATTCCAACTGATTCTATGCCCTTCCACCGCGACCCAACAGCTCAAAACGGCCTGAAACTCGGGTTTTTGCCTGCTCAAGGTTTCGTGGCTGCTACGGCTAACAGCCGTGAACCGGATTCGCTTGGTAAGAAAACTTCACTTGATCTCGGCACGTAGAATAGATTGACATGCTGCTCATCAAGTCTTCCATTATTGTTGTACATTCGAGTCCGTGCGTCCCGCCAATCGGCAAGAGACGAGAAGCAGAAGCTTATCTGCCAAGTATGGCAATTGCGACGTGGACCCTGAATGCAATTCGTGACGCAAATCTTCTGCTGTGTGCTCTGCTCTCATCAAATCTCTCATCATGTCTGCAGAAGACGCTGGATTCAAGGCCGCCGTACACGAGGCTCGTCAAGGCAGCAGCGAAGGCGGAGTGCCCATTGGCGCTTGCCTTGTCTCAGCCGAAGGCAAGATACTTGGCCAGGGACATAATATGCGTATTCAGAAAGGCAGTGCTACTCTGCATGTCAGTGTTGCCTTGAATATGGTTGCCTCCAGCCTTATGCTAACCGAATCAGGCAGAGATTTCCGCTTTGGAGAATGCAGGACGCCTTCCGGCCTCAGTTTACCAAGGTGCAACCATGTACACCAGTCTTTCACCCTGTGACATGTGCACCGGTGCATGTGTGATGTACAAGGTCAAGCGAGTCGTCATTGGAGAGAACAGGACGTTTGTTGGCGGCGAAGAGTATCTGAAGAGCAAGGGCATCGAGGTTGTGGTGCTGCAGGACGAGGAGTGCCAGTTGCTGATGCAGAAATTTATCAAGGAAAAGCCCGGAGACTGGAATGAGGATATTGGAGAAGACGAATAAGTTCTGCGCGCTCTCTGGCTGCAGATCTGTCATGTGTGGTATTATGTCGTCAGCCTATGAATCTCCTCGAAGTAGAACTTCAGATCGTCCGGCTTGACAAACGGTGTGATGCCTGCGATTGTTAGTAGGTCTCATGCTGTGCCAACCCTGTGAGCTTACCATGACCGAGATTGGCGATCCAACCCTTCTTTCCTCCACCAAATCCAGCGACCATGTTCTCGACCACCTTTGTAATCGACTCGTGGCTGCCGTACAGGATGCCTGGGTCCGCATTGCCTTGCAGGACCTTGCCCTTTGACTGTGCCAATTGATAGGCCTCAGCTGGGTCATGGAGCCAGTCTAAACCAATGGTGTTGTATTTCGATTCGCAGAGCGCTGGCAGTGCGTACCATGCCCCCTTAGCAAAGACGGTCATGGGAATGACCTCATCGATGCCCTTCGACTTGATGCGCGCGGGAAGGTTATCGGCAATGTAGTTGAGATATGGCAGGGAGAACTCCTTAAAGGCCTGAGGAGAAAGTTCACCTGCCCATGAATCGAAGACTTGAACCATCTGTAGCGGTTAGTTTTGTCTAACCCTAAACATCTACAAAAACATACCTGAGCGCCAGCCACAACCTGCAGAGCTAGGTACTCGACACAAAGCTCAGAAATCTTCTGAAGCAGCGCCTTGGTAGCCTCGGGGTACTTGTAGATCCATGTCTTGACCTGGATGAACATCTTGCTGCCACCGCCTTCGACCATGTAGCTCAACAGTGTCCAAGGGGCGCCACAGAAACCAATCAAGGGCACTCGACCGTCAAGCTTCTGCCTCGTCAAAGTAATGGCCTTGTAGACGTAGTCGAGTGACTCCTTCACATCTACGTTGCGCTCCATAACCTCCTTGTACTGTTCGTCTTGCGGTGTCTGAAGTGGCTCGGGGAAGTGAGGCCCCTTCTTGTCTACCATTATGACCTCCATGCCCATTGCCTGTGGGATGACGAGGATGTCGGAGAAGATAATCGCGGCATCAACAAGGCCAGCATATCGATCGATGGGCTGAAGGGTAAGGTTCGAGGCAATCTCGGGGCTGCGGCAGCACTCAAAGAAGTCATTCTTGCCCTTTTCTTGGTGGTACTCAGGCAGGTAGCGTCCAGCTATTCAATTGTGAGTACTGTGATTGCGCCGAGGCACCAATGAGTAGATTCGTACCTTGCCGCATCACCCACATGGGTGCACGCTCGACATTCTCGCCTGCTCAGGATAAGCACAAATTTCCTTATGAGTTGCTACGCTTGTATTACGTACCCTTTGCGGTGCGGAGAATGAGGTCATTTTTCATAGGAGCGAAATTCTGCGCCATTGTTGCTGTATGATGTGAGATTGAACAATGAGCAGCCTCGGAATTCTATGATGATGGGAGTAGCTTCCGACGAACCCCGCGCGCACCGTGAAGGCCACTAAGCCGCATGCAGACGCGACAGCTCAGACGCGCCTTCCTCTCTCTAGCAACGAAGTCAATCCGAGATCATGCTTCTTATGCATGTTCACCTCCCGACGCGTCTGAGACCGATAACATCACCAAAGCATCTCTTCTTCGCTTCTCGAGCCCACGTCAAAGCCGCCAGAAGCTCCTTCTCGAGCTTGACGCGACCTTGCGCGAAACCACGTGCAGCGCGGTTCGCAGGCGCAACATGGACCGGATCACTGCAGCTTCGAGGTGCGAAGCGGAAAGCCTCAATCAAACTTGAAGAGGTACCTCAGGGTTCCATTGGATCTGAAGCGCTACCGCCCCAGGATGATGCCGAGCCAGATTACCCACCATTGCTGCAGCAAGTGCGCAACACTATGCTCAAATTCAGTCACTGTGTCGTAGTGACCAGAGTTGGCGGCTTCTACGAGGTGCGTGCGTGATATCCGACGTTATGGCATCTACTGATATCAGATTAGCTTTACTTCGAACAGGCTGACGAGTACGCACCGCTCTTAAACCTGAAGAAGGCAAAGCGAAAAGCATCCAAGGGTAGCAAAAGACCTGCTGTGTCAATGGTGAGTATTCTGTGAATTCTCTGTCACCCAACACTAATCAGATCAGGCCGGCTTCCCTGCATACCAGCTGGACCGCTACCTTAAGATACTTGTCCAGGATCTGAACAAGCATGTTGCCATCTGTGACGAGTTCGTCAACGACGCACCCAATCGAGCGAAGGGCGAGCTTCAGTATATTCGACGAGTGGCTCGCATCATCACGCCTGGTACTTTGATCGATGAGCATTTCATGGATCCCTGGGAGAACAACTATCTCCTCAGCATCCACGTTGACCCTAAGATGCTCGAAAAGGACAAGGCTGTTGCAAAAAGTCCTGGGAGCTCCAACGTGGCTTCTGTGCTCAATCTGCCTCGTACGGAGGTTGGGCTTGCTTGGATCGACCTATCTAGTGGCGATTTCCTGACGCAAAGCACCGATATTGCATCCTTGCCGACTGCAGTAGCTCGCATCAAGCCACGGGAGATCGTGCTCGATAGCATTTTCGAAGAAGCTGAGCATTCACACATCGTGTCCATACTGCAAGAAGACGGGCATATCATCACGTTCCAGGAGCCGTCAAAAGAATTACTCACTGTTGAGGACTGGATACCCATGCTCGAGGATGTCGTTGATGACTTCGACCCTGCGAACTTCACAACTGGCGAAGTGGCTGCTGGTGGTTCACTTCTGCACTATGTCAAGCACCAGCTTCTTGGTTCTCGGACACGACTACGAGCGCCAGTCAGACACCAGGCCGAAGATCACATGAGCATCGACAAGAACAGCTTAAGAGCGCTGGAGATCAGGAGCACAATCCGAGACGGCACTTACGAAGGGAGTTTACTGCACTCTCTGAAGAGCACAGTCACCAAAAGTGGGACACGCCTGCTATCGCAACGACTATGTATGCCCACTCTTGTCCATCTAGCTAGTAGACGCTAACATTTGGCAGCCGCACCGTCCATGTCGCTTTCCACAATCAACGACCGGCTTGATTTGGTCCAAGAGATGATCGAATACCCTCAGCTCAGGCAAGATATCATAGCGTTGCTTGGACAGACCTTCGACTCTCTTCGACTTGTCACAAAGTTTACATACGGTCGTGGCGATGCAGATGACCTGATGGAGCTTTCGAAAACCATTGCTACTACTTTCGAATTGTTCAATGTCGTTCGTGAGCACACGACTTCGAGGAATGCCATCCCAACCGACACCAACGCCGAGACGTCAGAGACCAGACGGAGGCAGTGCATGTCTGCACTAGAGCGACGCTTCGATCTTGAAGGTGTGCTCGACCTTTCCAGACGCATACAGGATGCTATCGACGAGGATGCGCTGTCTGAATATCATCGTGCCGAAGACGAGCAAGCGGAAGAAATGTCAGAACTCGCACAAGACGTCCTCGGTCGAGAAGCAGGCGAGGAGGACTTGAAGGACATGCCAAAACGCATTCAGCCCAAACCTCACGCAATCACGGGCAGCTATAAGAGCGCTACAGATGGACGAGACGACATCTGGATTATGAAACGTAAGGCAAGCACAGCTTTACACCGGTTGCACAAGTCTCTGGAAACCATGGGCGATGTGAAAGCACAGCTCGAAGCTAGACTGCGGGAGAAGATGGATGTTTCCACCCTGACGCTCAAGTGGACGCCGAACCTTGCGCATATTGCTCATGTGAAGGGAAAAGACATGTCTCGCATCGCAGAACACTATCCGAAGAGCCTCAGTAGCAGCAAGTCGACCCGGTCGTTCCAAGTTCCTGAGTGGACGCTATTGGGCGCTCAGATGGACGAGACGCGCTTCCGAATTCGCAACGAAGAGCAGCGAGTCTTGGGAGAATTGCGCGAGGGTGTCGTACGCAACCTCGTGAGGCTTCGACGTAACGCCGCTGTGCTTGACGAGCTTGACGTCGCATGCGCCTTTGCACTGCTTGCCGTGGAGAAGTATTTCATCCGACCCATAATCACTTCCGGAACATCGCACAACGTTGTTGGCGGTCGACATCCGGTTGTCGACAACAGCAGTGGTGACCAAGGACGTAAATTCACGCCCAACGACTGCATACTCGACGACAAAGAGCGCATCTGGCTCATTACTGGTCCTAACATGGCGGGCAAGAGCACGTACCTCCGGCAGAACGCCTTGATCTCGATACTTGCCCAGACAGGGTCGTATGTACCAGCCGAGTACGCGGAGATTGGACTCGTCGATAAAGTCTTTAGTCGTGTTGGCTCAGCGGACAATCTCTTCCTCGATCAATCAACCTTCATGGTAGAGATGCTTGAGACCGCTCAGATTCTCAAAGAAGCAACTCCACGTTCCTTCGTCATCATGGATGAGGTAGGCCGAGGTACTACACCTGAAGACGGCATTGCAGTAGGCTTTGCTTGCTTGCATCATTTGTACTACTCGAATCAGTGTCGAACTTTGTTTGCGACCCACTTCCACACTCTTGCCGATATGACCAAGGATTTCAACAAGCTGGCTTGCTACTGTAACGATGTCCGTGAGGAGGCAGACGGCAAGTTCTCATATGTGCATCGCCTCAGAAGAGGTGTTAACCGTGAGAGTCACGCTCTGAAGGTTGCACGAGTCGCAGGTAAGGTCGAAATCTCATGAAAGAATGACGCCACTTACTGATGTGCATTAGGCCTTCCCGAAGAAGCCATTGCTGTTGCTGCACGAGTTCGCAAGCAGCTAAAGGGTGATTCGACCTGATCAGGAGCCGAACGGTCTGTCAAAGACAGGAGATAGAGCTGCTGCCACGATATGAGTCTACACTCCCTCCCTTCTCCGCGCTGTACAACACGCATTGTATCATGTCTTGTATTACCATGTACAGCTCTTTCTACATCCTTCCAGCTCCAACATTAGATACCCACCATCATGTACTATATATTGCTGCGCGTGCAGCGCTCATGTCCTACACATGGATCTCCTAATCAGGTATACCGCTCGACGCGAAGGCTACACAAGCGACCAAGTCTATCGTGCTCTGCATGCATTTGGTGGTACAAGCACATGCCGAGCACAGTGCATGTGGAGCACAATGCACTAGGCTATCAGGCTCATACATGTAGGCTCTCGAAGGAGTATAGTCTACTCGAGACAAGACCCTCGTGCAACCAATGTCATCGATGCTGAGGAACGTCGTTGACGCTGTTGATCTCGTGCGTGGCGGGCGCACACTAACTCAATTTACGGCACCCCACACTTTTGTACCCGCTAGCTTACTTGACATTCCGTCGGTAGCTTGTTGACTTGATCTCCAACCTCCTCCTGATCAGCTTTTTGACTATTCCTCTTCTCGAAAGCCTGTGTAAAGATGGGCGAAGTGAGCCCCGCGTCTCTACCTGTCGCTCCTGCATCCTACCCCTCACCCAAGCAGATATCGCCCCACCTAATCCTCCAGCCTCCGCTATCTCGCCGAGGAAATGGCCCGGGACTTATCTTGATACTCGATCACTACGCACTGGTTGAGGAGAGCGACAAGCATCTCGATCCTCCACCGCTGCAAAAATGGGCTGAAGAGGGCTTTGCCGTAGTCCAGCTCCTCGTGCCTGGGAAGGTAGAAGATGGCGGCGAGTTTCCTTTGGACAAAGCCTTGGAAGTGCTGAAGAGTTGCGAGGCCTGTGATTACGGGAGGGGTGTTGGTGTAGTCTGTGAGTCTTGAATTCTCCTTGATCTTCGGGTTGGACTGGGACGTTACAGAAAGAGCAAGAAGCACAACGGGCAACGTGACTTGATACAACAGATATCAAAACGCCGGCATCTGACACATATTAAGCTTACATCTCTCGTCTCCCATTCTACGTCGAAGAAGGCGTCATTCAGCACCCCGATATCCTCGCTGTGGTATCTTACGGTGGACGTCAACTGTCTACCCTCCACGAATCGTCAACCGCCCTGCCGCCTCAACTCATCCATGCCGCCGGTCCCACAGTCGCACGTCGAGAATCTCTTCCCCTATCCCCGGATCCTGAGCCCACTAAATCCTCACCAACCTCGCAGCGCCCAGCTGGTATCGTGAAGACATTTCGTTACGAAGACGCCACTAACGATACTAATTGGGTGCTTCCTGCTGACCCCAAATATTCCAAGCGCAATGCTGGTATCGCTCACACAAGGAGTGCAGCATTTCTCAAGCCATTTCTCAACGGGCCATACTTCGATCTCGAAGCTGTGTGGGATGAACATTGCTTGTACGAGTTCGGAGAACGAGCAGTGGAGAAGACGATGGCGACCATGGTTGCGCAGCCCTATGTAAACCACATTCCAACCATGACGTAAGTAACAACTTTCCCTTTCTCGGACTCACATCCTCGTCTGAAGAAGCGATACGTCAACCCGCACCACTGATCCTGGTCATCTCGCTAACACAACCCAGCGGCGGCATCGGCAAAGACCGCCTGACAGCCTTCTACACGCACCACTTCATCTTCAGCAACCCCGACGATACCGCACTATCCCTCGTAAGCCGTACTGTCGGCACAGACCGCGTAATCGACGAGTTCGTCTTTTCGCTCACTCACGACAAAGAAGTGCCCTGGCTACTCCCCGGCATTCCGCCCACTGGCAAGAAGCTCGAGATCCCGTTCACATCCATCGTGGCTATTCGTGGTGATCGTCTGTGCCACGAGCATATTAGTTGGGATCAGGCGACAGCGCTGAAGCAGCTGGATCTGTTGCCGGAGTATGTGCCCTTCAGGTATGCTATCAATGGCAAGGAGGCGGAACAGGGGAAGATATATGAGGTCAAATTGCCGGTCGCAGGGAGAGAGACGGCGGCGAAGTTAGTGGACGAGGGTTGCGGAGAGAGTAACGCCTTGATGGGGAAGAGTTGGAGGGAGGTCAATGACGTTTAGGGTGCATGCAGTGGCACTGCACGTATATGGGAGGCGATCTGTAATACTATGTTGGTTCATCCAACGCCGTGCACGTCAAAGTTCCTGATTTATAAAGCTCGACGATTCCACCAGGAGGCATTGTGCTACTCCGTTAGCGTGTGAGCCTCCCGCAACGCCTCCGTCAGCGACACCATGTTTGCACTAGGAGTATTCTCGCGTATGTTCAAGTTGATCCTCCGCTTGGTTTCCGTCCCTAAGATCTCTACGTAGGCTGTATCCTTCACCAGCCAACGACGATGCGCTTCCCATTCAACCTCCGACAGGGACCCAGTAGGCTTCGTGCCCGTGTAGGTACGAGGAACAGTGGAGCCACAGCGACATCGTAGCTGGAGCCAGTCAGCCTACCCAGAAGCTTCTTCGCAACCGGACCGATCTCTTGTCTAGTCAGCAAGCAGATAGGGGAAGTCTAGAAGTTGAGTTGCAAGTCCCGCTCATTCGAGTGCATATTTGGGGTTATCAAGAAGCTGTGAGTGAACCGGATGGGCGTGCTGCGAATGCCTTCTTTTCGGAGTTGGCATATGTGTTCTGCTGCTGAGTCGACATAGCTGATGCCGCACATTGACGAAACATGGGTCTGATTGTTGGCTCAGGGATGGGCTGCTAGCTGATGCAGTGTGTTGCCGAAGACCTCATAGACGCGGACGAGTGCGTCGCTGTTGACACTGTGGTCGTCAATCAATGCAGCGCGGAGACCTTCATCGCTCCACTCTCTCGGCCATACAGTTAGGTGAAGAAACCCGTCGAGCTTGTAGGCTTCTTGATTTGCTTTGGGAGTTTGCTGTGTATACGATATGATGTATCGGGCCGGCGTATCTGCTTGTTCGACAATGAGATTGTTGTATTCAGGTTCGAAGGTAAGCTGGGTGATGTAGATCTGTGTGTGCACTTCACTCCTGTCCATGTACTTTTGTAACGTGGTCTGCATCGTCGCATCATTGGAAGCTGCTTGGGCAAGATTGGCTGTCATGATGATGAGAACGTCCTCTGGTACGGCTGCCGTGATCTAGTCTTTGGCTCGCGTCCACCAGTCCCGATTAATTTGCTCCATTAGTATCGCGCTTGTCTTCTTATCACCAAGAGACAAGAAAACGGGGATCGGTTGCTTTTTGGTGACGGCGCAGGCACGCGGCTCCTTGTACGTTTAAGAGGTTACAAAGCGAAGTAGAATCCAACAAGTCCACATTGATGCTTGCGATTGCAGAGTCAAGCCTGAGCCTAAACTTGACGCAATTGTCACTGCTCTGGTGAAGGAGAGTTTTAAGGCGAAGCCCCGCAAACGGGCCCTGGCGCAGAGCGCAATCACAGTCTTGAGGTGAATACAGGCATGCTTGACTACTACTATTACCCTGCGCTTCAAACTCTTCTAATACGGTTATAACCCTAGCTAAGCTAGCCAGGTTGCTTCAATCATTCTGGCAGGAATTGAAAATGCTGGGACTCTCGAATTTGGGTTTTTGGCCTCATGATTCTCGATGCAAAAGGCAGTCCGGCCTGTTCGTATGGCACGTTTGCAGCCCTGGAATGGACCAGCTCGTCGGTTAGATTCAGCGTACTATCCTCCAGCAAAGACTCCATTGTCGTGATCGTTCACAGTTGCACGGGTAGCCTCGTTCGCATGGCAAGCTTAGCCCTCACATATTTGACGCCTGTTCTTTGGTGGTGAGGGACGTTCCGTTAGTTTGATCTTCACCACAATCCGTGCCCCAGGGTTCGACGCAGCTACTAGATCCTTGTAAGGTGTTGACTACTCCGACATAGCGTGCTCAGTGGGTGTTGTCGATGACCGAAAGCAGTGGCGAGCGCTGCTGGTTTGTCTCTGGACTCCTAGAGCTTGTCAGATCCCTGAATCAGCAGTCTAGCCAAGGGAAACACTTACGTGGAGGCTGATGGCTGGGTGTCTGTTTGGTTCGTCGCAGGGATCTTGAGTGCCCTGTGTGTCGGTGCTGGTGGGCTATTTGAACGGTGGAAAATCAATCGATATGCCTTGACCCTGGTATTACCATCAAGACTACGCCAACATGGTGTTGGTTTGAGCTCTGTCTCTAAGCGTGTTGCTGCGGCAGTGAAGAGTCGCCGAGTGTCTCTTGGTATGGAGCCTGCCTTGCCAAGAAGATGTGGTTAGGCTATAACTGTACGGCCATGTCTTCCGATTGAATGGCTAATTGTCCAGCTCACATTTCAGGCGGCTTTACTGGCTTTGTAGATATGCTTAAATTCGTCCATCAGGTTTTATCTAGACAGAGGTCTGATTCAAACGCAGCTGCTGTCTTCGCGGTTGCGCGTGCTCCAGTGGGTCCTGCTCGGAACTTCCTCCGACATGCGAAAGGGAAGAGCCCACAGTCGCAAGAGCTCCTTTCGAATCGTTCCTGTGGTTCCCTCTGTCTTACCTTCTGTGAGCCCTGAACACGCGTCTTCCCTTCTGAAGTACCTATCGATTCCGGCCATGTCGCATGCGCAATGACGTGCCATGCCGAACAACCGTCGAGCAGGGGTTTCCGCCCAGGGTCTGTAGCTCCAGCCCCGCCGACTGTTCCGCCTGTCACGTCTCCCGCGCTCAGACCTCAGATGTCTCTTGCGCTTCATTGCAACATCTGTCACGATGGCGGAGGTTGAAGCCGGTCCTGCGGCGACCGTAAAGCAAGCAGTTGAAAGCCCTTCTGATCAGCTCAACGACCAGGAGCAGCAAAATGCTGCCCAGCTGATCCAGCGCAATTATCGCGGATACCGCGAACGTCGACAACTTCAGGGTATCGGGCTAGATGCTAGTGCACGCTGGGCAGAAGTACGCCTCCAAACTTTCCATGAAGCCAGAGTGAAAAGTTGACAGTGCCACAGGCTGTACGAGATGGTTAGCCCACCTCTTTCTAACGTCGACGCATCCTAACCGTTCCCAGCGAGATGGCGCAACGCAACGCGCCTCAAGTCGCACGCAGACAGCCAGTCAAACCAAGACGAATTGACGACACCCGAGCAACGCGCGCGCGCGAACTCTGAAGCCGCGCGAAAGAAATGGAAGCGAGTCGGCGCGATCGCACGTCGAGCAGGCGCAGACGATGCGCCCGATGTCTCGAGCTCAGAAACCGACGAATCTTGCTCGCCCGAGGAGCGCACGAATCAGAAGAAGAAGAAAGGCGAGCAGAAGTCTGAGCGCGAAAGAACGGCCAAAATGATGGACCTGCAATACTTTCTGGAAATGGTGGACCAGAAACACCGGTACGGCTCGAATCTGCGCGCATACCACGAGGAATGGAAGAAATCCGCGACGCACGAGAACTTCTTTTACTGGCTCGACAAAGGCGAAGGTCGCAACTTTGAGCATCCCACGGTCTCAAGAGTCAGGCTGGAGAAAGAGCAGGTACGGTACCTGTCGCGCGAAGAAAGGCTGAACTACATGGTGAAGATCGATAAGGAGGGTAGATTGTGCTGGGCGAAGAACGGCGAGCGAATCAATACGACGACCGAGTACAAAGATAGTGTAAATGGTATCGTTCCTGTTGATGATGATACGCCAGCGTATGGATCCAATGGACAGCTGCTGCACGACGGGCAGAGCAAGAATTTGAGACACTCGAGGTCGTCCTCCATATCCTCCAGCAGCTCGAGTTCGTCGGAATCGGGAGAGCATAGCGACGTTGAGGGCGAACACTATGTCAACGAGGATCTGGACCGTGCAAAGGGGATCAAGAAGATCAAACATGTGTCCGCGGCGACGATTCTGAATCATCTGTTACGTAGCTCTGTCAAACCGAATTCCTGGATCTTTGTAAGTCGCATTGACCTTACCATAGCAATAGGAGGGTCGTTACCGGTGCTGGTTGCGGGAAAGTTGTCTTGATAATGACAGCGGAAGCGTTGCTACGGCCATCGACCACATTACCTTGACACTGACTTTGAGCAGGTCGCCGACACATCTTTCCGCCTATACATTGGCATTAAGCAATCCGGTTCCTTCCAACACTCGTCTTTCCTCCATGGCGCGCGCATATCCTCCGCAGGCCTCGTCCGTATCAAAGACGGGCAGTTGCGCCGGCTCTCACCCCTGTCAGGGCACTACCGACCGCCCACAAAGAACTTCCGCGCCTTTGTGCACAACATGCAAGATAATGGCGTCGACATGAGCCGCGTCAGCATTTCGCGTTCATACGCCGTCCTGGTCGGGTTGGAAGCATACGTTAAAACGCGCCGGAAGGTCAAGAAAGGCGTCGGCGCAATCAAGGACGCCGAGACCAAAGTCGTGCACCCGGAAGTCTACCAGAAAAAGGTCGAGGACCAGAAGGACAACAGTAAGAGCGCGCAGCGCGAACGACAGCTGCTTGCCGACCAGGCGGAGAAGGAGGAAGCTGAGCGAAAAGAGAGGAGTTGGAAGCGCCGAATATGGAAGAAGATCAGCGGTGGTGGGAAAGAAGATGTTGCCATCCGTGAGAAGGAGCAGGCGAAGGAGCAGAGGAGGTGGAAGGTGCTGAGTCGCTCTGGGCAGGATGTTGAGAGTGGAATTCCCCCAGATGGGAGCAGACAGAGTTTGTCGAAGAGTGTGGCTGAGCCGAAGCCGATTGGTGGCGTACCTGCTTGATGCTGTCAGGATTTGTTCGTGATACCTTTCTCTAATGATATCCTCTCGTGTTTCGTCAAGTGGAGCGACGTTGCTGGTCCCTCAGCAGTACGACATCTTCTCCAGCATGGTGCTTCATGCGAACTTGGATGCCATCGACACTTCGAGTGAGATTGAGCGTGCTTCCTGCTCCCTCGAAGTGTACTACAGGTTTCGGATTACTGTTTGATCTCGTCAGCAAACGTTCGGACATTTGTGTCGCTGCTGGAGAATTTTTGGTTGTACCTACTGTCGGGTCGATTTGTGGAAATGTGACTGGCAGTTCTGCTCGGCAAGAAATCACTTCAGATCAAAAGGCGCAAGAAACGTGTGGAGCCTTCCCGTCATGGCTGACCTTCACCATGATTGGCAAGGTTTCATGTAGCCACTTGGAAGCCCTCGCAGAGATGCCGAATGGGTCTCGCTCAAATCCTTCAATCTGCAATGGTGCCTCCTTGCTCTCAGATCTATACAGCGATCATGCCACATCGGTGTAAACCTCTTCAAGCGGGTTGCGGTTTCCCGAGTAGCTTTTGCTGTTGCTTGTTGCGGCTTCTCGTCCGCCTCAGATCACGTTGATAGTTGGCTGATCGCATTTCCCAGTGGATGCCCTTCGAAGAGTTCCTGCATAAGCTCTGCCGGTAGGCCTGAAGACGGCTTCGCAGCTAAGACAGCCAATATGCAGGCAGCATACTTGGTCTATCATCGAGTGCTATCGCCTTGCGTGAGCCGCCGTTGCTGAGAGCCGAATCGCTTGCGACAGCACATCGAGGCCTCCCCGAACCACAGCATGATGTATGTGTCGCAGCATTCCACATCGTTGCAAACCATACCATTCCCTGTATGATCTCCGACTCCCGTTCCGCTGACCCTTGCAGCATTCGCATCTCAATGATGCCTGGTGCGCTGTTTCGGAAGTCTGCTCGCTTTAAATCGAGGCACGCCTCGAGGAACCCGTGCTTGACCCAGGAACAAAAACCGAAAACTCGGTACATCCGAACCCACGCGCCTACCCGTTTCGGTGATGCGGCTGGTTGAAGGTAGCGAGGCGTGACATCATGTTCGGTCATAGACACCGCAATGTGCAGACGCAAGAAGACACCTCGACTTGTCGAAGCACTGGCGTTTCACCGTGCCTCCATATCTCGGGATGTTGGCTCAATTGAATGGTACACCATCTGTAAGTGTTTCATCAGGAGCAGGTTTTGAATATGCCACTGCCTGGTACATAGTTACTGGTACACTAGGTGCTGTCATGTTCGCCCGCGTTCGATAGTCCAGCGTGGTCCACGACTCGTGAGGCTGGGCTTGCGACTTGCAGATCTTGATTGGTCAATTGGATATGTGCTTCACACTTGTGCTGTAAGAGCAACTTGTGCTGCTGTGAGACACTATTGCCCGTCAAAAATGTCAACAAACGCATTTTGTGAGATGTAGGCCAATCAGGCGTGCAGCAAATATATGCTGCAGGTACCGATATCACACTGCTTCGTAATGAGAGCGATCGTCCTCGCAACGATACAGTATTGAACCACGTTCGGTGCTGTACCAAGAACACAGACCACAGTTCGCGTCTGCATCCACGCACAATGCGTGCCCGTTGCACACCGCACCGGCCGCACGTTTTCCAAGTGATCCCGCAGACGCCGTAGACGGACGGTGTGACAAAACATTCGGTGCTGCAGTTAGCGGACCCAAAATCGCGATCTCAACGGCTTTCGGGCCAAACGTCGCGTCGCGTGCTCGAACGGTTCCGCGGTATGTACGATCCAACGTCGCCTGGTGGCTTGCGCTGTAACTTCCATATCTATATCTTCGAGTGACAAAGTCTGGGGTGCATTCCGCCTCAAGTCGTTCCTGGTCACCAGCAGTGCGCAGGGACGTCAGAGCCTCCCGTTCATTTCCCATCCCGCAGTCTGAACTCAATCCAGGTGTGCGTCCAAGTATACCATGGAAGGTGCAGGGGCCGCGTCGTAAGCGAGAGTGGCACAGGGGTTTGCGCAGGGGTACTCCTCGACGCGTTACGTCATTGGAACTTACATCACTTGCTGGATGCCACAACCTGTTTGGTCAACTGCACGGCAAGACCTGCTCTCTCTTGACAGCCTCCGCGCATTACAGACTTCTGATAGGAGCGGGATGCGGCAGAGTCAGGGATACACGTTTTCGATCGTTGAAGTTTTGTGGAGAGGACGGCTGCGATGTCGTCGATCGGGCCTGGATCGTCCAGCGTGTAACTGGAAAACAGCAGGTTTCGTGTCGGAGTGTGGCTGGCAGTAGTGAGAGGCTCGAAGCTCGAGAGAGGTTGCCGCTTGAGATACGGCCTGCCTGGCCGTGTCTCTCGGGACGGTGAGAGACGATGGTGTCGAGACTGCTGCTGGAGCATTTTAGATCGATATGCTGCTAAAGGAAACCTGACAACGTCCGTATCGATGTGTTTAGCCCACTTGCCGCCGGCAGGGCGTCTCCAAATTTGGCACTGCCTGCGGCAGCCATCGTCGATGGGCCTACATACCAGTTTCCGCTACAGTTCCCCGACCCCTGTTGCAGCTCCTATCCACACTCAGTCATACTGAGTGGAGCTCTCTCATCATTGCTCCGCGAGACTGGAGCGTCGCCCCGCTCAAGGCTGGAGCAAGTGACGCAACTAATATCTGGTTCGTCGCAGTCTGTCGTACACACTCCAGTCGTGGGGTTCAAAACAGGTTCTGCTGGCCCAGCTCTCCTCACTGTGGCGCGAGCTCCCCCTGCTACATGCCTCATAGAGCTCTGGAAGTAGACGTCATACTGGGGAACCGCCCATCTGCTCCAACTTGACCCCATAAATGGTTGCCTGCCTTGAAATCCTTGCCCTTTCCTTCCAGCTACAAAGACGACCCATTCGTCAATTGATACATGACAGAAAATTCATCTAACTCTTACACCTATTACTCGTTCCCCCCGACGCCTAATAGGAATTCCCCCCGTTCTCTCCGCTCAAGATCTATTAGCAGTAACGTTTCTGCTACGAGTCAACGAACCCCAACAAAACCCACTTACGAATTACCAATTGACGAACGATTCAACATGCCTTCCCCCGCCGCAGGAAAGAGTGATACCCCCCGCACTCCTACCAAGCTTGGCAGGAAGCCCCAGCAGTCAGCTCCTAAGCTGAACAAGCCGCAATCGCAGGTACCCGACACATCTGACGTTTCAGAGAAGGCCCAGTCGGCTGTCGAAGACACTATAAACCAGGCACAAGACACCGCGGAAGACACCGCAGAGCAGGTGAAGGGCACTGCTGAAGATACCAAGGACACAGCCGAAGACACCGCAAAAGATACCCAGAAGAAGGCGGGAGATACGACTGGAGACACAAAGAAGCAGGCGGAAGACGCCGCCGACGATGCTGAAGACACTGTCGAGGATACAACTGGCAAGGTATCACAGAAGGGCGACGAGCTCTCCGAGGCTGAGCCCAAGCCCATCGACGACGATGAGGATGAGGAGGCTGAGGAGACCGAGGACGACGCTACACAAAAGGCTGGCGACGATGCCGAAGACACAGTCGACAACACCGAGGATGATGCCACAGACACTGCCAGCAAGGCCGGTGAGGGCGCATTGAGCGGTGCTCGCGGTCTGGCTGGTCGCGCGTCCAACCTCGCCGGCAAGGCCTCCAAGGACCCTAAGGGTGCTGTTGAGGACGCAGCCGATCAGTCTCAAGACAAGTCTGCTCTTGACGCTGCTGACGATGCTACCGAAACTGCGAAGGACAGCGCTCAGGAGGGTCAGGATGCCGTCGAAGACGCTACCGATGACGTGCAGGACAAGGCTGGTGACGCCGCTGATGATCTCCAAGACAAAGCTGGCAACACGACGGATGATGTCCAGGACAAGGCCGTAGATGGAAAGGTTACCGCCGACGACAAGGCTGGCGATGTGAAGGATACCGCCGAGGACGCGAAGGACGGAACCCAGGAAGCCGCCGACGATGTCAAGGACTCTATCGAAGATCAGACCAGCGGTCTTGATCTGAGCCTTCTCAAGGGCCTTGAGGTTGATGAGGAGGGCCTCGTCAGCAAAGACGGCAAACCCGTCGGTCGTCTCGTTGAGGGCGATGCTGAGGACCTTGCTGGCTACCCCATTGGCGACAATGGTGAGATCCTCGATGACGATGGTGATCTTGTTGGTCGCTGCGAGCTGCTCCCTGAGGACCAGCTTCCTGACAAGCTTAAGAAGGGCGCCGAGGGCGCTGGCTCTCAGATGCCTCCTCTCAGCATTCTCAAGGGTCTGACCGCCGATAAGACTGGTCAGATCCTGAATGAGGACGGTGACTTCGTTGGTCACCTGGTTGAGGGTGACCCATCTGACATTCAGGGCAAGCAATTTAACGAGGATGGAGAGATTCTCGATGATAATGGCAATGTCATTGCCCGAGCCCAGCTCCACCCTGACGCTGCCGACCTTGTTGATGATGACGACGAGGATGAAGAAGAGGAGGGCGGTGCCGCTGAGGGCGCTGTCGATGGCGTTAAGGGCGCTGCTGAAGACACCAAGGACGACGTCAAAGACACCGCCGAAGACACCGCCGAGGGCGCTAAGGACGAGATCGAAGACAAGGCCGCCGATGTCGAGGACGAGCTCCCCGGCGTTGAGGCGCTCGAGGGTCTCGAGGTCAACTCCGAGGGTGAGGTCCTCAACGACGAGGGCGAAGTTGTTGGCCAGGTCGGCGACGGCTTCGACGGCGACGTTAAGGACCTCAAGGGCCTCACTGTCAATGAGAAGGGCGAGGTCGTTGACTCTGAGGGCAATGTCCTCGGCAGCGTCGAGCTTGCTGAAGGCGCCGCTGAGAAGCTCAAGGATTCTGCCAAGGGCGCACTCGACATCCGAATCCTGGACGGTCTCAAGGTCAACAAGAAGGGCAAGGTGCTTGATGCCGAGGGTGAGGAGATCGGTGAGCTTGCCGAAGGCGAGGTCAAGGACTGCGCTGGCAAGACCATCAACGACCAGGGCGAGGTCCTAGACAAGGAGGGCAAGTCTATCGGCAAGGTCCAAGTCGTCGCTGGCGAGGCTGCTTTCGAGGCTCAGAAGGAGCTCAAGGAGCGCCTTGGCGAGGTCGAGCCTGAGGTCAAGGAAGTCGAGGTCACCCCTGATATTGATGTTCTTGATGGCCTGAAGGTTAACAAGAAAGGTCAAGTCCTCGACGAAGATGGTGAGCCAATTGGTGAGCTTGCTGAAGGCGATATTGAGAAGTGCGCCGGCAAGAAAATCAACGAGAAGGGTCAGGTGCTCGACAAGGACGGCAACGTTATCGGAAAGGTCAAGACCCTCCCCAAGATGATCGAGCAGCAGGTCAACCAGGCCGAAGATGCTGCGGAAGAAGCCGAAGATGCTGAGGAGGATGCGGAGGACGCCGAAGAGGGTGCTGAGGACGCGAAGGCTGCCGCCGAAGGTGCTCAGGATGCTGCTGAGGATGCCGCTGAGGATGCCGAGGAGGATGCCGAGGAGGCTGGTGAAGATAACATGCCACCTCTTTCCATCCTCGACGGACTCACTGTCAACAAGTCCGGAAAGCTCATTGATGGCAATGGCAACATTGTCGGCGAGCTTGTTGAGGGTGACGCGAAGAAGCTTTCCAAAGCCGGCATTACCTCTGACGCCGAGGGTCAGTTCTGGGACAACAAGGGTAAGGTCATTGGCCGCGCCCAAACTGTTCCCCAGGAGGATGGCGAGGAGGAGGCTCCCTTCGCTGGCCTTGAGGGACTGACCGTCGTGAAGGACGGCTACGTTGAGGACAGGAATGGCAACCGCGTCGGTCAGGTCGTCGAGGGTGACGCCAAGAAGCTCATTGGCCGTACCGTCGATGAGGATGGTGATATCCTGGATAAGAAGGGTTCAGTCGTCGGACACGCTGAACGCGTTGAAGAAGAAGAGGCTCCCGAGGAAGATGCACCCGAGCCTGAGGACCTTTCTATCCTGAAGGGCAAGACCGTCAATAAGCAGGGTAACGTCATCGGCGACGAAGGCGTGCCCATCGGTCGCCTTGTTGAGGGTAATCCCAAGGAGCTCAATGGACGCCAGATTGACGAGGACGGCCAGATCTGGAATGATGCTGGCAAGGTCATCGGTCGTTGCGAGCTCATTCCCGAGAATGAGCGTGAGACCAAGCCCGAGGGCATCTTTGGTGGCCTTGAGGGCCTCCGTGTCATCGCTGATGGCAAGGTGGCTGATGAGGATGAGAATGTCGTTGGAGAGGTTGTCGAAGGCAATGCCAAGCGCCTCGTTGGTCTTCGAGTTGACGAGGATGGCGATATCCTTGATAAATTCGGTAACGTGAAGGGTCATGCCGAGCCCATCGAGGAGGGGGACCCCGAGGAGGAGGAACCCGAGGATCTCTCCGCCCTTGAGGGTCTTACTCTCAACAAGCAAGGCAAGCTCGTCAACCAGGAAGGTATCCCTATCGGCCGATTGGTCGAGGGCAACCTCAAGGAGCTTTCTGGCCGCAAGTCTGACGGCGAGGGCCTGATTCACAACGACACCGGAAAGGTTGTTGGCCGCTGCGAGCTGATCCCCGAGAATGAGCGCGAGTCCAAGCCCGAAGGTATCTTCGGCGGTCTTGAGGGTCTTCGCGTCATTGCTGATGGCAAGGTCGCCGATGCTGACGACAACGTCGTCGGTGTTGTCGTTGAGGGTGACGCTAAGCGTCTTATCGGCCTGCATGTCGATGAGGACGGAGACATTCTCGACAAGCATGGCAATGTTAAGGGCCACGCTGAGCCTCTTGAGGATGAAGAGGAGGCTGCTCCTGTTGATCTCTCATCTCTTGATGGACTCACCCTGAATAAGCAAGGGTACCTCGTCAACAATGAGGGTATTCCTGTTGGTAAGCTCGTTGAAGGCAACTTGAAGGAGCTGGCAGGTCGCAAGTCTGACGGTGAGGGACTTATCCACGGAGACACTGGCAAGGTCGTCGGACGTTGTGAGCTCATTCCTGACAACGAGCGTGTCACTCGCCAGGAGGGACCGTTCGCCGGCTATGAAGGCCTCCGCGTCGTCAAGGACGGATTCGTTGAGGACAACGACGGCAACCGTGTTGGCCAGATCACCGAGGGTGATGCGAAGAAGCTTGTCGGTCACTCTGTTGATGAAGATGGTGATATCATCGACAAGTACGGCAACGTCAAGGGTCACGCTGAGCCTTTCGAGGAAGAAGAAGAAGAGGTTGAGGAGGTCGACCTCTCTGCTCTTGCTGGCTGCACTATCAACAAGGCAGGCAACGTCGTCGACTCTTCCGGCACCATCCTTGGACGCGTGTCTGAGGGTGACCCAGCCACCATGGTTGGAAAGAAGGTAGATGGAAAGGGCCAGATCTGGGACAACGCTGGAAACATCGTTGGTAAGGCTGAGCTCGTCCACGGCGCCTCATCCGGACCCGAGGGCCCCTTCGCTGGCTTCGACAACAACACTGTCGCCAAGGACGGCACTGTCCAGACTGCTGATGGCTCTATCATCGGTCGTGTCATCGAGGGTGATATCAAGAAGCTTACTGGACACCACGTTGACGAAGATGGCGACATCAACGACAAGAACGGCAACGTCATCGGTAAGGCCGAACGATGGGAGCCTGAGGAGAAGGAGCGCCGCATCAACCCCATGTCTGGCATGCGTGTCAACAAGGAGGGTGACGTTCGTGATGAGAACGGCGATGTCATCGGTCGTCTTACTGCTGGTGACCTTGGTCATTGCGCTGGTCTCGAGATTGATGACAACGGGTATGTCATCGATAATGACGGCAACAAGGTCGGAGAGGTTACTCTTCTCGGCAACATCCAAGAAGAGGAGATTCCAGAGGATGAGACCGATGAGGAGAGGCAGCGCCGCGAGGACTCCGAGCTTGCCAACAAGATGGCTGCTATCTGCCAGCAGACACTGGAGCGTGTCCAGCCCGTCATGAAACAGATCACCGAGGTATGTACCATCCTATTACTCTTTTGCAATTTCCCTACTGACACATTCCCAGCACATCGAGAAGGCCGACCGCACACCTCGCGACGAGCTCGACGAGGAGGAGTTGGTCAACAATGTCAAGCCTCTCATCGAAGAGGGTGGACGTATGTTGAACGAGTGCAACGGCTCGCTCCGTGGTCTTGACCCCGATGGTCGCATTGCTGCTCAGGCTAAGGGCCGCCAGCAGACTGGTGAGGCCACTCCTGAGGAGTACAAGCTTGCGGATTGCTTGAAGGAGCTCACATCCTCTGTGGTTACCACCATCGACAATGCAAAGAAGAAGATCTCAGACATGCCCCACGCCAAGAAGAAGCTCAACCCTCTCTGGTCTCTTCTCACAGAGCCTCTGTTCCAGATCATCGCCGCTGTTGGTCTGCTGTTGACTGGTGTTCTCAACCTGGTCGGCAAGCTCCTCAACGGTCTTGGTCTTGGTGGCCTGGTCAACGGTCTCCTAGGTGGGCTTGGTATCAACAAGCTGCTCAGCGGTCTTGGTCTTGGTGGCCTGTTCGGTGGTGACGACAAGAAGAAGAAGAGTGGAGGTGGCGTAAGCAACATCCCTCTTGTCGGCGGTCTGCTCGGCGGCAAGAAATAGGCGTTGCGCTTGATCGACGCGAGCGGTACGAGTTGATGATTTCTATCGCCTAGAAATAATACCACAAGCCATCGACACGACGGAATGAAGCCTTTTGTTCTGGCTGGAAGATCGGGGGGTTTGAAGGTCAGCACATAAGATGCTCAAGACTGAGGTCGATGGATCAGATGTATAACGATTTGCAGCGTTCTTGTTGAAAAGTTCTGAGCTTAGTCTCGATTTCATGTCAGCTCTTCAGCAAACTTTTCCTTTGTCACACACCATTTGCTTAGCGGGTGTTGCTTTTGCACGAACAGCTGTTGTATGATTAGTTCGAAGTAATGAGTTCTCCCACTTCAGAAGACTTCTTCAATGCGTTACTGGGGCAATTGATGAGGGGTTACGATGTTGCAGACTATAATCTTGGTTACCATATCACCTCTACAGCGATCAGTCAAGGCTCTGCTCGCCACGTCCAGCCATATTAGACACAGAGTTTGGTGTGGTAAATTTACACACGGGCTCACTCGAGGACGTCAAAGACAGAGCTCACCAGTGGTTTCGGTACTAACCCTACGTTCTAGCACGGAGCGCATTTAACGTGAGTAACCACTTCTTCGTCTGTCGGATGAGCTCAGGATCCGAATCCATGAGCTCACATTCTGCAAAGGAACCAGCTGCACATTTCAGCTCCACAGGCTTCACTTGCACCGATACGAAGACTTCCGCTTTGTGCAATAGAAGACAAGTCTCACACTAGTACTGCTAGAAGCTGGCCATCAAATCTACTTGCAGGCATCCACAGTGCCGATCATCTGTAACGACCTCTTCGTCACTAGATGATCAAACAAGACCCGCTTCTTCACCAACTTCTCAGACGCGCAGAAGGCTGCCGTTGCATTGCTCAAGAACCAAGATCGAGTTCGCGTGGTAAGACCTTGTCGGTCATGGGTCAAATCGACACCTACAGCAGCTTTGACTGTCAGCAATTCGATATTCTCCAGTCGCTGACGGGGTTGAGGAAAGTGCGTGTGAACGTCGTGTCTGGAAAAAATTTGCGTCCGAGGAAGAACCTTGATGTTGCCCCAATGTTTGCAATTAGTATTGCTGTTGTGGTGTGAGTTCCAGGTGACTAATTGGAGACGCTCACATGCAGCATGCTTTGCGACTTGATGACAGAGGCCATATGAAGCCATTCAATGCGTTCATCTTGACAGTGGTTGCTGGCGCGCGAAACGAAACGATCAATTGCGCGGGATGACGTCATTCCATCCAATTTGACAATCGCGACACGGTACCTCTCCATCAACCATGCATGATCAAATCATCAATTTGGGCCTTGATATTACACCACAATCATTTCGCGAGTCATCTTGGTCTTTTGACATCACGTCAGAACCACCCACGAATCCCGCTACCTACCTGCGCATGCTGCATCATGAGAACCGCGCTTGTCTTCTTCCTTATTTCGAGCATCTTGCTTGGCAACTTCATCCTCTTCTACTTCCTCGGCATCCCAAAGCTCTTCAAGCAATTACTGGAGAATCACAAGAAGAAGGGAAAATACGATGCAAGACAAGAGTGGATCGAAATGCAAAGCGATGTGCACAAGCGTGCTAAGGAGCGAAGGAGAAGGGAGGAGAAGCTGAGGTGGGAACGTAATGCAGCAAGGAAGAGGACTGGTTTCTATGCGGAGCTTGAACAAGCGTACGACAAGGCTTGAGATGCGAACATTATTTGTAGTGATGTGAACAGCGGACTGGATCATTGATTTGCTTGGGGGAAGGTGGATGCGCTCGTAGCTTCTACCTTCACTTGCAACGACGCGCCCTTATGATAGCATCGGTGGAGGCGATACACTGCATCTTTACACACAGCGCCCGCGATAAATTCACCATCGACTGAACTTCTTTAGACATCACTCGGCAAGAGTCTACCCTAATATCCTAAAGCCAGGCAAGCCCTAAGTCATTGTTTAACCATCCTGTCACTAAGTAGGAGATAAAAATCTAGTGTTGTTTAGCAATAAGGTTGTCTACCTAGGTTGATTGAATCCTAGAGGTGCCCTAGTAGATAAGAGCGGGTGGTAATGCCTCTCTAGAAGCGCATACGCAAGCTAGCAGCGTTACCTATTCTCTATTGCTATCTCTAAGCGCTGCAGTGTGCTCTTTTAACTCCTAAATTGCCTTAGAGACTATCCTTTTAGTGTAACTGTTAATGCTAACAAAGAAGCCTTTCTTATCTATATTGTACGTGTTGCGCTCATCAACGCTGTGCTCACGCATCTTAGAGTGCAATAGATTGAAGTACAGCTTGTACTTGCGCTTGCTGTTAGCTAAAAAGCGCTCACGATCTATCCTAGTAGTCTATTTAGTGGTAAGCTTGTTGGCGTGGCAATATAGAAACTAAGTAATCTAGCTCTTAGAGACCTCCCACTTCGTAACCACAGAGGCGACATTTTGCAGCATGCTTCTAGTAGGTGGCAAGCTGTCTCTTGTGCATCTTTCTATGTATTTGACAAGCACCTCCTCCTGTTGTGGGCTAAGTAACTGTTGCTGGCGCACTTCTTCTGCATTTGAGCGTGTATAACAGTTGTGCCACTACAACAGTGTTGTTTAGTTAACTCTAAACATTTTTATAACTTAGCAGTATAACAAGTTATCTCTAGCTTTATGCAATTCTAAATATTTAATTGCTTCTTAAATTAGATCTATAGTGGTGGAGTTGTGACGCGTTGAAGTTGTGGGTATCTCAATGTTGTGATGTTCTGGGTGGCTCATCGGCTGAACTGGCTCATCGGCCGCACGGCCACGGGTACCGTAGCTGATTTGGCATCATGGCGGCTAACGTACCATAGCCGCTTCACCCACAGGGCGTCCGGCTAACGCACCTGTTATCCCAACAATCCGAACGGGTGACGTGGGGTCTTGACACAGCACTCATTCAGATACAACTGCGAAACATGCGGGGTCTCCCGCAGACGCGTCAGAAGAGGGGATAAAGTTCGGTAAATGCACCCTGCTCGGCACAGCACCTTCTGAATTGAAGGACGCAGGAGAAGGCTGATGCTTGCCGCCCTTACTACAAGCCCACATGGTACATAAGGAAATACCCTGCTGCTACGCTCACATGCTTGAATACTTCCAGCCTCTTCCCTCCTGCAGACATTCGCAAATATTCCTTGATCTTGTTAGGACAGAGTTCAACACGTGGAAAGTACCGAAATATACACCTATAATGCTCGGCAAGATTATCCTGGAAGAGGCTTTTGCCTTGCCCCGCCTGGAGGAAAAGACCAAGTGGTGGGCTAGCATGTTCAGTACAGATGCAGAGAAGCATACAAGAGAGATCCAGGATTTGACAGATATCCGACTCAAGTTCGCCGACCAGTACGGAGTCGGTTACACCATTCTCTCATATACCGCCCCCGGTGTGCAGGATATCTTTGACCCCAAAGAAGCCCAGGCTTTGGCGGTTGAGATCAACGACTATGTCGCTGAACAGATCAAGCCATTTCCGGACAGGCTGGGAGCTTTCGCGTAAGTCGGCGGTGAGGAAACGATGAGCTCTGTCCAGACGCTGATAGTTGAGTTTAAAGCACGCTCTCGATGCATGACCCAAAGGAAGCTGCAGAGGAGTTGCGACGGACGGTAACAAAGTACGGTTTTCAGGGTGCGCTGGTAAATGACACCCAGAGAGCTGGTGCAGACGGCGAAGATTACATCTTCTATGATCAGCCAGGGTGGGATGTTTTCTGGAAGACACTCACCGACCTTGATGTCCCATTGTACTTGCACCCACGCAATCCCACTGGTATAGTTTTTGAGAAGCTGTGGAAGGACCGCCAATGGCTGATTGGTCCTCCTTTGTCATTCGCTGTGGGTGTCAGTCTCCATGCTCTCGGCATGGTCACAAATGGTGTTTTCGATCGCCATCCTAAAGCTCAAGTGATTCTCGGGCATTTGGGCGAGCACATTCCGTTCGATATGTGGCGTATCAATCACTGGTTCGAGGACCGCAAGAAGCTGCTGAAGCCTGGACTCGACTGCAAGAAGACTATCCGCGAGTACTTCAACGAAAACTTCTGGATCACAACGTCAGGTCACTTCTCCACAACAACGCTCAACTTCGTTAAGGACGAAGTCAGCGCCGACCGTATCTTGTTCTCCGTCGACTACCCGTTCGAGACCTTCGAAGATGGATGTACATGGTTCGACAATGCTGAGATGAACACGGGGGATCGCCTGAAGATTGGGAGAGAGAATGCGAAGGGTTTATTCAAGCTTGGCGAATACAAGGACTCGAGTGCAAAGGTCATCTAGATCGATCAATGTCGCAGTCTACGTACAGCTTGCTCGGTCCGATAAGTACTCGGTCCTATGTGAACAGAGTTTCACCATAACCCTGCTGACATCCGATCATTCCGGTATATCAACACGTAGACTTACTTCAATTCAACTTCAGTGTTCCTACTAAATTCTACTGCCTAATAGCCTATTACTTAAACTGTGATAGTTATGAGCCCGGCTGCCTACTAGGTTCACTCACATTCAATATTATCTTAATCTACCTAACTCTACCTTACTATGGCCTCTCTCTACGATATTGACACAGTCGCGATCAGGCAACAACAGGTGGTACTCACCTCTGTCGACGACTGGATCCTTTAGCTTAAGATCTGCATGCTTACGGCCAAGAAGCTTGGTATTAAGGACTATGTCGACCCCGAGAAGGATAGATCAGATCTGCTCAAAGTCGTCCACACTCCTCCGCCAGCATGTACCCAATACAAAACTGGCGCAACGTCGTTGGCTGACCTTGATGCTGGCCAAGCCTCCAATTATCGATGGGATTACGACCGATGGGAACGATCAGAACTCAACAAGGAGAAGATTACCAAAGCCTTAGCTACCCTATCGTCTGAAATTAACTATACCATCAACAAGCGTCATCACTACCTCATCAACGATTTGGATTCGCCATATGATCAACTTATTGCTCTCAAGGCTGCTCTTGCCCCAACTGAGAAGTTCCGCAAGAGAGCGCTTGTACATCGTTTTGAGGCGCTCAAGAACGGTCCACGTTCAGCTAAGCTTCTTGAAAGCTGGTTCAGTGAGTGGATCGACGTTACAAATCAGGGTATCAAGATAGGTGTTCCATGCTGCATGGACGAGAATCCCCAGGAGGAGTTCATTAGGGCTTTGAAGAAGATTGACCCTGAGTACCATCGAGGACTACTTACAGACTTTGTAAAGGAGATACAACGCTCAGACATTACCATTCGGTCACTCCAAGAATATGTTAACGACGCTCGATTGTATCTTCAAGCCAGCGACTCCAGATACAAGAACTACCTTGGTTCCTTTGCTACTGAGCTCGAAGTAGCCAAGCCAGTCAACGAAGACGCAAACAACTCCAATTCCGCCAACAGCAATCGAGGTGGTGGACGTGGTGGACGCGGTCGTGGCCGCGGACAAGGTGGTCGAACGAATGGACAACGCCCAACTCCCACATGCCTTTGTGGTGAGAAACACTGGTACAGTGATTGCTTCTACATCAACAAAGAGGCAAAGTCTCGACCATCTGCCTTCCAAGGAGATGAGGCAATACGAAAACGCGTTGCAGAAGGACGTAAAAAGGATGGTGTTGAGAAGCAAATTCAACAGTCCCTTAAGCGATTTAAGGAATACAAGAACTCTAACAACAATGAGAGTATAGATGTCGACAACGACACTATGCCCGCCGACGCTCAGTCGTACGTCATTACCGCTATCCAATATATCGACGTCAATCCTAGCGAACACATGGTCGAGCCCGACGCTCCCACATTCCATCGCATGGTCGAGCCCGACGCTCCCATCATTCATCAAGTAGTTGAGCAAGAAGCTCCTACACCTACAGTCGATATAGTCGAGCCTAACGCTCCTATTGCAATCGACAATGACACTGCGCTTCCAACAGACCTTACTGTCATGGCTGTTGCCCAAGACGTCGACGATTCCGATGTCTCACTTATCAACCGGATGATCCTTGATCCAGGATCCAATACACACGTTATAAACAGCGACCAATGGGTTGGTTGGGTACCTAAGAGGGATGGTCAAGGCTTCTTCATTAGTGCTGGTAACTCACAGGTTCCAGTCAAAGCCTGGGGAGAGTTTCATGTGGCAGTGAAAACACCTACTGGCCAGCGCAATCTCCGACTTACCAACGTTGCATATGCTCCAGGATTTCTTACAAGCCTTATGGGTCTTGGACGCTGCCGAAGTATGGATATTCATTTTGATTCAGGCCAAGACATACTATACAAGAAGGGTGGCAATGAGCTTGCTCGGCTTCAATACTACAAAGGCCACTGGCTTGTTGACATTGACCCAAGCCGCCGACCCAGCCTACAGTCGCTTCAGTCTGAACTCAGTACGTTTGGAACCCAAGTCCGTCCATCACGAGTACCCAAGCCTCCATCGTTACTCGATCGGAAGCTAGCCCATCAGGTATGGGCCCATCCTGGCCGTCAAGCTCTCGACAAGCTTGAATCAGCTACACGCGGAGTTCAGCTACAGGGAGAAGGTCATTGCTTCTGTGATTCTTGTAAGCAATCAAAACTCACACGCATTATCTCCCAACGTCCACAAGACGCTCCTGCAACAAAGCCATTTGAACGGATAGGAATTGATATCATCTACATTATTCCCATGAACAGTCAGCATTTTGGTACGCTCCGTTACGCTCTACATGCAGTCGACTCTAAGACCAAGTGGCATGAAGTTGAAGCCACTACAAACAAGTCTTAATCAACGCTCATGCGATGGCTCAAAGGCCTTATCGCTCGCATTCAGCGCATCTACAAAGGAGTACCCATCTATATCAGGATGGATGGAGAACGAGGTTTCGGCGATGACTTCTTGGAACTTGTCAACACACTAGGTCTTATCTATGAGAAGGCACCTAAGCACACAAAAGAGCCTGCTGGCTTGCCTGAACGAGCTGGAGGAGTACTCACGATACGTGCTCGAGCAATGAGAATTCATGCCAACCTACCTAAACACCTTGCTGGAGAACTATACCAGACCGCTGCATACATCCTCAATCGAACACCAACAGAAGCTCTTGGTTGGAAGACACCATATGAAGCAGTATACGGTCGCTCACCTCTCGTCTCTCACATGCAACCCATCGGCTGTCGAGCTTACGCTCTCAATACAGAGCTCAAAAATGCAGACAAGCTCAAATCTAGAGCTCTCATCGGACACCTCGTTGGCTACGTAGGTACCAACATATTTCGCATCTGGCTACCAGCCACTGACGAGATCCTTGTCACCCGCGACGTTGTCTTTGAACCAACTCAGTTCTTTGATGGCTATGAAGGTTATGTGACAAAGGAGGACTTGCAGGAGATCGTCACAACAATCTCTTTACCAACACATTTAGATGAGGACTACACAATTGAAGAACTACAACTAGTCCAACAACAACACCAATCACATCTAGATTTAGCTACAAACCCTTTGGTTTCACCAAACGCTACGCAGCTAGGGGGTGTACAATCTCTCCAAACCCCTCTACAGTTTGTTCAGGAAGATTCCTTTAGTACAGCAAACGACCAGCTACTTACACCATCACCATCTGCTTTGGCCAACGGCGACAACGAAGCGCACATCGTCCCATTGTCTGACGATATTACCCCACAGCAATCTGATGATGAGGAATTCATAACTCTAACAAACCAAGGCAACATCCTTTATCCTGATATTCAGCAATCAGTTGAACAAGACGTTACTAACGACAACGACCCATCATCTCAATTACCTCACGAATCATCCTCAACACTAATACAAGGATCATCGTCTAATCAATCTGGACGAGGCGGAACAGGACGCCCACGAGGATCGAGAGGCTTAGCAGGACTAATGAGCCTTCCTGCTCAAAGCCGTGATGAAGCTCCACCAGAAGGCTATCAACGATACGGCGAAACAGCTCCACATAATATCAGCAGCTCCATCAATAAGTCCGCCATCGTTCAAGGCAGACGAACAAGGCGACCACCAGGCGCTTTCTTCACGATTGCTTTATTTGCAGCCAACCTCAGTGAAGAATCAAGAGCTTATTACTTCAGTGCATTCACAGCCTAGGTACTCAAACAGCAACCTAATGCGAGTACTTAATATTACATCAACCAGGTTCCAGCCGCACCTAGGAACGTGAAAGAACTGCAGAACCACATGTTCAAGAACAAGTTTAAAGCAGACATGTCTATTAAATAGAGGAATATCTAATTAAAGGGGTGTTTCCAACGTACAAACAAAACTCAGGAGACTGCAGATAATAAGGTTCTTCCTCTTATGTGGGTATTTACCTACAAAACTAACAAAGATGGGTATATTACTCGTTTCAAAGCCCGATTAGTTGTTTGTGGGGATTTACAGTCTCCGCTTGACGATACGTACGCAGCTACGCTTGCAGTTCGTAACTTCCGCGCTCTTATCTCTATTGCCAACCACTTTGACCTTGAGCTCTATCAATATAACGTCCTAGTGGCATTTCTCAACGCAAGGATGAACTGAAAGCTCTACGCCTATACACCAGAAGGTGTAGACAAGATTGAATCAGGACTAGGCGAGCTCCTTCTAGTTCTCCGAGCCCTTTACAGACTTAAGGAGTCTCCATTACTTTAGTTCAACAAATGCCGAACACAACTCATCAAGCTTGGTCTTAAGCCAGTTAAAGGATTCCTATGCCTGTACACTAACTAATGGCTTATTCTGTTTGTATTTGTTGACGATATTGTAATGGCTTTTCACAATTCTAATACCTCCCTCCACCAACGCTTTGAACAACGTCTTACTGACGTATACAACCTTAAGAAGATAGGAGAACTTGCATGGTTTCTTGGAATTCGCGTTGTCCAAGACCGACCCAACCGACACACATGGCTTATCCAGGACGCCTATATTAAGAAGGTATGTTCTCGATTCGATATTACTGTCTCCAGCCAATACCCAGACATTCCAATCACTGAAAACTGGTTGGATCCATCTAATAAAGAACCAAGCAAGGAGCGCACAAAACTGTACCAACAGCTTGTTGGTTCGCTCGCCTATATTGCCGTATGGGGCAGACCAGACGTCGCCCGAGCACATGTAATACTGGCTTCTCATCTTATTAATCCAGGCCAGAAACACGTAGCAAAGGCTAAGAAGGTGTGGCAATACCTGCTTGGTACCAAGACATATGCTCTACAAGCTTTAGTCAATTAGTCAGAACCTGAAATGCGAGAATATCACACAGATCAGCCTACTACTCACCTACCACTCTTCTACGGAGCCTCAGACGCTTCGTACGCTAATGAACTAGAGACTAGGCGCAGCTCACAAGGTTACGCATTTTTCTTTGGAGGACTTATGATTGACTGGAAGTCAACAGTCCAGCGCACTGTCACCAAATCAACCACTGAGTCTGAACTACTGTCATTGTCTCTTGCTGGTTCCCAGATGATCGAGTGGATGAGATTTTTCAAGGGTATATCCCTCTGCCTTGATTCTAAACCAACAATACTGTGTGACAACCAGCAAACAGTGGGTATTGTTACAAAAAGAGAAGATCGACTTCACACCAAGGTGAAACATGTTGATATACATCAGCTATGGGTTCGACAGGAAGTATCAGCCGGCCAACTTAACGTCAAATGATCGCTACCAATGATATGCCTGCTGATGGCCTCACAAAGGCTTTGCCTCGACAGAAATTTGACACCTTTGTCAAGCAATGCGGCCTTGTCGACATTAAGAAAGAACTGAAAGACCTCAAGCAACATTTAAACACTAAGGACCCGCATGTCCTATTCCCGCACCAGTATTAGCGCGTCTTTCCAGTCCATATTACACGTTACAACAACGTTCAGTTACAGCTCTGGCGACTCAACTTCGCCTGACCACCCTCATTTTGTTCAGTTATTGCCGCCAGACCTGGGGGGTGTGTCGCAGTCTACGTACAGCTTGCTCGGTCTGATAAGTACTTGGTCCTATGTGAACAGAGTTTCACCATAACCCTGCTGACATCCGATCATTCTGGTATATCAACACGTAGACTTACTTCAATTCAACTTCAGTGTTCCTACTAAATTCTACTGCCTAATAGCCTATTACTTAAACCGTGATAATCAATCAATAATCAATACACAATGTTCAATCTGCATTGCTCTGGCTGATATCGCAAAGGCTGATTCCGAATTCGCGAGCGGCTAGGCTGAACAGCATCATTCAAAAGTCGATAAGAAGAGCATACATTCATTCTTGTAGAGTAGACATGTCCGTGAGCTTTGGAGGTTGTATCTGGCAGGAAGATGCTGGTAGTGTTTTCCGTTTGGATTCCCCAATGCGACGCGTGAGTGGCGTTCTCTTCGGTCAGTATGTAGCTATCATGCACGTGCCCACGCTTCGTAGCGGTACCGTGTCTCACCGCCCCGTAGGCTGGCGGATGGGTAGGGGAGGCTTTTTTTTGTTTTCGCTTCTAGCTCCTTACCGGTAGAACACGTTAGTAGAGATGCGCTTATGTAATGTATATTTCGATAGATGCGCCTAGTATTGCGCTTTTAATTAAAAAAATAACCTAATTTGGCCAACTATTAACGTAGATTATCACTAAGCCGGCCATATCACTAAACCAGCCACTGTAACAACGCTCTACGAACAGTGACCCGATACCACTAGGATACGGTTCCAGCGACTCATGACCATGGCCCTTGTCGCATAGCATGAGCTCGCACCAAACTGCCACTAAACCCTCATATATAAGGAGCAAGGAACTGTAGCATTATAAAGTAGTTTTTCTGTATCCTTTTGTACAAGACCTATAGGTGTAGAGAATATATCCTAGTGTTCTTATCATCCTAGCACTCCCATATGCCTCGTAGCGGATTTCACACCTATTCCGGATATCTATCTTCTTGCCTGCGTCGTTACACTTATACAGCTAAGGCGCAAACCCTTACAAATTAAGGTTAAGGATATATTAGATAATTATCTACTCTTTAGTTATAGTAAGCTTCTAGCAGTTTGCGTGTATGTTAAGTTAAAATAGAGTATTATTAGCGCGTTTAGAGAGCCTGCGCTAGTTAACATTAAACACAGCAGCAGCAGCCCGATAGCTCTAAAACTATCTAGTATTATAGGCCTAGAGAGCAAGCTACAGTCTCCCTTCATGTTGAAGCAATAAGTTGTGATGTTGTTAAGACATACTGTGAAGTGCGGAGTTGTGCTGGTCTTGGCAGATTTTGACTGGTTCGGTGATATGACTGGCTCTGTGATAGAGTACGTTATTTGTAACCACGTGGGTGAAGTCACATGATATCTTGTTGTAGAAGGTACCGCCCAGTGGGCAAGTGCACTTACCTCAGAGCTGAGAGCTCCGTACACAAACATCACAACACAACAACAGATAGCAATACAATTGTTGATCCCAGCCTCCACCTGACACTGCACCAGGCAGTTACATTATTGTATGTAGCTCTACAGCCTTAATTTTGTGATGGCCGTACAGGATCGGAGCGGGCGTTCGGTGACTCCGGGCGTTCGGTGCACAGACACGGTATAACGGTTTTCGAAATACCATGTACATCACGTGCAGTGGCGAGGGGTATTCTTAGAACTTCAACGCATCACCCATAGGCTAATTCTGAGTGTATCTTGATGATTGCAGCTGTTTTCTTAACCTCCTATACACGCTTAATTTATTCATGAAGCTCTATCGCGACTCTCGCGACTGTTTTCTGGTGTTGTTGGGGCAGAGACTCTGCGTAGCAACCAACCCATGATGCGCGTCAACGGCAAACGTTTACCCGCCACCACGCAGCAAGCTGTAGTAGAGCATATAGCTGCTGGGGAGAAAGATTCTGAGGTTTCTGCTGCTTGCCAAGTCGATTGTCGCACTGTAGCAAAGCTGCGATTAAGCTTGGAGTACTGGGGACAGTGCTATCCTCCGCCTTCTGTCAGGCTCGGCCGCCCGCCTTTACTGCGGCAAGCGCAGCTAGAAGCACTCCAATTATACCTCGATGGGCGACCCGGCGCCTATCTGGAGGAGATGCAGCAGTGCTTATACAACGATTACAACGTGGAGTGCTCTCTATCGACAGTGTGGCGGGCTTTGGAGAAGCTTCACTACAGCAGGAAGCTGGCTACAAAGCGTGCGATTGAGCAAAGCGAGCCAATCCAGAGGGTGTACAGAGCGAGGATGCAACAGTACAAGGCGGAGTAAATCATTGCGATCAATAAGAGCGCTTGCAACAAGAGGACTAGCGACTGTAAGTATGGTTAGAGTAGAGTCGGCACGCCTGTTGAAGTAGCTTACTCTATAATAAAACAGAGTGAGCGATGGTCACTTCTGCCAGCAATAACAGTCAACAGATACCTCAGTTACACTATTTTTTAAAGCTCAATTACCTTAGAGATTATAGAGGACTTCCTTAAACGCTCTGTGTTGCTATATACAACACCTAGGTACTCTGTCATCGTACTAGACAACCCCTCTATTCATTATTTAACTCAGGTTCGTGAGCTTTGTGCGATGTACAAGGTAGAGCTAGAGTACCTTCCACTAGAGTCTAGACTTACCTGACTACAATCTGATCGAGAAGAGCTTTAAGCAGCTAAAAAGTTAAATTAAAAGACGCTCTGATGATCAGGCTTTGTACAACAACTTCTAAATGGCTGAGTTGCAATGCGCTGACGCTGACTAGATGCTGCTAGTGTTGTAGGTGCGGGTGCCTCCTGTGTCAATTTAGGTGCTGGCTTATCAATTTTCTGCCAAGTTAAGCTAACCTTCTCGTAGGCATCACAACACCATAAAAAGTCAAGATACTAATAATATTAAGCTTTAATTATCCTAGAAGGAGCAGCAGCCAGCTCTGTTGTTGTTAAACGCTAAATTTGGCTGAGACAGCAACATTGACATCGTCCGCATCTTCCGCGCGCTAAATCACATGATGTACATGGTATTTCGAAAATCACCCATATCGCTTCTCAACTGACGCTTGCCCCTTTTACGTTTTGTTCATAAACGCTCAACTCGTTAACGTAGGCCGATTATTATTAGTATGCGGCTTTTTCACGAGCCAACGGCTAAACTTTACTAGTTCGCGTACCACTACCCGAGCACTCCTATTGTGTTTCGGATCATGCACCACGAGTCGCGTTCGCCTAGAATGCTCTTACCCCGCGTTGCGCTACGCTTATCATTCGTTTGACCTATGCGGAATGGCTGCTTGCCTTATGGAATCTACGAAGCGCCATCGCTAGACGCAGCTGGCGAAGGTGGGCATGCTACTCCTACAATATTGCCCTTGCCAGCAGCCGCACCCCTTAGCCGTTCCCCGCCAAATCCAATTTTCACTCCTACTAAGCGGCTGTCGCACTGCAAACCGAGCCTTTCACGAGCAGTGATTTGATCAAATGACGAATTGAGGGTGCTCACGGCCTCATAATGCCTCGCCGGCCAGTGAAGCCACAAGATCGTCAACGGGTTGTCAGGGCATGCGATCAATGCAAGTCATCCAAAAAGCGTTGCGATGGCAGTCAGCCCTGCTCCGCGTGTCAGAAGAAAGGATACGATGGGTTCTGTCATTATACTGCTGGTCGGCGACACCACCCATTGCCGCAACCCCCGTCTGCACTTTCGCAGCTAGTTCTAGCACAGGATGTGCCCATAGTATTCGAAGGAAGCAGGGCCAGCGAGGCCATACTTTCTCCTGACTCATGGGATTTACAAGGCTCTACAACCTTGTTAGGGGGAAATTCAGGACCCAGCTTTGTCAACTTGATGCAAGGGCGCACGTCTGAGGAAAGCACACGCACCGCCGATACGCGAGGCTCGTCAATGGAAGCCACGGCTCAACCGTCTGTCATGCTGTCGAGTGTCAGTGGGGAGAAAGGTGAGCATTCGCAAGTACATTCAAATGTCGCTGAGCTCATTTCAGACAGTATTCGTGGGCAACACGGCGGCTATATCATTCTTGCAGTTTCTTCAGAAGACATTGGAACGCCATGTTGGCCCTTCTGGTTTCACGGATGCTCAAGAAAGTCGAAAGCTGTTTGAAGCAGATGCTGTCAACAATGGATCAAGCCGCTTCTATGATGGGCTTTCTGTCGAAGACAAGAAGGCGTACATACAGTACTTCTTCGACGCCGTATGTCCACTCTCTCCATGGATCCTCTACTCCCTTCGCGACGTACTAACAGTCTTGTAGTCAAAAGGTCTCCTCGACTTGTACACTTGGGAGGAAGTATGTCACATGTTGTATACAGAGACACACCAAAATACTCGCGATGCATCTCCCACCTCACATATCTCAACAGGGTTCGAATCAGCCGCACTCTATCTTATGGTCGCAATTGGCGCTCAGTGTTACGGGCCGACCAAAGATGCTGCGGTCTGGGCGGCTGAACTGTTCTCTTTTGCGCGCAAATTGGCCTTCGCACAAATGCTAGAGAGCCCATGCTTGGACCTTGTCAGAGTGTTTCTCCTCATGGCATTTTACATGTTTGGAGCTTGTCGGCGCAATTCGGCCTTCATGTATCTTGGCATTGCCTCTAAATCTGCCGACATATTAGGCTTGCACATGTCTGCTCAACAGAAGCATACTGCTGCTTCGACTCGAAATGCAAGGTAAGTGCAGAGGAAGTCGGTAGATGTGTGTGGAAACGTTATATCTGATCGAGAAACAGACTTCGAGCGGCCAAAAGCATACGCGTATTCGACGTTGTGTGCAATTCTATACTTGGGCGGTCAAGTAGTACCCCATCGCTCAGGCCGGGTCAATCTAGCTACGTTAGTGACAGGTCTGAAGATGCAGCTGACATTGTGTACCGAGCTCTGGCACTTGGTGCTACATACGAGATAACATCAGTCCTCGATACCGCTGTCAAAAAGTCCGCCGAAGGTGAGCTCGATGTAGACACGGCTGAACGCCTTGTCCTGGCTCTGCAACAAAAGACTCGGGATTTTCCTTCCATACTGCGAAGGTCGAGTGAAAAGGCTCCGACCGGTATCAGACATATCATCATTGGTAACATGCACGTTTCCGGCGCGTATTACTTTAGTGTGATCTTGATCACACGACAATTTCTTATAAAACACATAGTACCTCAGCTTTCAGACGCGAACAGGTCACCGCAGCATCACGATGTGGCCGGAAGATCGAAGGTTGATCAATTAGCCGATGCTTGCATCGAAGCAGCCACGTTCATGGCGCGCATGTGTCACCGGGTCATGAAATCTGGCCACCTACTCGGCAATATGTGTATACTCAAGTAAGTCGAGTCGGTAGAGTCGGTAGAGTTTGATGATAGCTCGCTCGGTCGCTAATCACTTCTACAGAGCTTGGATGTTTGCTACGGGCCTGGTATTGGGCTTTTCGCTCCTTACTGAAGACATGACGCATACCTCGGGACGACAGGCAGCTTTTCTTAAATCGCTTAATGTAATGGGCGAACTCAGACATCTCAGTCCTCAAGCAGAGCAGTACTACGGGATTTTGTCGAGTTTTCACCAAGCTATAAATGCTTACAAGGAGCGTGCCCAGCGCAAAAAACGTGCTTCCCGAGGCACGCTGGTAGACTGTGTGTTCTTGCCGGGAGGGGCAGATGACCGTAGTGGATCTGAGGCGGCTATTGCAACACAATTGCCAAGTCCGGATATGACTATGCAGGACATTTCGTCTGTAGAATGGCTTGACAGCCTTCCGCTAGATGGACTGAACGATATAGAACCAGTCAATCTTACATTGATGGGGGACAACGATATCATCATGCGCATGCTTTGGGAGTCGGAACAGTACGCGATGGACTATCCCGCTGGCATGCTGCCTGATGCAGAACATACTGCTACACAGAACACGGGTGCTCTGCTAACCTGAAGGACGCTGTCTCCAATGAAACCATGATAACACTGCCTTCCGCAGACGTCAAATCTCAAGTGCACGACTCAACATGTGATCAGCCTTATCCAACAAGATACTTTCACCCTAACGGAACCGTAGAACACTCGCTCCCAAGAGAGCGGCTATGAATAGGCAACGAAATTCCGTTCTCGCTCAATTAGTCACAAAAGGTTCAGGCTAGCTCAGAACAAAAGTGACAAAGGACCTTCGTGTGTAAGTCATCAGTTCTTCTGGCCATACTCTGCTAATACACCATCATAGTCTTTCGGGGTATAAGGAGAAATGAGCTCTTGGAGGTATAAGGAGAAATGAGCTCTTGGAGGAAGGTTGGTTTCCGCTTGTTCTTGATCCCAACGTCCTTAAGCAACATATCGACGTAAGGAATGCCCTCAAACACGAAGTCGGGCAGACTCGCTCCATAGCCACAAGGGTAGCGACATTTGCCCCATTGTATGTGCATCATGATCTCACTTGTGATATCATCTTGCGACTTGACTACCCGCACCAACTTTCCGTCGAAGAAATCTGTGATCCACAGGCCTTGTGTGCTGGCGCAGATGGCAGTGCTCACTGATGGGATCATGCCAGCAAAAGCAAAATTACGCTTCCCAATCATTGCCGATGGCAACATAAACCGGTAGTAACGGAGAGGCTCGGCAGCTTTCTTGGGATTTGAACGCAGCGCAGGCTGGCTCCCTAGGATAGGGAACTGATGTAGGACTTTCCCATCGTATTCGAGGCTGAGGTTCGCTTGCTCATTCGCGTCAATTGGCAGGTCAAACCCAGTCTCGCTCAAACCGGCGAACTTGATCGTGGACCCCTTCTTCCAGCCTGTCGAGCAGATCATAGCATCTCCTGTTAGGGTGTCGCCATTCTCGAGCACAACCCGCCCTGGAGCTATTCGCTCAATATTGTTGCGGCAGACGTAGCCGCTGTATAGTCGCTTGAAACTGCGCTGAGTTGCTTGCTAGCTAGGAGGCGACCATATATACATGCCCTGAGACGTGCTAGTCCAAGGTAGTCAACAGAGGTGACGATCGAGGCCTGTCGGACCGACTTGCACCGCAACATTATACTGAAACTCATCCAGAGTATGCTATCACGCCCCACTGCCTACAGGCGCGCAAAAGGCTGGCAAACGAAATACTAGTATGTTACAATTACAACCTCAGATTTTGGAGCGTCTTCACCGTTTGTATCTATCTCAACTGCCTCATGAAATGTGGGTGCTGATGTGGTGATGATGCCGAGATTCGATTAGGCGAACGGAGTTTTGACCTAGTACTGAATGAGCATGATGTGTATGAAGGTGATGTGTATGAGCGTGATGTGTATGAGCGTGATGTGTATGAGTTTGTGGTTTAGGTAAAGCTCAGGATATCAAACCTCAATGAGGAGTTGATGTGCCATGACATTACCGCGAGGCGCGATCAAAGGGAAGCTAAATAAAATACACTAACTGCAGTCTATTGCAAATGTAAATCATTGGTCTTTTCGTCAATTGTGTAGTCTATCTGGTGCGGCTCGTTCTGTCGTAGCTAAAGTTGCCTCGTTGAACATGCGATAGTCACTATGAAAACTGTCGTAGGTATGTCCTTATTTGCGCGTCGAATTCCTCACTCAAGTGGCTAGGCCAGGTACCACTGCACAGTCTGAGTAGTTCAGCGTCCTTGATTGTGACATCCGTAGCAGGCCAGCTACGCCTATACCCTATTTTGAACGCTTTCCAGGTCCTCACTCTTTCTGCCCTCGAAGTCGAGGTTGCTGTCGTTGTCGCTGTCACTCAGCAGACCGTTCCAGGCCTCATCATCCACGCTGCTGAGATCGTCTTCTCTTGCAGCGGGCTTGTTGTCAATCTTCACAGTCGAGAACAGGACCCACAAGCCCAGATCGTAGATGATCCTGCAAGTACCTGTGGCGAGGAAAGCGATCCAGAATACATTGTATCCGGATAACAGACCGGTAATTGAAGGTCCGGCACTCATGGCTAACGTCCTGACCATACTCGTGATGCCCATTGCGCCTGTACGCTCTTCAGGCTTGACGACAGCCGCAATAAACGCAGTACGCGGAGCTTGATCCATACTGTTGAGCGCAGCCCGGAACAGTAGGATCCCGATAGTTGGGCCAACGGTTTGGGGGAGCGGGATGAATGCGCTTGCAATCGAAGACGGCAGGTGGGTGAACACCATCGTATTGATGAGTCCAATCTTCTTAGCAAGTGGCCCAGCAAAGACGGCGCTGAAAGCGCATAGAAATTGCGAAGCAGAGGTAATGTCACCCAGAGTCGCTTTCGAAACATTGAATTTCTGTTCGATGTAGTAATTCATAAGCGAGTATGGGGTCATACCGTCTGCAAGGGAGTCGATGGCCAAGAGAATCCAAAGCTTGTACATGATGGAGCGCGTTGTTTTCGAGATCTGGCTGAAGTAGCTCTGCTTGCTCTTCAGTGGGATTTGAACGTCCGCCTGACGACCGCGGCGACCTCCTTCATTTTCGAAACCGTCCGCCGTGCTAGATATCATAGCTTCCAACAAGACTTCCTCCTCTTCTCCGTCGCCACCTCGTCCCCGTTCTTGCATCTCTGCGCGCTTTTCGCCAGCTGCTTCGCATCGTTCACTGAGACTCAGACAAAGGATGCTGCCGATGACTCCAAAAGCTGCGTAAGCCCAGAACAAAGCATGGTAGGCCTTAACAACATTGTGCCTTTTTTCCAGAGCGTGGACTACACGTCCTGCGACTTCGGCACCTACGGCGCCCGCCATTGTTGTGAATGTGACATACCAAGTCAACACGTCACTGCGAGTTGTTTCGTCTGTCAGCCCACTCAAAATGCTCTCTTCGACAGCTCGAAAAGGACCACAGTCAGCGCCGGTGACACTGATGATTCCAAAAACAGCTGCAATTAGCAAAATCCAAAAACTCTCCGACAGAGCAAAAGTAACACCAGACATCGCCATCATAACACTGCCACCGAACAATATCCTTCGCCGGCCCAGTTTGTCGGCAACAAGCGTGAGCAGCAATGACAGAAACACATCGCCGAGCAATGTCAATGTCATGAACACTCCGATCCTCGAATCCGGAAACTTGAGCGAGGCAAAGAACAGAGCGAGGATCAACGATGGGATTCCGGACGTGAACATGCGCAGAGAGCGCAGGGTGATGATGATGTATGCATCCCGTCCAGTTGCTTGTAGCGACGTGATTCCGAGGAAACCCGCAATCCTCGATAGGATGGGTATGTCCATGGCGCGGTGTCCAGTGCTTGAGAGTGACCTGTGAACGACCGTCGATGGAGAAGCGCTTCTGCTTGTCACAGACAGGAACGTTACTAATGTCAAATACGTTATGAAGAGTAGGAAAGATGTGGATGAAAGAAAGAAGTGGAGGTGTATAGCCTAAAAGTCTAAATATCACCTGCCGTCTAACCTGCATGAGCCTTACAACCGTGTGCGAGCCACGGGAATGGATGATCGGACGGAAAAGCACAAAGCTCTCTGAGTCACCCATCCCCCAGTCAGCGCTTGCTGTGGCATTCATGTTGTGATTGGCAGGACTTTCGACACGAGGTTCAGATTTGGTCGAGATGCTGAGATTTGGTCGCGTATCGTTCGCGTTTTCAGCCCCGCATCCTGTCTGACGTCATTTGCAGGATGCGCAAAAGCGGCAACGACAATGTATTTCGGATCGAAACCTGAACAGAATACCATGCCTCAAAGCTGCTCGTGTATGAGATTAACTACCTACAAGCAATTTGTAGATGGTGCACATCACTCATGATAGCCAAAGTCACGTGCAATTTACCATGTATGCTCGTTGCTCTGGCCTGTCCAAAGCTTCGAGCTCGCAACTGTTTATCACCTTTGCCAACACGAGCTGCAATCTTGATCTTTATAGCAGAGTCTGTTGAGTAACATATAGACATGAAGAACCTGACTTTGAACAAGGGCCCCGGATCTTTGTCATACAGCGTCGAGTTGAGCAACAGTCATGACTGGCTGAGTCTTTTCAACAGCTCATGTCGCGCAATGCATCGGTTCAAGGAGGAGCCGTCGACTACACAAAATCTATGCTGGCTCCTGCGCCCCAGATCTCACTATATCGGTGTCGAACGGAACCATAAAACTGCAGCGCTTTCGATCAAGCCGACTATCGACATGGTCAATGACCTGCGATTGTCTTCAGGAGCTCCAGGGCTATTAGTCTATCAAAGCAAGACGTCTTGTGAATGTGAAACAAAACACGCCTTCGACTCTAACATCTCCACTCATCAAAGACCATGAAGAGGACTCTCTCAAGAACAAGAACGAGACTTCTCCATATTAGATCTGGTTAGGCGTCACTGGTAGGACCAAACGTGACTTTTGCATCTGTCAGGCTGTCAGTATCACCCAGAACTCAGCTGAGCTCCAATAGCAGCAGGTTTTCGAGGACATCGCACAGCGCCACAGCAGATTGAATAGTGTGACTAATTCACTTCGAAACTTCACAGTTCTACCAGTCTCAGCCTCATGTCCCGGCATCTCCGATCATCGCTGGCGCATTCAATATGACCTTAAAGCTTCAGCGTGTCGCTACTGCTTGGCTATTCACGAGATTGGTGGGCTGTACGAGCCTTGTCCGGCTCCTTACATCTCACGCACGACCCATCAGCGTTCGGGACGTCACTGAATGTCAAATGACAGTGCGACTATCGAGTCACACTCAGATAGCATACTAAAGAGTCGGTAACTGTTCGAGAAATTCGGTAGAGCAACTTAGCCTATACCTTATGCCCACTACTCACTAGGCTACAGTCTTGGAGAGCATCGCCCGCACCTTCACTAAATCCCAGCACAGCTGTCCACAGGTTTCCTCTCGTGGGTTCAGAATGCTTGGACACAGTGGGCACCCCGAACAGCACCACAAGGACAGTCTTGACCATCTTCAAATCTTGTGACTGGTCTCTTAGACGCACTCTGGAAGTAATCACCGGAAGTTGGATGTGTGCGTTGTTCTGCGAGGCTTTGGAATTCAGTCTTCTGCTTCTTACTTCCTACTCAAATAGTCCCGTGAGAGGCAATACCGACCGAATGCGTACTGGTCCCGACGAGGTGGCTTGTCAATCTCTCTGATTTCCACGGTCAAGTCCAGTTCAAGTGACAAGGGAGGCGCTGTTATATCGGCGTATGCGGAAAGGCCATGCATACTAAAGGAAGACAGTCCTGGTGCCCACACCACCCCGCGCATGTGGACAGTCAATAGGTATACGGACCACATAGATACTTTTGTTCATGCTCTTGATAAAGAGAAATCGTCAACTTCGATCGAGCGATGCTAGCCTCAAGAGTCAATATCCAAGCTCAACATTGCCGCATCTCCGTGTCGCGGAGCGCGTATGTAATTAATGCATCCCACACACCTCTTCTGGAAAGGTGGTGTTTCAATTTGAGCCAAAGGCATGCAGCCGCCGCGCTAATCAGAAAAAAGATCTGAACAAAGCCGCACACGGGTAGACAGAAGCTTAATGCAACCGGCAAGCTTCCCGCTCCGCCCTGAGCTTCGTAGCATCTTACTGTCGTCGAGATCATCTCACAAAAGCGGTCCAGACGAAGAGGCTGCAGATGGCGCCCCGGTGGTTCCCACATTGAGCCCACTAGATTCCGGAACGTTCCTGGAGTGACGCAGATGTCCCCGTAACCAAGAGAATAGCATCTTTTAGAACATCACGATCTTCAACGACTACGTCGTGACTTCGCAGCTGGGTGCATCGCCAGAAAGCCCAAAGGATGCGATAATTACAGCAGAAAAGTCATCAAGAACATAGTCATTAACAAATTTGTAGATGCCCTATAATCTTCGAGTACCACCGCCGAGAGATGAACATGGCGGCCACACCAGGGCAATGCGACATCTTTGCCTGTGAGCACGCAATTGGGACCCGCATAGCCTCGCGACATCATTGGCCACTCATTGCGTGCGTCTAGCGACCAGCAGAGCCTTAGTGCGCCATCCCTGTTAGCCTAGCCGAGTTCCATCGCGAACTTGAGGCTTTATGGCGTGGACTTCACTCCGACCGCGGCAGATGAAGCAATACCGCTCCCACGTTGGGGGAACCAGGTGGCCGACAACATGTCCACAGTATTATGTCACCTGTCAAGTTCTGACCTTGATCTGTCTCGCTTTAAGGTGGCGCGAGGAGATATTTCTCACATTTGTCTCCCCTGCCACCTCACCACCAGGCACACCTATTACACGTCTGCGTCGATTCCGTAGACTAGAAAACCGCCTCACGTCCAACTTCATTGTTGTCGTCTGCGCGTGATAAGCTCCTGTCACGCAATAAGCCACCACGTTGAGTAATTTTGAGGCGTTCTCCAAGTCTTTTGCTTTTCCGAATCCAGAACAAATTCCATCTCGCAATTCGATCCCACGGACCTAGTCGCCAGGCAGTCTCCCGCTATTCGCTGTACGTGGACTTCCCGCACGGGACCTCTGCACATCCAACCGCCCGGTCCCTCTAATACATAAGTTCCAAGCCCTGGCAAACCTTTTGTGGTAGCTTGTCAAGTCTTGTCAGTCTTGTGTTCTGATTCCCACTCCTTCAAGGGCAAGTAAGCACGTGGTATTCCACCAGTGTCGAGCCACCTTGAAACATAGCCAACCGGCTAAACTGGACTCGTCCCCATTTGGACCCATATCACCATGGCCAACAAAATCGGCAACGGCATTGCCAAGGTCCTCGGTATCGACCTCCATTACCGCAATGAGACTGGGTCAGACCGAGTGACTCGAGGAGAGAGCGTCTTCACCGTTGGATCTGCCCACACATATGTCGAAGAAGAACCAACAGCTGCAGAGTGGATCCGGGAAACTCTACCAAACGGTCACGAACTAGCCCAGTACTTTTACAGTCTCTTCCCTTTCACTCACTGGATCGGTCGATACAATGTACAATGGCTCATTGGTGACCTGATTGCTGGTCAGTAGCCCTCCTTATCATGCCGCCAATATCGTGCTGATTTGAATAGGTATCACGGTTGGCGCCGTCGTCGTTCCTCAGGGTATGGCTTATGCAAAGCTTGCTCAACTTCCTGTCGAATTCGGCTTATACTCCTCTTTCATGGGAGTACTCATCTACTGGTTTTTCGCGACTTCGAAGGACATCACCATAGGTCCGGTCGCCGTCCTGTCCACCGTCACCGGCAATGTCGTCCTAAAGGCTGAGGCAACAGGTGTCGACGCTTCCCGCGATATAATTGCGTCCTCGTTGGCTATCATCGCAGGCTCAATCGTGTTGTTCTTTGGTTTAGCACGATTGGGTTGGATTGTTGAGGTTATCTCCCTCCCCGCCATCTCGGCCTTCATGACGGGATCAGCTATCAGCATTGCTGCCGGACAAGTCCCTACGATGATGGGAATCACTGGTTTCTCGACACGCGAAGCAACGTACAAAGTCATCATCAACACACTTAAACACCTTGGACGAACAGACCTCAACGCCTCATTCGGTCTCACCTCACTATTCCTGTTGTACTTCATTCGATGGTTTTGCGGCTTCCTTGCGAAGAGGTTCCCCACCAGGGCCAAGCTGTTCTTCTTCATCAACACACTGCGGACCGTCTTTATCATCCTGCTCTATGTTCTGATCAGCTACCTCGTCAATCGTCATCACAGGAAGAAGCCCCTCGTCTCGGTTCTTAAGGATGTCCCACGCGGTTTTCAGCACGCTCGTGTTCCTCGCATCACCATTCCTATCATCAAGTCGTTCGCGTCGGAGCTCCCATCGACAGTCATCGTTCTCCTCATTGAACACATTTCCATTTCAAAGTCGTTTGGCCGTGTCAACAATTATACCATTAATCCCTCGCAGGAGTTGGTCGCGATTGGAATCAGTAATTGCCTTGGTCCTTTCCTCGGTGCCTACCCCGCTACAGGCTCTTTCTCACGTACAGCCATCAAGTCAAAGGCTGGCGTGCGCACTCCCTTCGCTGGTGTCATCACAGCTGCTGTTGTGTTGCTTGCCATTTACGCTCTTCCGGCTATGTTCTGGTACATTCCAAACGCTACGCTTGCTGCCGTCATCATTCACGCCGTAGGTGACCTGATTTTGCCACCTAACACCGTCTACCAATTCTGGAGGATTTCGCCTATTGAGGTTCCCATTTTCTTTGCTGGCGTCTTTGTCACAGTGTTTTCCAGCATTGAGAACGGCATCTACACCACTGTCTGCGTCTCATTCGCATTGTGGGCTTTCCGTGCTTTTAAGGCAAGGGGTCGCTTCCTTGGCCGTGCTAAAATCCATTCCGTCATTGGCGACCACCTCCTCGACCCTACCGATGACAACAAGCAGGGGCGCAAGACGTTTCCTTCCGCGAGCGAGGAATCTGTTCGAAGCATTTTCTTGCCCATCGATCACCATGACGGCTCTAACCCCCAGATTCAGCTTGAGGACCCCTATCCGGGCATCTTCCTTTACAGATTCAGCGAGGGCTTCAACTACCCCAACGCCAATCACTATCTTGACGATCTCATCGAGACCATCTTCAAGAAGACACGCCGTACGAACCCAGCTTCGTACGCAAGACTCGGTGACCGCCCATGGAATGACCCTGGACCACGTCGCGGCAAGGACATTGCCATTCAAGACGATCGACCAACGCTTAAGGCCATAATTCTTGACTTCTCATCCGTCAATAACGTCGATCTTACATCCATTCAGAACCTGATCGATGTTCGCAATCAGCTTGATAAGTACGCCGCACCAGACACAGTGGATTGGCACTTCTGCAACATCAACAACCGATGGACCAAACGTGCGCTCGCCGCCGCTGGCTTTGGCTACTACACACCCGAGCCCGACGCGTCTGGCGTACACCGCTGGAAGCCTGTCTTCTCTGTTGCTGAGATCGGTGGCTCAGACTCCGCTGCCGCTGCAGCCGAGGCCCGCGAAAACCGCCACGCACAGCGCACACTTTCGCAGGTCAGCAAGGACGACATCGAGGCGGCACATGACAGTGCCGAATCGAGCGACACTGGGTCGTTGAACAAGCAGCTTGAGCTTAGCAAGGCATACGGTGCTGCTGAGGGTGATTTCAGCGGTGTGTCTGCGAACAGGATTGCCGTTGTGCAGGGTTTGAACAGGCCGCTGTTTCACGTTGACGTTACTGCCGCGCTCAACAGCGCATTGGCCAATGCGCAGAGGAAGAGCCATTAGTATTGTGTTGTAAATGTTCGGGGCACGCACTTTGGCGTTGGAGGAACACCCAGGAGGGTATGATTGCAGATATGCATGGCTTGCAAACACATGATTCCCATAGACGCTATTGCTATTTAATCTTTTCCAGGTCAGATCGACCTGATGTTCACAGATACTTGGCCCTTTCGGTCTAATGCGTGAACTTGTGGCACCTCAGCAGCATCAGTTCGAGACCCTGAGCAACGCGTAAAACCTCCCCGCCTCGCTTTCCTTTGCTTGCTTCACGTTGGTTTCTTTTCTGAGCAGGATCTATTGGCGCTTGATGGTTGGCAACAGTACTTCCGAGACTTCGGTTAATGGCATCCAGACTTCCAATCTCACCAGCGGATCGTTCAGAATGCGAACGGCGCAGGATATGCCCTCGGATAAACCACGCCAATAGACGACAGGACACCGCTCCCATTCAGACTCAAAAGACGCCAGGCAAATTTGGCATCTGCTCTGTACCGGCTTCTGCCCCCTGACCAAGTCAAGCAAGATGTCAGTATAGTGACCGCGATTTCATGAATGTTGGTGAGGAGTGCAAAGCTTGTGCCGAAGTTCTCGTACGGTCTGAACTCTTCCTGTCGATGTTTGCATGGCGCGGGAATCCTACTAAGTAGGATGCGAATAGACGTAATCTGATCCTTTTGGGTGTTGGGGTGTTAGAAGAAGTGTGTAAGGTGGGTGAGATGTCTGAAGAACGAATTGAGTGCGAAATGCATGTTCGTCGTCTCTTGACGTATCACTCGGCATGTCTGGTTGAAGACCGCATCCTAGATGCACAGCTCGAAGTGAACGCTCTGACGCCTGAACCGGATTTGGTTCTCTGTCCAGAGAACTGCCTGGATATCGTGGCCGCCAATGACGTGTCTAAATTTAGTCTCGCAGCTCGGCTGGTAGACAGAGTAGAGGTGCAATGCGCCCTGTGATACGTCAGTCCAGTGACAACAAAAAGTGAGCATCGACACATGCACGGCATTGTGACAATTCCGTCCTACTGACAGAGTATCTGCTTTTCATCGAAGACATAACTCGAGTGGGCGCGTCATCATCCGCTGACGGTGTGATGCTCTCTTTCACTTTATCAACTTCCTCAATGCGCTCGGGATTCATGCCATTCTCGGCTCTGGAGCTGCACCACACAAACTTGGCCAATTTTAATCTCTATCCAGAACGAAACACAACGATACGGGAGCTTCTTGATTTGTGTCCATGTAGGCTATTACTCATTCATCGCAGCACCTACCGCAATAAGTCCGTTCGCCCTTAGCACCTCTACCGGTGGTCTCAAGAGGCCCTCCAGTCCAAAAACTCTTGCACGTCACAGAGGTCTCCTACACGTCCAACGTATAGAGCTGAAATGGGAAGGGCATTATCGTGATGCTAGACAGGGCGTCACAGGCATGTCAAGATACGTGCAGGACTAGCTAGACCTGTGCTGAGTCTGAAAGTCTTTATTATTACGAACGGGCAGCTGGCCAACGATGAAGCTGTGCTACAGGCATTCAGACGATTCTTCCAGCACGATTGAAAAGCCACTCAGCTGGTTATCATCCTCTTCAGAAAGCAAGTCTTTCAGACTCCTCTTCCGGTCATCGCCTCAAATCCGAGCTGGAATCAGGACGCAGATTCACCGGCCTGCAAGCACGCCGCAGTTAGATGAAGAAGAAGTCGACATGGAAGTATTGAAGCATTGTGGCCAAAGGGCAAAGATGTACAGGGATATGCCAGGCCGGTGTTGACGGGTCGAAGCCATTAACAAGCAACAGATGCGGCTGTGCGACACATGCTCTGACATGCTTTGACATGCTCTGACATGCTGTGGACATCAATGCTCACAAAGCAAGGCCAAACATTGCAGCAAACCCGCACTCTCTGTGGTGGTGTTATCTCAAGCTAGGTGTCAGCGGCGCGTCGCGTATGTACCACTGGCGCGTCGTGTCTTCCCCACATGTCCCTGGATCATCATGACCTCATCTTCAAACATCACCGTTCGTCGAAACTGCTCGCTCGCAGCGATGCGCCGTCATCATAACCCCAAGCTTTATCTTTCAGAGGCTTCAACTTGCTCTCCAGTACCCTTTTATCGATACCCTGTTTGCACTTCCGTCACACCCTTTCCCAATGGCATCCGTAGCAAGAAAAGACCTTCTCAAGAAGGTGTACAACATGGTCCCGCCCATGCTTGAGAGTTTCCACAAGGGTACTTTTCACCATTGCACACTCTGTGCAAGCAATACTGACTCGTATTCCAGGCCAGCTCGGGCGAGTAGCTGTCATCGGCGGCAGCGAAGACTACACCGGCGCACCCTACTTCTCCGCCATGGCCAGCGCAAAGCTAGGCTGCGACATGGTATCTTCGCTCCCCTCCCTCGCCAAGTAAATCCACGGCTAACATGTCTCAGTCGCACGTCATCTGCGAGCCCGGCGCCGCCGCCGTCATCAAAACCTACTCCCCGAATCTCATGGTGCACCCGATCATGCGCCAGGAGAAGAACGTCGGACAATCCGAGTCCGCCGAATCCGTGTCTGCAGAAGTCGTCGACATGCTGTCTCGCCTTCACGTCATCGTGATCGGGCCCGGTCTAGGGCGCGACAAGCTGATGCAAGACACATGCGCGAAGGTGATCGAGGAGGCGCGGAAGCAAGGCATCCCGTTTGTGCTGGACGCGGACGGTCTGTTTCTTGCGCAGACACGGCCGGAGCTGGTCGATGGGTGCAAGGAGTGCATTCTCACGCCGAATGTGGTCGAGTTCGGACGGCTGGCTAAGGCAAAGGGCGTCGATGTTAACGAGGGCGATCCGGCGGAGCTGTGCAGCAAGCTGTCCAAGGCTTTCGGTGGCGTCACGATCATCCAGAAGGGACCTAAGGACTACATCTCCAACGGCGAGCACACGCTTGTATCTGAGGGCGAGGGCGGTCTGAAGCGCTCTGGTGGCCAGGGTGACACGCTGACAGGTAGCTTGGCGACGCTGCTGGCGTACCGCAAGGCGTATCACGAAAAGATCTGGGATCATGACAACAGTATGGAGCGGAGCGAGACCTTGGCTCTGGCGGCGTACGGTGGAAGCTGCATTACCAGGGAGTGCTCGAGGCTGGCGTTCATGGAGAAGGGCCGGTCGCTGCAGGCCAGCGATCTGACTGAGCATGTCCACACTGCCTTCTTGAACACCATTGGCGAGAGGAAGGAGACATCCCAGTTGTAAGCGGGAGGCTGGTGACTCGACGGTGAAATCATGAGAATATGAGGATAAGATGCCTGGCAATGATACGGGCACTGTACACATGCATAGCAACGACGAACTGAAACTTATGCGCGATCATTGACTTTTATGTGTGGCTGCGTAATAAGCTTGATTATGGTGACCCAGAACAACTGTTGACCAGAATGCTAGCAAGGCTACATCAGATGTGCAAGAGCCTGAAGCTGTTCTACTCGGAAAGGAGAGCGGTAAAATGGCTATATGACTACCTCCAGAGCGGTGTCATGTCTCTAGAAAGTGAGTCTAGGCTATGGTAGGTAACCACATTCATGTAATCGCAATATTAGCCACGCATACAAACAACGCAGATTTATTTGTAATCAGAGTATTCACACCACTGTGATGTGTGGGTAGCGCATCAGGGACTCAGCACACATTTGAAGCAGGTCAAATAAGCATGACGAATTGCATAGGTCTAGAAGTAGGACTTGCTTATTAGGGAAGGGTATCAATGACGGTACGATTCAGCCTCCAACCCCAGCTACGACGCGATCGTGGCCAACATGCCATCAATCATGGGCTTGATATCCGTGCCCCTTGCCTTCGCCTGGTGCAGTGCCGCCACAAGAGGTTTTGTCTCCTTCGGTGCCGTGGCCATCAGTAGCCGCTGTTTAGTATTGCCGCCAGCAGCCAACTTGCTACGCCATGCATCTCGCTTTCGAGGTTTAACTGATTTGACAGAAGCGAGGGGTGGGCTGGGGGTAGTCAGTATACTTTCATCATCGACCGTGCTTCCAAACTTACGGAGTTTCCTTCTCAGCTTCGGGCTCAAGAGCTGGTTCAAGTTGTGGTTCTTTAGGCTCTGCAGATCGCTGGACCGCCTCCGGTTGCTCCTCAGGTGGAGCCTCTGGTGCTGGTTCGGTAGCAGCTTCTGGCTCAGGGACAGCTTCTTTAGGTGCAGATTCAGGTGTAGGTTCTGGCGGAGCTTCTGGTTCTATTTCTGGCTCGACTGCCCTCAGGACCGGCTCTGGCGATGGTTCAGGCTCTGGATCAGCGGGTTTATCCTCCACAGGCGGTTCCTCTGATCTGGGCTCAGCATACATGTCTATAAGATCAGTGACAGGGTCAGGTTCACCTTGAGGCTGTTCGTCTTCCGCAGGTTCTGCTGCGGGTTCTGCTGCAGGTTCAGGCTCAGGTTCTGCTGCAGGTTCAGGCTCAGGTTCTGCTGCAGGTTCAGGCTCGGGCTCTGCTGCAGGTTCAGGCTC